>NC_000071.6:23845166-24220166 GCF_000001635.26 Mus musculus | reverse complement strand
TGGAGACCGAGGAATCATAACAGGGGCCCTGATCCTTAGGAGTGTTTCCTCGCTTAAGGGAAATTAGGTCCCATGATGATGATGGCTTCCAGTATGCCTGTCCAGTGGTCTCACATCCCCATTTGCCACAGTAGCCCTCTCCCGGCCCTCCACACCCTATTGGTACAGTATGACCGGGGCAAACATAGAAGTCATACAGTCTTGTCCTTTTTCTTCCCCCGGGAGAGCGGCAACCATCTCCATCTGGGTCATCCCAATCCCAGTAGTTTCCTACTAAATCACACAGGTCAAAATATAGTTTAGGGAAGGTGTCTGTCATCGTCCCCAGGAGGGAGGTGGCGTTAGCTGTTTGTCCTGTCATTAGGTTGGTAACTCTCCAAGTAACATTGAAGACCTGGTGAGGGCTGTCACGTTGTACCGAGGCTCCTGCCCTCACTAAGATCCCCATAACTATCAGGGGGCCCCACGGGTTAATCTTATCTTTAAGGGATTTTGAGAACGCTGGACCTTCCATGCTGTTCCGGCCGGAGGAGTTGTCGCCGCCTTTACGTGAGCGGCGTGTATCCACGCAGAGATGCCGTCTACTTTGAGAGCGGTGGGGGTGGTCAGCAGGACGGTGTAGGGTCCTTTTCAGCGGGGTTCTAAGTTCTTAGTCTGGTGCCGGCGTACCCACACGGCGTCACCGACGCGGAAGGGGTGTGGTATCACTGGCTGATCCAGCTGGTCCTGATAAGCAGCGGCCAGTGGCTTCCAGACCTCTCGTTGTACTGCTTGGAGGGCCTGTAAGTGAGCTTGGAGAGAGGGACTATTAGTTAACTTTGACATTTCAGGATCATGAAAATTGACAAGGGGCGGGGGTGCCCCATACAGAATTTCATACGGAGTAAGTCCATGGGGGCCCGGAGTATTCCGGGCTCGGTAGAGGGCCAGGGGGAGTAGGAGTACCCAGTCTCTAGTGCCAGCTGCAAGCGTTAATTTGGTTAAAGTCTCCTTGATTGTCCTGTTCATTTTTTTTACCTGACCTGAACTCTGGGGTCTGTAAGCACAATGCAGTTTCCAATCAATCCCCAGCAACTTGGCCACCGACTGACTTACCTGGGAGATGAAGGCAGGCCCATTATCTGTCCCCAATACCTGGGGCATCCCGAATCTTGGAAAAATTTCTTCAAGCAGCTTCTTGGTCACAACCCTGGCAGTTTCACGCTTGGTTGGAAATGCTTCTACCCAGCCAGAGAATGTGTCCACAAACACCAGGAGATACTTATGTCCATACAGCCCTGGCTTAACTTCGGTAAAATCGATTTCTCAATGGGTGCCGGGTCGGTGTCCCCGCGCTCGCACCCTTGCTCCGATTTTGGCTTTACTAGCATTTACTTGAGCACAAGCTGTACAGGATTCTGTTACGTGCTGGAGAGTTCTATCCCGATTTAACATGTAGTAGGGGCTCTCTTCCCGGTCAAGGAGTGCCTTCATCCTCTGATAGCTGAGGTGGGTGAGCCGGTGTAGGGAGTCTAAGAGCTCAAAGGTGAATTGGTCAGGCATTACAGGTTTTCCCTGCAGGACCCAATACCTTTTGTCCTCATCGTATACGGCTCCCAGTCTCAGAAGGTCTTTTCTGTCAGTCTCTGTGTAGTGGAAGTAACTGGGAGTATACGGGGACGAATCCTCTATTAAGAGCGTGGAAGTTTCTGTGATCTCTCTCATGGCTGCCTCCCTGGCTGCTTGATCCGCCATTCGGTTGCCCCTGGCTTCAGCACTGTTCCCTTTTTGGTGTCCCGGGCAATGGATAATACTGAGCCTCTTTGGCAAAAAGAGGGCTTTCAGCAAGGCTAGGATCTCGCTTTTGTTCTTGATTTCCTTGCCTTCTGAGGTCAGCAACCCCCGTCTCCTATATATTTTCCCATGAACATGGGCCGTAGCGAAGGCATAGCGGCTATCAGTGTAAACATTTAGCTTCTTACCTTCTGCCATTTTCAGGGCTTGGGTGAGTGCGATCAGTTCGGCTCGCTGGGCTGACGTTCCAGCTGGCAGGGCCCTCGCCCAGATTACCTCGGTTTCAGTCGTCACTGCTGCCCCAGCCTTTCGCTGTCCTTCTTGCAAAAAGCTGCTCCCATCGGTATACCGGGTGTGGTCGGCGTCTGGGATGGGCTGGTCGGTGAGATCCGGTCTGGTTCCATGCGTTTCAGCCAAGATCTCGAGGCAATCATGGGGGGCTCCTGACCCTGACCTCCCTAGTCACCTAAGGTCAGGAGGGAGGTCTGGGGCCTCGGTCCTCGGGGCCCTCGTGGCTTCTTTGGGCAGTCCTTAGCCCAGTGTCCCTTTTCTTTGCAGTAGGCGCATTGGTCCTTATCAAGTTGGGGCCTCCTCCGCTCTCCCCCCTGTCTATCCTGTCTCTGACCATTAACTACAGTGGCCAAGAGCTTGCTCATCTCTCTATGTCTTCTGCGGTCCCTTTCTTTCTCTCTCTGCTCATCCTCTGCCCTACGGCGTTCTTCTTTTTCCTCTGTTTCTCTCCTGATACGTTCCTCTCTTTCTTCCGGGGTTTCTCGCTTATTAAAGATCCTTTCAGCTTCCCTCACTAAGTCTCCTAAGGTCTTGCTCTTTAAATCTTTTAACCGCTCTAACTTTCGCCCGATATCCGGGGCAGACTGCCAGATGAATGACATAGACACATTGGTTTCTTGCCCTGGGTCCTCAGGGTCATAAGGAGTGTACCTGCGATAGGCCTTCTTGAGTCTCTCTAAAAAGGCTGAGGGAGACTTATTAGGTCCCTGGGTTATCCCTTTTACCTTGGCCAAATTGGTGGGGCTCCTGCCCGCGTTTTGGAGACCCGCTAAGAGCAACTGGCGATAGAGGACTAGGTGGTTCCTACCTTCTGTAGTGGTGTAATCCCAATCGGGGCGTTCAAGGGGAAAAGCAGCATTGACTTCATTAGGCAACTGAGTGGGGCGTCCATCATTGCCCCGGACTGCCTTTCTAGCCTCTAGGAGCACCCGCTGCTTTTCTTCTCCGGTCAGCAGGGTCCCCAACAACTGCTGACAGTCGTCCCAGGTGGGCTGGTGGGTGATGAGGACGGACTCAATCAAGGCCGTCAATTTACCTGGATCTTCAGAAAAGGAAGGGTTATTATTTTTCCAATTATATAAGTCCGAGGAGGAAAACGGCCAGTACTGAAGCTGGCCATCTCCCCCCATGCGGAGTGGGAATGCCTGGGAGGAGGTGGAGTCCGCTGCGGGAGGGTCTCTCCTTCCCCGCAGTCGAGACACCATGGGAGAAGGGGGGGAAACCTCGGAGGTGGTGGCCGCCTCTTCTTTATCGTTCCCTCTGGCAGAGGAGGAAGGTTGTGCTCCGTACGGCGGGGGGTCCTCTGTGAGAAGGTCAATGAGAGGTCCGCCGTTATCAGGGAGAACCTGGGGCTTAGGAGGTTTGGGCTTTATAGAGGGGGTAAGGGCAGGGTAAAGGGCAGATCGGGACGGAGGTTGCGCAGAAGGACCGGGCGGGAGGACGGGAGCTGTCGGTAAAGGAGGGGGTTTTGGAGAGACAAACGGTTTGACCCACGGAGGGGGGTCATAGGCAAGTGCCTCCCAGGTGACGATATATGGGACCTGATCCGGGTGTCCGTGGGGACCAGGACAAAACACTCTAGACTTGACCTGAGAGATAATACCTAAATTAAAAGTACCATCCTGAGGCCATCCCACATTGAAAGTTGGCCATTCGGCGGAACAGAAGGTAACCCAGCGCCTCTTCCTGACATCCACAGACTGATTGGATGCAATGCGCTGGACATCTCCCCAGTGCTGCAAGGTTAGACTCAGAGGGGTAGTTACGGTCTGTCCCATGATCTCAAAAACACTTAAAGACAGGAGAAAACTAACGAAGAACAAAAGAACAACAAACAAATCAGACGCGCGGCGCGGTTTCGGCGTAAAACCGAAAGCAAAAATTCAGACGGGGGAGGGAAGTGTCTCTGCCTCTCGTCCCCCGACAAAGCCACGTACCCCTCGGACAGTGGAGGAGCTCCAAAAAAGTCCGACTCGGGCAGGTTAACTGATACAGAATGGGCCACAAAACGGGCCCCCGAGGCCGCTGGGACGTCTCCCAGGGCTGCGGCCGGGAATACGAACTCGTCAGTTCTTCCACGGAACCGCCAGATACAGATCTAGTTAGCCAACTAGTACAGACGCAGGCGCAAACATTAGATGCCGGCACAAACACGCACGGAGACAGAGACAGACACGAAACGACCGCTGGCCAGCTTACCTCCCGGCGGGGGTCGGTGGTCCCTGGGCAGGGGTCTCCTAATCTCGGTGGAACCTCCAAATGAAAGACCCCCGAGGTGGGTAGTCAATCAATCTGAGGAGACCCTCCCAAGGATCAGCGAGACCACGATTCGGATGTAATCAGCAAGAGGCTTTATTGGGAACACGGGTACCCGGGCGACTCAGTCTATCGGAGGACTGGCGCGCCGAGTGTGGGGTTTTTACCCTTTTTATAGGGCTGGGGAGCAAAAAGCGCGGGTACAGAAGCGAGAAGCGAGCTGAGTGGTTAGTTCAAATCAAGGCTTGGGGTATTTCCTGGTCATTTGGGGAACCTGAAACTGAGGTGGGACTTTTTCAGAAACTGTTGCTGGTTCCGCCTTATCTGGGTACCATCTGTTCTTGGCCCTGAGCCGGGGCCCAGGTGGGTACCATCGGTTCTTGGCCCTTGTCCTAGTATTATTCAGCCTTGATTTTTAACTGTTAATCTTTAACTGAACTTCCTTGTAACTTTTGAGAACTCAGCTCTGGTACTTTTTCATGCCTTGCAAAATGGCGTTACTGCAGCTAGCTTGCTAAGCCTTATGGTGGGGTCTTTCATTAATACAACCAGGATAGACAAATCCACAGAAACAGAGAGTATATTGTTAATTGCCAGGGACTGTGGGAAAGAGGTGCTAAGAACAGAGGGAATACAGCTTCCCACTCACAAGATAAGCCAGATAGGTTCTGGAAAGAGTGTCACCAATAGGTTTGGCCCACATAGATTCATGTGTTTAAATACTTGGACTATAGGGTGTGGCCTTGTTGGAGCAAGCGTGACCTTACTGGAGTGGGTGTGATCTTCTTGGAGGAAGTGTGTCATTGTAGGGAGGTCTTTAAGGTCTCCTGTGCTCAAGCTACACCCAGTGTGGCATAGTCTCCTCCTGGCTGCCTTCAGATCAAGATGTAGAACTCTCAGCTTCTCTAGTACCATGTTTGCCATGCTTCCCACCATGATGATAATGGACTGAATCTCTGAAGCTTTTAACCAGACCCAATTAAATGTTGTCCTTTATAAGAAGGAATCTTGGTCATGTGTCTCTTCACAGCAATAAAATCCAAACAAAGAAGTTGGTACCAGGAGTGGGTATTGCTGTCAGGCCTGACCATGCTTTTGTTTGAAGGAATGTGGATTCTAGGGTGTGGAATTAGGAAAACAGTTCAAATCACCCTCAACGCCACTATCTTCCTTGTTCCTATTCAAATGGCTCATTAAGCCCCACTTAAAGCATTTAACTGTTCCCAGCTCCTCCTGGCTTCTCTTTTGTTCCTCTCAGCTAGCTTTGACAGTGGATGCCACCAGTCCCACTCCCAGCTTGGCTTTGCCAAGCTGCCATCAATGACCCAGCTATCTCTAACCAACTTTGCTCCAAGTAACGAAAAACATTCAGACAGCTTTGTTATCTTAGAACTTGCCAGATAGCACAATTGCTGTGCACAGCATCTCCTGCCCTAAACTTAGTAGCTAACCTGTATCAGCTATCAGCCATCCAACAGTGGTGGAGGCTGCCGGTTCTAGCTTTCCCAAGATCTTACATGGTTGATGTGTGCTTCTCATTCCAAAGCCTAGCCCTTCACTTTCCTTGCACTCTTTTTTTCCTCCTGGGACTTGGAAGTTCCACTTTTACCCTCATCCAGCAATTGGACCTGCCTTCATATTAACCAAATCAAGAACCAATTAGGGAACCAGAGTTTAGTATCAGCCCCTCCCCTACATTTGCTTGTATAAGTGTTGCCTTGGTCGTGGTGACTGTTTACAGCAATAGAAACCCTAAGGCAGATGTTTTCATGCATGTCTGGTGCTTTTCCCTCTGACTTCTCAGAAGTAGATATTTAATAAGAGGTAGCTAGGGCCAAGTTCCTGTCACAAGTAATTGGTTTCCTGGCCTCTTTCACCCTTGGCTGCCTGTCTCCAGAGCTCTTTGGAGTGAAAATGAATCCTTCAGATCTTGAAGCTTTTGCTCTGAACTAGTCATCAGTGTCTTGCTCTAGATAGTGTTTCAGTGTTAACTGGGAAGCAACCATCTCTCTGGCAAGGAGTTTTGGAGGTGCAGAGCCTTGCCTACAACTTCAACAATGTAAAAAGTCTGTTCTGAAATGACTTCAAAGGCATGGAAGAGTTAGAAAGCTAGAACAAGAACCCAGGTGCCCTTTATTTGCACGCCTAATGTCCATGCATGCACACCATTTTTAAACAAAGTTGCAGACAGCACACTCCTTTCCTCATCTTTAGCTGCTGTTCCTGAGATGGAGGATCGTCTTCATCTTAGCAGAGTGCAAAGGGCAGTTTGGCAACGTAACACCAGTGCAATGATCAGTACAGTGATCGGATATGGTCACTCATTTCAATAACATATTGAGCAGTTTCACCCCACCCCCTATCCCAGTCAGGATCCTATCCAGGGTCATGGATCATATTTGGTTATGTCATGTTTATTCCTTAATCTGTAGCATTATTACTATAGTCCATTGTGTTTCTTGACATACCATTGGTGAAGACAAGATTTTGTAGAATGCTCCTCACTTTGGAGTGGTCTGATGCTAATATTTAGGTATACTTGGGTCAGGAAGACCACACACATGATTTTTACTTCCTTTGTAGCACCTTGCATAGCTCAATAGCCTTTGTATTTTGTTCAATAAATTAAAGATGATAGGATTTATTTATTTATTTATTTACTTATTTATTTAAGACAGGGTCTCATGTATCCTAGGCTGGTCTTGAACTCATTCTGTAGGTAGAAGCGAAGTGTTTGCTACCTTTGCTGGGTTTTATTCAGTGTTGAAGCTCACACCCAGGGCTTTCTGTAAGCTAGGCACATATTCTGCAAACTGAAAAAATATATGTGGTACAGGGCATAGAACCTGGGATATCATTGTTGTCTGACTATATCTGGGAGACTGTGTCACTAAGGATGACCACTCAAATTCTTTTTACAATATATTTACTTTTTGTGATCATAAAAAAATCAGTAAGTTTTCAGTATATATAGGGATTCTGAAACATGTTTAAAGTGTAATTTCATGGGGAGAGGCTTACAAAATGAAATAAAATATGCTTTAGTTCACATACAGAATAACACACCTTTGTTAGCAGAGTTTTAGAACGGGCATTGCACTTAATTACTCTGGGGTGATGGCCACTTAGCCTTGAAATTTATGGGGTTGCTTTTCTTTCTTTCAGAATTTCAGAGCCTTAGCAACCCCTATTGTAAGGTATTCCTGGCAAACCTGGAACTCGTATAATGACTGTGTTTGCTTAGGTAACGTTCCCTAAAACATCTAGATCTGATAAGAGATTTTGGTATTTGGGAATCGGCTTGCTAAACGGCCTTTTGTGTAACAATCAATAAATGGTCTGTGAAGCTGCCAGCCTTCAGTCCTCGAGAGACCGATCCCACTGCTGCTGAGAAGCCTAAATTCATCCTGCGGCATCTCTCTTTCTTCGATCAATTGTCTCACGTACCCCAGAACACCAACATACCCTTTTTGTTATAGCAGGTCAGTTCCTATAGAGGGGCACACTGAGGAAGTGTCTGCCCTGCCCTCTACTCATGCTTTAATTCTCTGGGTTGGTATAACTGCCTTGTATATGTATTTACCTTCTTTTTAATTATCTTTTGCACATAAACCTGACAGATCTTTAGAGCTAACTGGTATATTTCCAGTGATTCTTTTCAGGGTGGAGATAGGATGGGAGCTTTCTCAAGGCTTTTGGGTTTTGGCTAAATATGGGCATGGAGGGCAAAGGAGTCCATTTGACTGGGGTGTGGACTGAATCCAGGTGTGCTGCAAAGCAAAGACTTCTGAGCAAAGTGGGAAATGTGGCCTAGCATCGCTTGCCTGCGCACCTCAGATCCCACCAGATTTGCCCTGGAACCCATCCATGCTACCTTATTTCTTTTCCATCCCTTCTCTACAGATGAAAAGTCTGGTCATATCTGTGTGTGTGTGTGTGTGTGTGTGTGTGTGTGTGTGTGTGTGTGTGTGTGTGTGTTTATAATATCTTTTTCCCTGACAGGTTTGCCCTCACTTCACAATTTGGTCTTTTGGAGTGAATTTTGAGAACAGCCACAACTTCTTGACTGGAGGAGAGATGGTTGATTGTCTGTTGCAGTATCTCTGGCCTCTAAAGGGTGTTTGGCTGTTCTCTCAGGCTGTTAGCTCACTTTGAGAACTCTTAACTGAGTAGTGATCTCAACTCACTCATGGCTAGTTCTTAAAGATGGACCCACTGGTTCATGGAGGAAAAAACAAAACAAAACAAAACCAAAGGAACAAACAAGAAGCTTTTCAGCATCCCACAGCTTTAGAAGGGCTTTCGGTGGCAACCCTTATACTTAACGTTTGGCATAGTCTTTAAAGCAGTAATGCATTTTTAAAAAAACTTTTTAAGATTTGATCAGTGTCTAATATCATGCCAGTATGGTTTTGTAACAAAAATGATGGACTTATAAATTCAAATCTAAATTATTCAAGAGTAAAAAGAAAGACTTTGAAAGTCACAGAAAAGGGTTGCACTGAGGCCGGAAGAAGCTCAGAGGCTTGTGCAGCGAGTGCAGTATTGGCCCAGTTCACTTCACTTTTAGACTAAGACTCTTAGGAAAAGACACTGTGCTTAGCCGGTTGATAGATTGGTGGACCACGGCCAGCACTGGAGAGCTAGCAGACATGCTGGTCTGGTTGGCTACCAACCCTTGTTTTTAAACCCTTGGTATTCCTTCCTAAGATGCTATCGTGTTTTCAAGTCTGTTTTTATCCGTATAGCCAGACCATATCTGATGTCTGCACCTCAGACACTTGTGCAAGTCTGAAGTGAAAACTTAAGTGTTCTTTGGAGAGTCGACTGGATGGTGTTTCGCTGGGGTGAACAGGTGAAGGAACGTTCCACTGAAGCTGACACAGGCGAGAGGATGTTCTGCTAAAGCAAGCACATGAAAGGACACGTGATGGAAGATACTTTACTAACAACGTGTGTGCATTGGTCTGCCTTACATTGTATAGTTGAGCTCCATTTGTCGGGACTCCATAGAGACAAATGAACCAAAAAACTTCTGGTGGTATGCTGCAGTTTTTTGCAGCTTCTGCAGACTCAGGCTGATTGGCAGAGTGATGTCAGCTGAGACAGACACACGTGCTGAGGCAAGACCCATGGAGGACAGTGATGTTTGGAGCTCGAAGGACAGTGATGGAGGCTGAGCTAGCTTGCTGAGAGAGCTAGCTGTGCAATGTTTGCTCCTTGCTCCCCTGGGGGGCACAGTGGAGAACTTCTCCTGGCATTCCTGTTTGCTCTGGTGCCTCCTACTGACTTGAGCTAAGGCTGAGGCCTGGCTGACCCTGCTGGATAGTACCACCGCTCCTGATGCCTGTTTGCTCTCTTGACTCTACCGAACTGGACTGCTGGTGTATCTGTGAAGTGCTTGTGAGTGGAGTCAACTGCTGCTGCTGCTGCTGCTGCTGCTACTCCCTGCTGCTGCTGCTGCTGCTGCTGCTGCTGCTGCTGCTGCTGCTGCTGACCTGTGCGGCCTGAACTGCTGATTTCCAGACAACACAGATGGGAGTCGCTTCATGGGGGCCTGAGAGACAGAGTACACACTCTGTGAGAGGACAGCTTTGGCCTGCATCCTGCTTCTGTCTCTCACTGACACTATGATCTTGGGTAAGGGAGAAACTTCTGTGGCTCAGTTTTCTCACCTGTGAGATGAGCTGCACAGGTGTCCAAGTATATAGTATGTTCCAGTTTTATCTTGATAACTAAATGAGTTCATTTGTAAAGAAAAAAAATCCAACCAGTGTTTAATCAGCAAAAGTATATTCTCAAAGCAGCTGCTGGAAGAATTTTGAAAGCTATTCCTAAGGGCACTAAGGTTTTCTGCAGTAGATTTTAGAAGCTGGCTCTTGATGAACTGTAAGCTGCTTGGTACAGGTAAACCGTGTAGTTGTAGAATCATGGGGGGGGGGGATTCCCCTCCCTATAATTTATCAAACATGAGATTTAGCACATGGCTAGCAGGTATGTCTTCAGTATGTGGTTTTATTTGTTTGAAGAGAAACCTTTGTGAATGGTAACAACTGTGGAAGCAACTAGCTAGGGTGTCATGGCAGCTACTGATTGTTTTTCTTTTTGAAGATGTATCTATTCTCCAAGAATTCACTGGAGTCCTATGCCTTCAAAGTGAAAGCAGCTGTGGAAGATGAGAGACTTCAAGGCAGGATCAATGATGAGGACAAACAGAAGATTCTTGACAAGTGCAATGAAATCATCAGCTGGCTGGATAAGAACCAGACTGCAGAGAAGGAAGAGTTTGAGCATCAGCAGAAAGAACTGAAGAAAGTCTGCAACCCTATCATTACCAAGCTGTACCAGAGTGCCGGTGGCATGCCTGGGGGAATGCCTGGTGGCTTCCCAGGTGGAGGAGCTCCCCCATCAGGCCCCACCATTGAAGAGGTGGATTAAGTCAGTCCAAGAAGAGGGTGTAGCATTGTTCCACAGGGACCCAAAACAAGTAACACGGAATAATAAAACTATTTAAATTGGCACAAAAAGATGTATCTATTTATGTTACACATATGAGTACACAGTAGCTGCCTTCAGACACACCAGAGGAGGGCAGGCATCCGATCCTTTACAGATGGCTGTGAATCATCATGTGGGTACTGGGGATTGAACTCAGGACCTCTGGAAGAGCAACCATCTCTCCGGCCCAATTATGATTCTTTTGTTTTTATGCTGAGTGAGGGCCTTGCGCATGCTGACTTTATTAGTCAGTTACATCCTCTGCCCAGCTCCATCATAAAACGGGATTACCTTATTATGTGCAGTCTGTCATTGGCCCAACCGTCGCTGAGTTCAGCAAGCATCACCAGGTCAGGAAGCATGACAGAATACTACTTCAAGTTCTTCCCAGACACTCACAAGAGGAAAGGATGTAAGGAACTAAAGCAGCCATCCTGAAGCCAGGAGGGCACAGGTAGGGCGGCAGTTTGTAGTCAGCGGTAGAACACTTGCCCAGAATGCATGAGGCCCTGGGTTCAATGCCCTGCACTGAAAAAAGAAAAAAAAAAAAAAAAAAGAGAGAGGAAAATAAAAGAAGAAGGTGATGACTAAGCAGGACTTTATCTGACATCACGGAGCTAAGATCAGCCCAGCCTTTCCTGTGGGAAGTCACAGTCCTCTGCACAGGTTAGTTATCTACTTGAGACCCAACGTCCACATGGGCAGCGTGAATTCACAAACAGCCCAACCAATGCAAGACAGGGAACCATGCCACATAGACATTAACACTGAAGTAGACTGGCTACTGATATGTGTAGACACTGAATTGTACTTTATACACTGTCTCTGGGTCACACAGGAGTTTGAATTGTTTGGGTGTTTCTCAATTAAGCGAAAGTCTTTTCTTTGCAGGCTGTGTTATAATGTGCAGCTGGCTGGACTTGGCTTACGGCTGCAGACGTCTCCTGGACAAAGGAAAAAAAAAAAAACTAAACCAAATTCCCTCTTGTGCGTATAGGAAGGGGAAATGAAATAGAGAAAAGATAGATTGTAAAGTTTTTCTTTCACTTACATCCGTGTGAAAGAGAAGCCGTGGCCACTGAAAATGGCCGAGCAAGAGAGGAGCGAGGCCTGAGAGAAAACGGAAGTGGTGGAAATGTATGCTTTCAAGTTCCACTTAGGAACTTTCCCAGGTCACTCAGTAGCTGAGGCTGACCTTGAACCCTTGACCTCCTGCTTCTACTTCGCAAGTGCTGAGACGACAGGAAGGCAGTATTAGCAGGGCTCACAGCTTGCCCTTTGACCTAGACTTCATTTTAGTTAGCATTTTAGCAGCGTTAGTTGGGTGTTCTGTTTTATGTGAGGGTATGTCCATCACGGGGTTGAAGGGATAGTGAAACCTGAGGCTCACACCACAGGGCTCCAGATGGGAAAACCAGGCTGGAATTGATCTGGAAGTGTCTTTCTGATTGGCTACCCAGAAGACTATGCAGGTTCCTGGAGTGGAAGAGTCATCAACTGTGCAAAGCAGGCAAGATAGACCTGTGGGACATGAAAGCACGCCAGGAAGTTTGGTAAAGTAGAGCAGGTGGAGACCGGGAGACCTGATGGGCACACACCTGAGGCTTCCCTTCCCAGACACTCCTCCCTGCAAAAGGTACTTAATCTCAGGCCCGCCCTGAGAAAGGATGGTTTTATGCATCCATTTTCTGCCAGGACAATAAACTATTTAGAATCATGGGCTGTCTCTTTTTACCAAGATCTGCCACGGGGAACCATGAACAAGGCCTTCATCCACAGAGCTGTAGCCTAATCTCCCATAGAAGGCCTCTCTGCACTCTCAGCCACAGCCACCACAAAGCTAAGGGCAATCATCCCCACTGGGACTAGCCGGAGCTCCCCTTTCCCCCTCTCCCAGGCCCTGGCTAGATGCTGTTCCCAGCCCACCCACCCCCATTCCATTCTCTGCAGTGCCTAGATGTCCAAGAGTCTGAGAACCCCATAGACCCAGCCACATTGCAGGCCCGTGGACCCCCAAATCAGCTCTGACTTTCCCACATCTCAGCTTGTGCTTTCCCACCCTGGAGCAGTGCACCTTCCCTACAGCCCAGCACCCACCATGGTGACAGCATGGGGTGAGCACAGTTGAACTCCCCTCCCCAAGCAGCCATGCCCTGTGGTGAATGTGGGCCTACAATCCTACAAGAACCCACTGGAGCAATGGTGGTAGTGAGTTTAACAATTACATCTCAATTGAATTAGAGTTCCACCCCTGTTGGCATAACATTATTGTACATGGTGTAGAGATTATCTTTGTATTATTCCAATGCTGAGTTCTCATGCTGCCCCATATCTGGTTGCAATCCAGACACAGCACTGTAGTGCTTACTCTAAGACTCCTGTCTCAATGTTGTGTAAAATATCTCTGATTGGTCAATAAAAAGCTGATCAGCCAATGCCTGGGTAGGGGAGAGAGTAAGGCTGGACTTCCAATTCCAGCCAGGAGGAGAAATAGAGGAAAAGATGATTTTCCATAAGAGGAAGGACCAGGATCCACCACAAGGACACACATGAGCCAGGTCAATACCAACATGCAAGTATCTTGGGGATTTTGGCAAGGAGGCAGCCATATTAGCTTAGAGGATTAGGATAGGTTAATGTCTGCTCAGTTACTGTGCCTGAAAGCTTGGTAAATAAATCCAATAGTCTCTGTCTCAATTATTTGGGAGTTAGCCAGGTTAGAGAAAAAAATTGCCAGTTTTAAATTTGCACTAACACTCCTCACAGGAGGGAATATATCCTGACGCTGTCAATCTGGCCAAAGCACCTATGACTGGGGAGGTCACAGGACCTAGAGAGAAGGTACTATTGCTGTTTTGCTAAATGAACATGTAGCCACACCACTTGTGTTTCTATCTGTGGATGAGTGCTGTTCTCAGCACGGCTCAGAGGAGTTTAGTTTCTTGCAGAAGAGAACGGTTAATGTAGAGTGTCACAACTGTCAAAGTGCTGAGAATAAGTGACTGTTCAGTTGTAAGCCCTCAGCAGGACATCTGTGCTGGCCCCTCCAAGGCATAGGGAACATTGCAGAAAAAGGGGTGGGAAGACTGTAAGAGCCAGAGCGTGGGGAGGGGTGCTGTGAAACACTGGATTGGCCACCACAAAAGCAGACTCTCGACAGCTGTGGCTGCCTGAGCAACATCAAAAATCACTGGGCTCAGAGCGGGGATAGATGGGAAGAAAGAAACCAGAGAGTGGGAGAGGAGGAAGAGGGGGCATGGTGAATGTGATCACATCACAGTCTACACACATACTGAATTATTAGAAATAAGTAATTAGGATGAGAGATGACCCTGAAGCACCTTGCATGGAACTCAGGACTGTGTGGGGACTGTTCCTCTATGTTCCCTTATGTATGGATTCTGCACGCGACATAGCTCTTATACAGACACTGTTCCTCTATGTTCCCTTATGGATGGATTCTGCACGCGACACAGCTCTTACACAGACACTGTTCCTCTATGTTCCCTTATGGATGGATTCTGCACGCGACACAGCTCTTACACAGACACTGTTCCTCTATGTTCCCTTATGGATGGATTCTGCACGCAACACAGCTCTTACACAGACACTGTTCCTCTATGTTCCCTTATGGATGGATTCTGCACGCAACACAGCTCTTATACACACACTCAGAACCAGAAAGGTGGGTGTCTGGGTGTGCAAGGCAGGCAAGAGAATAAAGGAACAAGGAAAGCATGGTTCAAGGAAAAGGACTGATGGAGGGGTGGCTGAGGGAAACATGAACCTGACATGGAGGAATCTGATGAGCCAAGAACACCTCGGAAGCCAGCCCTGCTCTCATGGTGGCCTGGATTCTCTGCCCTTGCTGCCTTCCTGGTGGCTTCAAATGTCACATTAGCAGCTTGATTTGAGGAGTAGCAGACTCCTTGACCCCTTGATCAAGCTAGAGTGTCTTCAGATGCTGCAGCAGTGGATAAGAGCATGGGGAGGGACTAGAGTAGTGTGGGGAGTGGGGAGAGACTGGAACAGTGTGGGGAGTGGGGAGAGACTGGAGCAGTGTGGGGAGTGGGGAGAGACTGGAGCAGTGTGGGGAGTGGGGAGAGACTGGAGCAGTGTGGGGAGTGGAGAGAGACTGGAGCAGTGTGGGGAGTGGGGAGAGAGAGACTGGAGCAGTGTGGGGAGTGGGGAGAGACTGGAGCAGTGTGGGGAGTGGGGAGAGAGAGACTGGAGCAGTGTGGGGAGTGGGGAGAGAGAGACTGGAGTAGTGTGGGGAGTGGAGAAGACTGGAGCAGTGTGGAGAGTGGGGAGAGACTGGAGCAGTGTGGGGAGTGGGGAGAGACTGGAGCAGTGTGGGGAGTGGGGAGAGACTGGAGCAGTGTGGGAAGTGGGAAGAGACTGGAGCAGTGTGGGGAGAGACTGGAGCAGTGTGGGACATGTCATCCTGGAAGGGTTGTCAGGGCTGGACAGAGGTTAATCACCTTCCACTCAGAAGGAGACACCTACTCTTGCGCGCACCGGACTCGACCAGCAAGAACGACGCTGCAACAGGAGCACACGTTTATTGGGAGAGCTTGATTGTAGAGGCGAAAAGACCCCGAGCCCAGAACTGGTGCTGCTTTTATAGGCCTAGGAGAGGCGTGTCTCACACCTGGATTGGTTATGCACAACGCCTCATTTGCATGTTCCTCATCTGATTGGCTACTCTCTCTCAGTACCTCACAGAGCCTCATTATCATACCTCATTTGCATGTCTCACATCTGATTGGTTACTCTCTCAGTACCTTACAGAACCTCATTATCATGCCCAGGCCAGGCAGTGTCTTTGTAAAAAACTTTACTGCATATGTACACATTGGTTGTTTGTCCAAACTTATGCGTGGTGGCCAGCAGTAGTCAGTGCCACTCTGCAACGGCACATGTGGCTTCCCACAACCTACCATGAGGGCTGCTTTTCCTGAGCCAGACAGAAACCCAACTCTTTACATCTGGGATGGGGACACCAGCTGATCTTACAGAAGAGAAGACTTGGTTCCAGAGAGAGATTTGCCCAGTACCACACTCAGTGCTGGGAAAAGGCTATGAACCCTTTCCATCTGCCTTCAGAATCTGCTCTTGATCCCTCCTACCATGCAGAGGACTTGGGGGTTGGAGTTAGTATACCTGGTGAAGCTTTTCCCACTCCTTTATTTCATGTCATTTGTATTTCAAAGAGGAACAAAAGATCTACAGGGAATACTATATAGTTTTTTGGCCTCAAATTCTTTTATTCCTGTGTGTTTCTCATGTGTGCTAGGCAAGGGTAGCTACAACTCCAGACCCTAAGTCTTTTTAAGGACTATTTTTCCTGTGGTTCTGACCACACCAGTGACTGGTTTTAGTCAAGACAAGGAGGCCATGTCCCTTGCTGGTGGCAATGAATGAGCAAGAGTAACAAGAACCCCCAAAACACAGTGACTGGGGTTCATTTTGACAAAGGCACAGGCACAAGTTAATGGTTCCTGTAGCCTTCCCCAGCCTTGAGCAGGATGGTTCGGACCTTGCTGCCACTGTGAATGAGACCACCTGGGGTGGAGCCTTCCTACCTAGAAGGTTCAATTGTTCTGTCACCTGCTGCTGCTCTTCTCCAAGACACTGCTACCCGCTGAGAGGTTGAACCTGCCTTCCTGAGAAATTCCTGAGACAGCCACAACTGGCAACTGACACCTTATAGCCAAACTAGTTCTGTCAGCCTAATTGCTTACAGGCTGGCGACAGGCATCAAGAGTGGATCAGTGGGAGACAGGCTTTCCCCCTTTATAAGCACAGATCGCTAGTTAACACTGGGCCTTAATCAGCACTTTGTCTTGTTCTCATTTCTTCTCTAGCCATTCCCTCCTTTACAGCTCTGGCCCCCCACTCAGGAAGCCAGTTCGTGTGGCCGCAGGCAGCTACAGATGGCGCAGAAACAGGGACCTGAGTATGGGTGGATCAACCTAGAGAACACTGTTTTGGTAGAGCTCTACAGGAAGATTAAGAAGATGTATCTGGCACAGTAAGCAACACTTTGTATTCATGCTAGCACTGGCCTTAAACTTCATCTTTTCAAAATTGTTGCTGTAGGTGCAAAGGGATACAGGCTAGGCTGAGTCAGCGTTGGCCCAGCGCTGATATCAGCTAGGGGTTGACAGTGGAAAATGGGAGTGAAAAAGAAAACAGGCATTTGTCCCCAGGCAAGAACTGCATCAGGCGAGAGGAGTAGGGCTTAAAATAATAAAATAAAATAAAAAGTAAAATTAAAAAAAATATAGGGAGATATACAAATGACATGAGAGAGAGGGGGGGGAGAGAGAGAGAGAGAGAGAGAGAGAGAGAGGGAGAGGGAGAGAGGAAGACAGAACAATGTCAATGGACTCTTTAGAGGAAGATGAAAGATTTTTTTATCCAGCCTCCCCAGTGTACACTGATCTTTCAGGCCAGCGTTTCAGAGTGTGTTCAAGTTAAGGAAAAGGGCCACATTCTTCATTAGTTAGCAGTAATGAGCACATTCTTAGTGAGCCTAATGCTGGCTGGAGACCACATTCAGCGATTGTCAACTGATGTTCCAAAATAAAGACTCCATTGATCCAGGTTCTCAGCCCTTGAGTCCTTTCATCAAGTGTGTAAGCCATTGGCATGACACGCTAGGCTCCAGAAAGGGAAACCCCGAGAAAAGATCTTGAAAAAACTGGACTCGACTAGCAGGAACACACCAGAGTCTGTGAAAGGAACACTGGGTGTCTGTGGGTTGTGCCATGGCTCCAGCTGTCAGATGGGACCTGGTGGAACATGTGGTGTGTGGCAAAGAAGCAGAGTTTCTGAGAAGGAATGAAGGGCAGGCCAATGTGGCAAAGGAGGGCTGGAATGGTAGAGAGCCAGCCTGGCCTGGCACCAGGAGGGTGCAGCAGGCACCAGAAAGGCATTCTTACTTGAAGGGGGGCCACTAGGCTGCAGCATGTCACCCCTCAACCCTAGGGCTCAGCCAGCCTCCCGAGAGGATGCTACTGTTCCATCATCTCATGTTCTTCAAAGGCTTCAACTCTTCAGAAATCTAAAAAAAAAAAAAAAAAAGAACTGGAGGGATGGCTCAGTGGTTAAGAGCACTGACTGCTCTTCCAGAGGTCCTGAGTTCAATTCCCAGCAACCACATGGTGGCTCATGACCATCTGTAATGGGATCTGACGCCCTCTTCAGACATGTAGGTGTGCATGCAGATAAAGCAGTCATACACATAAAATAAATAAATAAATAAATAAATTTAAAAAATTTATTTAAAAAAATGCTTTAGAAAGATGGCTGCCAGAAGAGACACCTGTAGATAAAATGAGGCAACATAGAGGATGTAAAGGAGGAGGAGACAAGTTTTAAAACTCTGTTCTCTCACCCAGGCTACCCCTATACACACATTCACACACACACACACACACACACAGAGACAGAAACACATACAAATAGACTAACACACATGCTCAAACACACAGATGCACACACACTCACACACACACACAGAAACACATACACACATAGACTAACATACATGCTCAAACACACAGATGCACACACACAGAGAGACATAGACATGTGTACATTTTAATAATTACTAACATCTCTCTACTTCTCCTCATTCAATAGACACAGCATATTTTCTCATGGAGTACCAGATGAGCCCCTGAGCCCTGATGGTGAAGGTCACAGTGAGCAGGTGTGGTCACTATGCTACTTTCAATTCTGACAAAGCAGATATTATTGCCATCAATGATCCTTTGAGTTGTAACTCAAAGCAGTCATACACATAAAATAAATAAATAAATAAATTAAAAAATTTATTTTAAAAAATGCTTTAGAAAGATGGCTGCCAGAAGAGACACCGGTAGATAAAATGAGGCAACATAGAGGATGTGAAGGAGGAGACAAGTTTTAAAACTCTGTTCTCTCACCCTGGCTACCCCTATACACACATTCACACACACTCACACACACACACTCACACACACATACACACACATAGACAGAAACATATACACACATGCTCAAACACACAGATGCACACACACTCACACATACACAGGCCTTTGCCTCTCTCAATCTACCAGACTATTGAAACAATGGAAAAAGAAAAGGGGAACTTACTCCAGCAGTCTCAGCTGGGAGAAGGACCTGCATCAGCGCTCTCTCCCTCTCTCTCTCTCTCTCTCTCTCTCTCTCTCTCTCTCTCTTTCCCTGTGTGTGTGCGTGCACGTGTGGTTCCTGTGTGAGTGTGCTTGTCACACAGAAGGAGATTTCACGAAGTTCTAACAACTTGTCAGACCACTGCCAGGAGCCATCTAGAAGAAGCTAGAAACTAGCAGGTGATCTTCCTGAGATGGTTCTGCCATAGATTATAAATCTATAATGGATTGCTTCTTCCCCCCCCCTTTTTAAAATTAGGTATTTTCTTCATTTACATTTCCAATGCTGTCCCAAAAGTCCCCCATGCCCTCCCCCCACTCTCCCCCCACCCCCCACTTCTTGGCCCTGGCATTCCCCTGTACTGGGGCATATAAAGTTTGCACCACCAATGGGCCTCTCTTTCCACTGATGGCCGACTAGGCCATCTTCTGTTACACATGCAGCTAGAGTCAAGAGCTCCGTGGTACTGGTTAGTTCATATTGTTGTTCCACCTATAGGGTTGCAGATCCCTTTAGCTCCTTGGGTACTTTCTCTAGCTCCTCCATTGCGGGCCCTGTGTTCCATCCAATAGCTGACTGTGAGCATCCACTTCTGTGTTTGCCAGGCACTGGCACAGCCTCACAAGAGACAGCTATATCAGGGTCCTTTCAGCAAAATCTTGCTAGTGTATGCAATGGTGTCAGCGTTTGGAAGCTGATTATGGGATGGATCCCTGGATATGGCAATCACTAGATGGTCCATCCTTTCGTCACAGCTCCAAATTTTGTCTCTGTAACTCCTTCCATGGGTGTTTTGTTCCCAATTCTAAGAAGGGGCAAAGTGTCCACACTTTGGTCTTCGTTCCTCTTGAGTTTCATGTGTTTTACAAATTGTATCTTATATCTTGGGTATTCTAAATTTCTGGGCTAATATCCACTTATCAGTGAGTACATATCATGTGAGTTCTTTTGTGATTGGGTTACCTCACTCAGGATGATGCCCTCCAGGTCCATCCATTTGCCTAGGAATTTCATAAATTTATTCTATTTAATAACTGAGTAGTACTCCATTGTGTAAATGTACCACATTTTCTGTATCCATTCCTCTGTGGAGGGGCATCTGGGTTCTTTCCAGCTTCTGGCTATTATAAATAAGGCTGCTATGAACATAGTGGGGAATGTGTCCTTATTACCAGTTGGAACATCTTCTGGATATATGCCCAGGAGAGGTATTGCAGGATCCTCCGGTAGTACTATGTCCAATTTTCTGAGGAACTGCCAGACTGATTTCCAGAGTGGTTGTACAAGCTTGCAATCTTGTACAACACCAACAATGGAGGAGTGTTCCTCTTTCCCCACATCCTTGCCAGCATCTGCTGTCACCTGAATTTTTGATCTTAGCCATTCTGACTGGTGTGAGGTGGAATCTCAGGGTTGTTTTGATTTGCATTTCCCTGATGATTAAGGATGTTGAACATTTGTTCAGGCGCTTCTCAGACATTCGGTATTCCTCAGGTGAGAATTCTTTGTTTAGCTCTGTACCCCATTTTTAATGGGGTTATTTGATTTTCTGGAGTTCACCTTCTTGAGTTCTTTATATATATTGGATATTAGTCCCCTATCTGATTTAGGATAGGTAAAGATCCTTTCCCAATCTGTTGGTGGCCTTTTTGTCTTATTGACGGTGTCTTTTGCCTTACAGAAGCTTTGCAATTTTATGAGGTCCCATTTGTCGATTCTCGATCTTACAGCACAAGCCATTGCTGTTCTAGTCAGGAATTTTTCCCCTGTGCCCATATCTTCAAGGCTTTTCCCCACTTTCTCCTCTATAAGTTTCAGTGTCTCTGGTTTTATGTGGAGCTCCTTGATCCACTTAGATTTGACCTTAGTACAAGGAGATAGAAATGGATCAATTCGCATTCTTCTACATGTTAACCACCAGTTGTGCCAGCACCATTTGTTGAAAATGCTGTCTTTTTTCCACTGGATGGTTTTAGCTCCCTTGTCAAAGATCAAGTGACCATAGGTGTGTGGGTTCATTTCTGGGTCTTCAATTCTATTCCATTGGTCTACCTGTCTGTCGCTATGCCAGTACCATGCAGTTTTTATCACAATTGCTCTGTAGTACAGCTTGAGGTCAGTCATGATGATTCCACCAGAGGTTCTTTTATCATTGAGAAGAGTTTTTGCTATCCTAGGTTTTTTTGTTATTCCAGATGAATTTGCAGATTGCTCTTTTTAATTCGTTGAAGAGTTGAGTTGGAATTTTGATGGGGATTGCATTGAATCTGTAGATAGCTTTCGGCAAGATAGCCATTTTTACTATATTGATCCTGTCCATCCATGAGCATGGGAGATCTTTCCATCTTCTGAGATCTTCTTTAATTTCTTTCTTCAGAGACTTGAAGTTTTTATCATACAGATCTTTCACTTCCTTAGTTAGAGTCACGCCAAGGTATTTTATATTATTTGTGACTATTGAAAAGGGTGTTGTTTCCCTAATTTCTTTCTCAGCCTGTTTATCCTTTGCTTCTTTAGGCAAGGCCTAGAAGATTTAATCTAAGGGAAGATTCCTGCTATTAATATGTTTTCCCTGTTATTATTAAATATATAACAATAAACCTACAAAGGTGTACTATATTGTAGTAATACTATATAGACAAATAGATGATTATTCTATGTGGGGTGGTGAGCTGTACACAGACAGCCTGGTCCCCAGGCAAGCTTGGGCCTTGAATCCGAGAGACCCAGTAGGTGACTTCTGCCTATGAGGGACTGCAGGTGTTCCGCCATGCCCCTTTGGCACCTGGCTACAGCCTCCCACAGCCCTCTGCAGAGAGGTATGTGGCCATCAGTCATGTAGGAGCAGCACCAAGCCCTCCCACCTGCAAATAAGGTTTTCCCAAAGCTCTCAGACCAAACCAATGAGAAGCACCTGTTGTCAAACCCTGACCCACCCAAAACTGTATTTAAGAATTATACCCAGATTAAATGTGTGCAAGAACTGCTCCGTTGTCTGACAGCTTTTGTCATAAGAGCTGTAACACTTGGGAAGAAGTCTGCTCTCCTGAAGTGCCACATGAAGTTCCACTGCACTCCTCACTGGCTAGTCAGCCTCTCATTGGTCCAGCCTGACCCAACTCAGCACAGGGCACAGCAAGGTGGAGGCAGAGGGAGAGCCAACTGCAGCAGCAGAAGTGATGTAAACGACTTCCCCTCCCTGCTCACACTCACTTCCCTTTGCCAGAAATCTCATACCCAGCTGGGCCAGAGATCTCCATGGAAAGTCTCCAGTACACAGGCCCACAATTCTATAGAATTCCTGATTTGATTCAAATAATTTTAGGAAGAAAGTGTTTAGACATGGTCTGAGTTGCTAGAAAGATGAAATAAAGTTAGAATCAAGAATAGAATGTGCTGGGCAGTGGTGGCGCATGCCTTTAATGCCAGCACTTGGGAGGCAGAGGCAGGTGGATTTCTGAGTTCGAGGCCAGCCTGGTCTACAGAGTGAGTTCCAGGATAGCCAGGGCTACACAGAGAAACCCTGTCTTGAAAACCAAAAAAACCAAAAAAACAAAAACAAAACAAAACAAACAAACAAACAAACAAAACCCAATAGAATGTGCCCACTCCTCATAAAGTAAGAACAGGTTGCGTAATAAGAAGTACAATGAGCTTTTAGAATTACCCTGAAAAGAGAAATAGACTTGGGGAAAATTTGTGTTCAAGGAAAAACATTGAGGTCCAAGGATAAAGCCACAGGTGTGCACTATGATAAGGCAAGGACATGTGAAAACTGTTGCTTTGAACGTATAATAAGCATATTATAATGAAACACTGCTTTGAACTTAATATCAACAACTTTCTGTAACTCTCATTCTATGTATCATTTTATTTCTGAGGTAATTTTATAGAGAACTTTTTGTATAAGAAGGTATAAAAAGTCCAGTGAAAAGAAATAAAATTGTTGGTTGAATGGTTTGGCTTGGAGAGCTTTGTCCCATCCATTCATCCATCCATCCATCCATCCAAATGTATATATGTCTCTATGTTTGTGTGTAGGTATGTGTGCATGTATGTAAGCCTACATGAATACTGTGGAGTTGATTGTGCAGACAGTCGGGTCCGGCCAGAGTAGGAGTGTATGAATGTTTGAATGTATACATGTCTGTACATATTTGCCTTTATAAAGCATCTTAATTATTTTCCTTTCTTCCTCTCTGGTTCACAAAGAGTTAGCCAGCTTAGCCAGTTTAGCCAGCTTAGCCAGTGAGGCTTCTGGCTGATTCATCAGAGAAAGGTTTTGCTTTGAGGTGCTAAACTGCAGTTTCTAGTCTCAGAGTAACTCAGGCAGGTCAGCTACCACTGCCAAGTAACTTAGACTTAAGACAGATAAAATATTTCATTATAGAAAAGGAAACCCTAGTATCTCACAAGACCAAATCCTGCCCCCACCAAAGCCCTTTCCCTCAGCTTTTCTCAAGAGAGAACCAAGAAAGAACAGCCAGGTCTGGCCCCCAGCAGGCCACCTTCCCAGGTGTGACCACACCCTGACCAGGACTGCTTAGCTATGAAAATCCTGGACTCTGCTTAAACTTCAGGACCAGAGATAGACATGAGAGGTTTGCCGGATCTGTTTGTTCCTCTTCCCAATGTGGCCACATTGAATACATCTCTGCTTTATTTTTCTGCTTTCTACTTTTAATTAGACTCTTTTTATTGGCTTATTGAAGATGGTTGGCTGGACTACTGACCCTGGCCCTGGTAGAGAGTGAAGGGAAGGAGAGTCACCCAGTCATTGCCAGTCACTAAGGTCAATTTAAGTAAGGTCTCTTTTAGGGTTTTATTTATCTTTTCTACATGTCCTGAACTCTGGGGTCCATATGCACAAAAAGTTTCCAACCAATCCCCAGACTACTGGCTAGTCCCTGACTTACCTGAGACACAAATGCTGGTCCATTGTCTGACCCTGTCATCTGGAGAAGCCATACCTTGGCAGCATGTCCTCTGAGAGCTTCTTTGTCACCATGGATGTAGTTTAATACCTGGTGGGGAAAGCCTCAGCCCAGCCTGATAAGATATCTATAAACATAAGTCAGTGTTTACATCTACGTTTTCTTGCTTTTACCTCAGCGAAGTAAATTATCCAGTAGGCTCTGAGTCTTCTATGGAAGCCTGCTGTCAGAGTTCTTTTTATTGGCCACTGTGTTAGTGAGCTGACAAGCCTTGTAGTCTTTAACAGTTTCAGTGATTTTTGGAGTTGGCATCTTTAAAAAAAAAAGATTTATTTATTTACTTATTATAAAATGAGTGAGTACACTCTCACTGTCTTCAGTCACACCAGAAGAAGGCATCAGATCTCATTACAGATGTTTGTGAGCCACCATGTGATTGCTGAGAATTGAACTCAGGACCTCTGGAAGAGCAGTCAGTGTTCTTAACCACTGAGCCATCTCTCCAGCCCCCAGGAGTTGGCATCTCTTATTCTGACATTTGCCTGACTCCTCAGGTCTTTCATTCTTTGGATACCCATGTGGGAGGAACAATGAATCTTTTCAGCATGTGAATACCCAATTCTTCAGGGAGGATGAATTTTCCATTCATCATTTTCTACCATCCACTGAGGCATTGGGCTGGTGCAAGGGATGATGGGCAGCTTTGGTGGCCCTTTTAATGTTTGTAGAAGGGTGAAAATCTCTTCTTTGTTTTTGATAGTCTTTTATTCAGCTGTCCAGAGGCCACTCGCTCTCTCTCTCTGTAGATGGTCCCATGGATATGGACTGTAGCAAATGTATGTAGTCTCAGTCTCTGATACCTCTGTTGCCCTTGTGTACCTGTATCCTTCTTGGATGAAGCTACTGCCGTCGGTGAACCACGTCACCTCAGCATCCATCAAGAGGGTATCTGGAAGATCTGATCCTGTGGCAACAGGGTAGCTGGGCTCAGGCAGTTTCTTTTGCAATATCAGAGCATAACCACAATTTTGGAAAGCAAAACCCTATGTTTAACAGTGTAAACATTCGCTCTAAAATCAAAACCAAGTGCATTATTCAAAGTTTGACTGCCAGTTCTTTTATATAAGGGTATGACGGTGCAGCTTTTAATACAACATTAAAGAAACATTGCTTTAAATCCTATATTTTGTAAGTCTGGTTTCTAGGATAAGAATTACATAAAATATTATTCCAATTTAGAGTGTCTTTAGAGACCTGCCTTCCTAGGTTGGCTCACGCCACATGTTGTCCAAAATTACTCCAACCCCGAGTTACCAGTTTATTACAAATTTTTAATCATACTCAATAATTTATAAGCAAATAATCTATAACCAAGACATGCAGAACAGTCAGAAACAAACATGAAGTGGCCACACACACTTCTTATATATTTAGACTAGACAAAATTGTCTTACTTTTTCTAGCTGTAATTTCAAGAAAGGAGCACCTTGTCACCCACTGAACTCAATAAATACAGTCACAGAGATTTTTGTAGGAAAACCCACAAGTAGCTCCCTTACTATAGAAGCGGAGACACTGCTGGTCCCTTTAAAAGCAGCTTGAACAGACAATCAGCCCCTGGAAGGGCTTCTCCAGCTGTGCTAGGCTCCTAGCTACAGGTGCAGTGCTCCAAAGGCAGTTTATCAGTTTTTGTTGTGTAATTGAGCCTGCCTTTTTTTTTTAATGAGTTAAAACTAAATCAAGGAGTGAATAAGCAGAGGATAAAGTTTTAACCATTTTTTTCCTTTTGAATATGAAACACAGAGCAACAATCAAACAACAAAACAGAAGCACGGACATAAACTGACAGACATGGACAGATTGGTGCACCAAGGATAGATAATAGACAGAGGGAAGAGAACTAGATGTCCCAAAGGGACCCAGAACCAGAACTAAGCACTCCTCCAGTAGGAGCCAGAGAGGAAGCAGGACGTCTCCTAGGAGAGCTCTGGGACAGCTTACATTGTTCATTTTCCTTGGCTTTCACCAAAGCATCCCCGGGTAGGAGTAGGCAGGAGGACTGTTTTTCTCAAACCCATTCTCTCTCTCTCTCTCTCTCTCTCTCTCCCTCCCTCCCTCCCTCCCTCCCTCCCTCTCTCTCTCTCTCTCTCTCTCTCTCTCTCTCTCTCTCTCTCTCTCTCTCTCTCTCTCTCTCTCGTATCCAGGATCTAAACTATCTCTACTATCTAATCAGGATCCAAAGACTAAAAGGCTATATAAGAATTATCTTCGCTCCTCTAGATTTTAGCATAGCTCTAAATACATACACAGAAAGTGTTCTACCATTACCTTGTCCCTTCTCACAGGGTATATTCACCGGTGACCCAAATTTTCCTTTGTGTGAGCTCCCTTTACCTGTGGTGTCCTTCACTGTACCTCTCTTACTTGAGTTCCAACATTGAGGCGCCATCTGACCAAGCCAACTAGTTCAGTTAGTCAACAGGGTCTCAAGGGAGGGAGCACGGATTGAAAAGAAAAGGACGGTTAGACAACACTGTGTAGCATGACCCCAGCCAGTGCTGAGGCTGAAGTGGGTTTATTTTTTTCCAGTCTGCTTTTATATCACTCTAGGTACGTACAAAGAATACGTCACTCCTAAGGCATAAACAAAACAGTTAAGGAACAAACAAAGCATAAACAAAGGTCCCATGATTACTGTATTCAGGGTCTTAAAAGGACCCACCAAGGTTCAAAGAACACTTTTCTCAGCTATATTCACCTTGAGCCTTCTTCCATGTCCTAGCCCAAAGTCAAATTCGCCCAAGCGCTCGCCACAATAGAATGTTGGGCTCCACTATCAGCTAGGAAGTTGTTGGGTTTCCCCTCTATTTTTAGGGTTTTCTAAGTGGAGCACTCTTTATCTTTGGGGCTCCCTTTACCTCTTTTCTGGAAGCCATCTGTTTCATGTGTCTCCTAAGGTTCTCTGATTCAGCTGCGGCTGCCAGTATGATCCTTGCTAGACTGTGCGTCTGTTGCTTCCGCTCTTCTCCTTTCTCTATTCTCTCTTTCTCTATCACTATCACTAAATCTCTCAACCTTCTGGAGTTTTCTCTTAAAATCTGGTGCTGCCTGGTTGATAAAAGCTAGAGCTACTACTGCTTTTACTGTTGGTGATGCAGGATCCGTGGAGTTGTATCTCCATAATCCTCTCTAAGAAGACTGCAGGGCTCTCATTGTGTTCCTGACTAATGTAAACACTAGTAAACAGCTTGGCCAAATTAGTGGGCTGTCCTGCAGCCTCCTTGAGACCTGCCAACAGAGCCTGTTGGCAGACTGAGAGTTTCTCATTATCATTAGTGGTGATGAAGTCCCAATCTAGATGTGTTAAGAGATTCTTGGAATATTCTCGCTCTTTGGTGACTCCGTGTCCCTGCAGCAGACCCTGCCCCTGGCCCTGCTCCAGCTACAGAGGCTGCTGATCTCCCTGAGAAGAAGGATAAGGTGGAGGCAGAAACAAATGACACCCACCTCTACTCCTCCCTGGAGGACTGAATAGATGGATGGCGTTTTAACTTTTTTTATCAAACACTTTCTACATCACGGGAGGACTGTCTGAGATCTTCTATTTTGCTCCAGGAATTTTCTTCAGAGCACTAAAACTTTTAACAAATGGCCCTGATGGTGTGGGAACCTGGGAGCCTGCCCTGAGGGCAGGAGAGCAGGAGAGAGAGCAGGGGAGCAGGGGAGAGAGCAGGGGAGCAGGGGAGAGAGCAGGGGAGCAGGAGAGAGAGCAGGGGAGCTGGGGAGAGAGTAGGGGAGTAGGGGAGCTGGGGAGAGAGTAGGGGAGTAGGGGAGCAGAGGAGAGAGCAGGAGAGCAGGAGAGAGAGCAGGGGAGCAGGGGAGAGAGCAGGGGAGCAGGGGAGAGAGCAGGGGAGCAGGAGAGAGAGCAGGGGAGCTGGGGAGAGAGTAGGGGAGTAGGGGAGCTGGGGAGAGAGTAGGGGAGTAGGGGAGCAGAGGAGAGAGCAGGGGAGCAGGGGAGAGAGCAGGGGAGCAGGGGAGAGTGCAGGGAAGCAGGGGAGCAGGAGAGAGAGCAGGGGAGAGAGCAGGGGAGTAGGGGAGCAGGAGAGAGAGCAGGGGAGTAAAGGAGCAGGGGAGAGAGCAGGGGAACATGGGAATGAACCCTGCCCATTGCTAGTGAGGCATTGGGTAAGAGCTGAGGAGGTGCTAGAGAGCTTGCCCTGGTGGTGTGGGTGTGGGAGAGCTGGCAGGCTGAGCAACTCAGCTACCACCCAGGCCCAGATCCAGGGTTTGGGTTGGTCCACTGCAACATCTATTTCATCTATGACCTGCTGGAGCATGTGAAAGGGCCGAACCTGCAGAACCAAAGCTGCAAGATCTCCATGGCACAGGGCAACAACAGTATACCGAAGAGGAGTCCCTGTGAGGACCCAGTATTGACTGTGTAGCAGAAGCCAGAAGCCTTGAACCAAACTCATTACAATGAACTTTTGCAAGTGAAGCTATTTGGACAAAAGGGTATACTGTGGGACACACAGTGACATACTACAGCAGCTTCCTTGATGAGGTTTTTGTCTTGTTTTATATTTTAATTTTCTTTGCAAGGGGGAGGTTGCAAGGGTGGAGTGTGGGTAAGAAGGGAGGGGGAGATGAGTGAGATTGGTGTGCATTATGTGGAATACACAAAGAATCCATAAAAAGTTAAAAATATGTCTATAATTGTCAGAGGAAAACTGCAGGACTGGCAGTTAAATGCAAATTTCAGGTAAAAGACAAAATGCTTTGCTAGGGAAACAATGCCCTCAATGTTAAACTTAAACTACAAACTTTCTGTTATTGTCTGAGATGCACAGTGAACTGTATCTTGGTTTTGTTTTTGCTCAGTGATGCAACTTAAGCATAGGGTGTGTGTGTGTGTGTGTGTGTGTGTGTGTGTGTGTGTGTGTGTGTGTGGTGGGGGCAGTGGTTGAATTGTATGGGCTCGGTCTGCATGGAGACATCACAATGAGTGCCTTTACTTTGTACAATTAATGAGTATCAGTTGAAAAGCTTCTCATAACAGCCATGGTGAGACATGGTCTGGCCACAGTCATCCCACTTCTAAGCTCTTCCTGAGGAGAAGGGGAAACCTTCCTCACAGACTGACACACAAATGTTCACAGCAAACCTGGAGGCTCTCTGGGCTCTCCAGCCTAATTAGGGAGCTTCAGGCCAATGAGAGTTTGTTGCCAAAAATCCCTTCCTGTGGGGAATGTCTTAAACGATGCTCCTCCTCCTCCTAAGGTTCCAACTCTTAAGATTCACCAGGAGAGGGAACAGTAAGCACACTCAGCTTCCTTACAGGGCAGGGAGTGAAGGCAGGAGAACAGGTGACTTAAGGGCTTGCTTTGGAAGCCAGCAGGGATGAAGGCTTCCTCATAGACACATAAGTGGGACTCCCTCCCTTCTCCCTCACACCTGGTCATCTAGTCCCTTCCTCTTCTTCCCCACCCCTATCATCATATCTCCTCCCATGGACCAGAAGGCTACCTGCAGTCTGGGAAGACTTGCATCCAGCTGTTTGGGAGGTGAACAGGTTTACTGAGGACAACACTTGAGATGGTCCTCTGGTCTCCACCCACCCACCCACGCACACATGTGCACCTGCACATACATGAAAACGCATTTTCCCTCACACGCTCAAAAAAGGGAGTGCATCAACAAATGGATAAATAAGACAGTGGGGAGTTACACAGTTAGCTTCCCAACAGGCAGCAGTCTACCTACAGGGTAAGGTAGGTTGGGGCTGCTGGCAAAAGGGCGCAAGAACTTTCTGAGGTGAAGGCCCTGGACTTTTGGGGGATGTGGTGTTCACATAGGTCTATGCTTGTCAGAACCCACTAGAAGGAGGTTCATCTCATTGCATGTAATTAAATACTGCACAATGGCAGTTCAAGAGAGAAACTGCTCCGCGCACCAGTGGCCGTGAACTTGTAGCCTGGGTTTGGGGGTCACAGCAAACACATTCTTGTTTGATGTGGAGCTATCACCAAGGCTGTTTATTTTTATTCTCTTATGGTGCTAGCGTTTGGGTTATTTCTTCTAATAAAGCTGTTTCTTTCTTTGCCTTTTAGATTCAGTCATGTTTGCATAAGGCTAAGAAGCCCACAAAATCTATGTGACCGACTTATTCCCTGACAATGAGGGAAGACCCACTTTCAGTGAGGACGCCCTTTTCAGCCAACAAATGATTAACTGTCCCCTCTGCCCACACTTTATGCAGGCTGTGGCCAGACATTGTAGGGGTGCTCAGGAGGCTGACAGCTGAGCATTGAGGGGCGGGGTTAGGTCGGATACTACATAAACGCCCAAGGAAATGTAAGCATCATGATTGTGAAAGAGTGTAAGGAGACTCGGCGGCCTCTCTTGGTCTCTTGCCCACTGAGAAGGGATGCTCTGTGGTCACTCAGCTCTGCCCTCTGGACTGGGTTGAGTTCTGAAGCAGTTTCTAACTACAGTCAAATCCTGGCCCTGGCACCGTCCAGTGGCATCTTCCAAAGTCACATCCTATAAAGCCCCAGTATTGAGGTCCACGTCTAAGTGGGAGATAGTCAGAGCAGGTCGCTGTGACAAAAGGAGGAATCGGGAGGGCGCTGAAGGGCCTGGGGGATATGGGGTCTGCTGTAAGAGGGGTTTCTTTCTCATTCTGTAAGTTTGTAAAAGAATCCGTGACTGCACAAAGACTTCCACACTGATGGCTGTACCTAAATTCTTAGATGACTTCGAAACACAGGATGGGTTCAGTTCCCAGCACTCCCATGGTAACTCACAACCATCCATAATTCAGTACTAGATCTGATGCCATCTTCTGACCTTTGAAGTCATGAAGCCTGCACGTGGTACACATCTATACATGTATGGATAAGGCATGAACAGGGTGCACAGCCATACTTGCAGAAAGAACACTCATACACGTAAGATAAAAAAAAACTAAAAAAATGCTTAAACTTGGAAAAATATATTTTCTATCTAAAAATGAGTAAACAAAGTGCAGTCAATCCATTAAATGAATGATACTTCCAATTAAAAAATTGCAAGTCACTGACAGAGGAACATAGGTGACCTTTAAATGGCTACTCCAGGGGCTGAGCTAGGGCTCGGCAATTAAGAGCACCAACTGCTCTTCCCAGGTCTAATCCCCAGCAATCACGTGGCAGCTCACAAACATCTGTGATTCTAGTTCCAGGGGACCAGTCCCTCTTCCGGTGTGTAACAGCACTGCTTACGCGCAGTGCACAACCATATGCAGGCAAAACACACATCCTTACACAATAATAATAAATAATTGAAAAAGTGGAACTTGAGTGAGGGGCCAGCAGTTAAAATCACTTGTTACTCCTGCAGAGCACCAGGATCAACCCCAGCACCCATGTGATGGTTCACAACCATCTTTAACTCCAGTTCCAGGGGGTCTGGTGCTCTCTTCTGACCCTGATAGGCACTAAGCACACATGTAGCACGCATACATACGTGGTGCCCTGTGGTAGGAGTTTTCCTGTCCAATTAATTTAAATATTAGTGCAGCAGGAGGCCTGTGATTGGACAGGGAAAAGGGAGGCGGAGCTAAGAGTTGCAGAGCCAGAGCTGGAGGAGACAGGAGAGGAGAGGAAGCAATATGGAGGATGACCACGATGATTCAGATCCCACATGGCTTTAAATAACCACAGGTAGCTATAATACCATATAGGAATAGAATAATTAGTGTAACTTGTCCAATCTAGGTGGGCAGTTTGTATCATTATCAATTGGCTCTGAAATTATTGTGGGCATCTTGTGAATTGAGAATCTATTGCTATATAAATCTGACTGGTTAATTATAAGCTTCAAGAGTTTTGATTTTTACTGGGTTACTGGGTATTGTGATATCTAACCATGAAGTGGGCAGTCACTGCATGGGGCTGGCATGGCAATGACTCGCCAAGGGAAATTAGCAAGTCAGGTGGAGATGTCTCAGGAGCCCTGGGCCAGAGAGTCTGCTGAGATGAGAACACCCGGCTGGAGCCATGTGGCTTGCCAGTACCCAGCATAGTGTGGGAACTTGCCATTCTTTTTAATATTTCCCGAAACAGTGCCCAACGCGCACGTATGTATGTATGTGGTATACATACAAGCAGGCAAAAATACATAAAAAGTAAATTTAATAAAAAGATTAAAGTAGTGACTCCATCTAAAAGTGTGAAAACTGTGATGTAAGTCAGAGTCCTGGGAAAAACAGCCCTATCTCTAGTGTCAGACAGTGGTCAGCAGCTGCTCAGGCTGCAGAGAAGGGCCGATGGTTGCAGGCTCCCAGGGATACATTGGGATGGAGAGATGGCTGGTGCTGCTGTTGGTTTCATGTGTGTATGTCACATTGTGTTTGAGGAAGTCTGAGTCCTCAAAGAAGCAGAATGAGGGTACACTTTAGACCATGAGGCCAAGGACCATTGGCATAAACCTCTTCCTGGAAGAAGTTTCTGCAGCCTGAGTGAATTTGTGAAAGGCTTGGGGCAGAAGGACTACTGCTGACTGGTGTCACCAGTATGAGCAGAAGACACACTGGGATACAGGACTATGCTTCAAAAAGGACACAGTAGGGAGGGAACATTGTGGTTGGACCAGGAGGTGTTAAGTCCATGGGTGGAACCTGAGGGTCAAGAGGGCTGCAGGTTGGCTAGACTTGGAGAAGGTGGATAGAGGAGTGGGCTGGCAAAGTGATAAAGAGGTGTTGATGGCTGTGGTCTCTAAGCTGGACAAAGAATCTGTGTGTTCAGAGAGAGAAGCATTTGGGACAGCCTTTCTCCCCATCCTGAGTTTTCCTTTCCCTGTAGTAGCCTATTTTGGTCCCATTTTTGGCTAGCGAGAAGCTCTGTAGCTACTTTGAAAGCTGGAATTCCTCTAGAGTCATACCTCTACTCTTTCCTATCACTGACCAAGGTGGCATTTCTCCTTATAGCCTCTCCATCCCCAGCCTGTCTTGTGAAATTCATCTCTGGGGCAGTTCTGGGCTTGTTGGTTCAGCAGCATCAAATGCTGTAACACTGGTCTGCAGAGCAGAGAGGTGCCTGATGACAACCACAGGGTGTTGGCCATCCTGTCTGGCAGCCTTCTTCCCTAGCACTGCTGACAAAGATGAACGCAACACCCAGGGCAGCATCCATGCCAGCTACAGTAGTCATATCAGGCTGTGGTGGTAAACTGTCAGCAGCTTAAGGAAAGACTGGCGCATACATAGGTGCAGGTTTTAGGCTATCATGGTGGTGAGCATGGTGGCACACACCTTTAAATCCAGCACACTTGGGAAACAGAGGCAAATGGATCTCTGTGAATTCAAAGCCAGCCTGGTCTACAGAGGGAGTTTCAGGCTATCCAGAGCTACAAAGTGAAATCTTGTATCAAAAGTAAATTATTAAAAAACAAACAAACAAACAAAAAACAAAAAACATGGCAGACCACACTCTATACTATAAAAGCAGCATTGTGAATCAAGTTGATTCCACTGTAGCTCTGTGACTGAATACCCGAGAGAAACTGAAATGGAAACTTAAGGGTTCTTTGGAAAGTCAGTTGTGTTGGATGGTGTTTTGCTGGGGCAAACACGTGAAGGAGTGCTTTCCTGAAGTGGACACTGTTGAAAGCCTAAGGCAGACTCGTGACGGCATGTTTCCCTGAAGCAGACACAGGAGAGAGGATGCTCTGCTAAAGCAAGCATGTGAAAGAACACATGAGGAATTCTTTACAACAACATTTATGTATCGGTCTGCCTTACATTGCATAATTGAGCTGCATTTGTGGGGACTCCATAGAGAGAAACACACCAAAATACTTCTTGTGGTGTGCTGCAGTTTCTTGCCGCTTCTGTAGACTCCAGCTGATTAGCAGAGTGATGTCAGCTGAGGCAGACGCATGTGCTGAGGCAAGAGCTGTGGAGGTCACGCGATATTTGGAGGGTATAAATGGGACTCGATGGACAGCGACAGAGGCTGAGCTAGGCTTGCTTATAGAGCTCACTGTGCAACACTTGTGGGTCTTGCATCTTTGCTAATCTTCGCTTGACTGAGAAAGGCACAGAGGTGAACTTCTCCTGGCATCCCTCTGGGTCCCTCCTGCTGACCTGTGCCAAGAGTGAGGGCTGGCTGTCTCTGCTGGGTCATGTCACTGCTGTTGCTAACCTGGCACTACTGACCTGGACTGCCTGTATATCTGTGAAGTGTTTGTGAATGCATCGAGCTGCCACTGCTAACCTGTGAACTGAACTGCTGACAACATAGACAGGAGTTGCTCCAAAAAAAAAAAAAAAAAAAACCATTTCTAAGCAGGCCCACTTCCCCCATATCCTTTCTTTCCCACTAACTCTGGTTGGCGGTGGGCTAAAAGGGAGGTTAAGATGTTTAAGAACCATCATTAAAAGTAAGATTTGAAAGAATTAAAAGATACAAGAAACAACGTAAGTGGGACGTTTTGGCTTTCAGTATCAGCGCATGGCAGGGAGTGCACAGTGGAGTCATTCATATCAGGGCAGCCAACAAACACAGGCCTACCCTACCGAGACACTTCCTCCAGCTAGGCCCTGCTGCCTCATGGTCCCACAACCTCCTACCACACCAACAGCAGCTGGGGATCAATACTGTGGGGAAGCTGGACCAGGGGGCATCTAACAAGACTAGGACTAGCCATCCAGTTTCTACTCAGTATTTTCAGTTATACTCACAATGGTATAAAAACCTATGTCTTAGAATCCACCAATTTAGTATTGTCTACTCACAATTGGAGCTATAGTTAAATCAGTTAGCAATGGGCAATAGCCAGATAAATCTATCTGCTATTGTCTTAGTGTTTTACTGCTGTGAAGAGACACCATGATCCTGGCAACTTTTATAAAGGAAAACATTTAACAGGGGCTGGCTTACAGTTTCAGAGGTTTAGTTCATTATCATCATGGTGGGAAGCATGGCAGCGTCCAGGCAAGCAGTGCTGGAGGAGCCAAGAATCTTGACCTGAAGGCAGCCTGTCTTTTGCAGACAGACTCTGACTCCAGGCTGGGTGGAGTTTAGACATAGAAGACCTCAAAGCACAGTGACACACCTACTCAAACAAGGCCACACCTAATAGTGTCATTCCCTGTGGGCCAAGCATTCAAACACATGAGTCTATAGGGCCAAACTTATTCAAACCCTCATAGTTACTAATATGGAAAGTTCTTCAGGATGCTTTGTAAATAAGATACAAAATATGATTCCTCATAATACTATTTCTCAGTGTAGTTATCAGGATATGTATAAAGAGTACCACTGGAGGGGTGCGCATGTGGTGGTTTGAATGAGAATGCTCTGGGCCCCTGCCCCCCACTCATATTGTTGTAATGCTTGGTTCCTAGTTAGTGAAATTGTTTGAAGATTAGGATTAAGAGGTAATGGTGTAAAGCCGGGTGTGGTGGTGCACGCCTTTAATCCCAGCACTCGGGAGGCAGAGGCAGGCGGATTTCTGAGTTCGAGGCCAGCCTGGTCTACAGAGTGAGTTCCAGGACAGCCAGGGCTATACAGAGAAACCCTGTCTCGGAAAAAAAAATAGAGAGAGGTATGGTGTAGATATCCATTAATTCTCATGGCCATCCAACCATCCCCCTGCCCCTCCCCAAATCTGAGGGTGAGGAGGCAGGGGGCATCTCCAGGAAGAGACAGAGACCTGGGATAGGGGAGGCACCCAAGAATCAACAGGGGTGTCTTTAGCTATGATTTAATGTGGGTCTGCATCCACCCTGCCTCAGGGTACAGCCACAGGGGAGGTAAGACATGGGATGTGCTTGACTGTTTTTCCATGCAGTGTGCTGGGCTTCAGGGAAGCACCTAGATACTGCTCTGAGGGTGAGAAAGCAGAGTCTGAGATGTGGGAAAGCTGGAGCTGGCTCGGCGGTCCCCAGGACTGTGACAAGGCTGGGGCAGTGGGGTTCTTGGACTCTTGGGAGTCACAGAAGAGCTGAGAACGGAGGAGTGTGTGTGTGTGTGTGTGCACGGGCTGGGGACAGCATCTAGGTGAGAGCCTGGGGAGGAAGGGAAGTGCCAGCTTGTCTCAGGGGTGATTGTCCTTAGCTCAGTGGAGGAGGCTGGAAGTACAGAGGCCTTCTACCTGAGATTTAGCTGCAGCGGCTCTGTAGCAAAGACCTGCATGCTCCCCATGGTGGTGGTAGATAACAGACAGTCCATGTTTATCTATATTGTTTATTGGATGTTCATTGTGGAAAGTGGATGCATACCGTACCATACCCACTTCTCAGGGTGGACTCCAGATTAAATAATGAAGTGGAAATTTAAGGGTTCTTTGGAAAATTGTTTGGATGATGTTTTGCTGGGGCAAACATGAAGGAACGTTTTTGTTAAAGTGGACACAGGTGTGAAAGGCTAAGGCAGACTCGTGACGGCATGTTTCGCTGAAGCAGACACAGGAGAGAGGATGCTCTGCTAAAGCAAGCACGTGAAAGGACACGTGATGGAAGATTCTTTGTTAATGACACGCATGTATTGGTCCGCCTGTCATTGTGTAGTTGATCTGCATTTGCTGGACTCCATAGAAGAGCAACGCCTCTGATGTTAGATGGGAATCACACTTTAAAAGGGTCAGAATATGGATCCCGAGGGAAAGAATGCTCCGCACTGTTCATGAACACCTGGAGTGCCCATCCTTCAATAGGTAAGCCATTTGCTTGAGTTTTTTGGTCTACTATACGCATGTGTGTTTGTGCGCAGGTGTGTGTGATGGCCAAAGGTTGGTGTTAGGTGTCTTCCCCTATCATTTCTCCATCCTTTTGACAGGGTTTCTGGAAATGGCTGGTCAGCAAGTTCTGGGCATCTACCTGTCTCTGCCTCTTGAGTGCTGGGGAGACAGATTCACGCACTCCCATGCCTAAGTGCTGGGCATCAGCTTGGGTCCTCACATCTGCATATCTCTGCAGCCACTGCTCCACCCACTCAGCGGCTCCTTCCACGTTTGATTTTCTCCCATGTAAAAGGTGAGGGCTTGGGACTGGAGAGGTAGATAGTTCAGAGGTTAGGAGGACTGCTGCTTCAGAGGACGAGAGTTCAGTTCCTAGCACCTTTATATGGTGCCTCACAACTGTAACCTCAGCTGCAGGGAATCTGACCTCTAAAGGAACCAGGCATGTACGTGGTGCACAGACACACATGCAGGCACAAGTCAGAGTTGGGAGACGGAGTTCCTGTCATGCAGGAGACACTGTACCTGGGTTTGATCTCCAGAAACCACTGTTCACATCCCTATTTAAAGGGACAGAAAGTGGAGTAGAATGAGAAAATTACTTTATTCAGTACACTGTACTGTTTAGTTCCACTCGTAATTACAGTACAAAAGAGTCCCTTGCTTATTGACTTTTTTGGCTATCCTTTATTTAGCTGGGTGTTTAGAAAAGTTAAACTTTAAAATCCCTCAAATTACTGAAAGCTATATATATATATAAACGTATTCAAGTCAATCTCAGAAGCCATAGTTAGGGAGGAGTATGGGTCAGGTAGAATCCGCCTGGCCTGGGTGAGCCCAGCCTGATCTGCAGCACTATAAAAACAGGGCTTTCAAAGCCATTCAGAGCTTTCTCTTGGAGGTCTCTTGTTCACTCTGTGCTGTCCACACTGGCCTGAATTTGTGGTGTTCTGCTGCTCAGCTTCCCAGACTGTAGGCATGCAGGACATGCCTGGCTAAGGCATTCTTTCTGTATTTAAACCTGACCTTTATACAGTCAGAAGCTCGACCGGTGGCGGCTTCAGTGGAATTTTTCCCAGGGTAAATCTCTGGGATTGAAACTGCTCCAGTTCTTCCTTCATCAGCTGATCCCTGGGTGTGAACAGTGCGTTATCAGCGGCACCGGAGGCTAGGACAGAGGTAGATATGCCGCTACCTCCAAACACGTCAGTGGAAGGTTTAGCAAATACAGCCTGAGAATGTGGGCTAGGACTGCCAAAACCAGCCACAGAACTGCCGCTTCTCAAGGGAGGGGCTGTTGTAGAGCCAGAGGGACTCGCTGCCATGGAGGCTGGAAATCCCGAAAACCCAGGTGATGCAAAACTGGAACCTTCAGGGCTCTTGAACGAAAATGATGCAGCAGACGTGGCTTCAGGTTTCCCAAGTCCAAAGGCTGGAGTGGAGGAAGAGATGGAGGAGCCCGCAGAGGGCCCAGCCCCAAAGGCTGGGTGACTTCCAAATACTGAAGTGCTTCCGGAAGGAGGAGTGGCAAGTCCAGGGCTTGTTTTAAAACTAAAGTTCTGAACAGTACTGCTGCTGCTGTTATTCACTGGGAAGCCTACAAACATAGGTTACAGTCAGAAAATGTGGCCGTGCCGCTCCCTTCTCTTATTTCAGACATGTGTAGATATTGAAGAGTTTAGGGACACATGAAAACAAAGTTAAACCGACCCTCTGAGTCCCACTGCCCTGTCACGACTCATGCGTCCATGCGAGTCAGAGTGGGTGTGCGCTTCGGCTTGCCATGCTTTTCAGCAGAGCAGCCTTGTGACTGCTGTGTGCTGACAAAGGTCTCAATGACACTCCTGCCACACTGGTGTGCTCCTATCAAATTCCTGAGAGCCTTGCTATGAAGGCCAAGCTTGCCTTAGATGTTTGATTCTTTACTGCAGCCTCTGCAGGCTAGAATTATATATATATATAATCATCACGCCCAGTTTCCTATGAGGCAGAGAGACATTCCTAAAATGTTCTTCTAGAGCTGGGCATGGTGGTTCCCATCTGTACTCCCATTGCAGGGGCAGAGGCAGAAGGATCAAAAGTCCTGGTTCACAAAGTGAGTTCCAGGCCAGGGCTACACAGTAATAGCCTATCTCAGAGACAAAAGTACTTCTATAAGCTGAGCCCCAGCACTCCCCCTTACTCCCACTCCACCAGCCTACCTTCCCAAAGCATTTGTGGAGCTAAGTTCTTCAAGGCTCCATTATGGAGGAATTTGTGAGAATTATTTAAAATGGTGATTCAGGCTTTCTAAAGTTGCAATCTATAGCATCCCACTTTTCTGAGCCACACTCTCTTACCTGGTGACCCAAACGACCCTGCTTGCTTACTTCCAAATCCAAACGCAGGCACTGCTTGACTGACCCCATCTTTTACGTCAGAGAGCTGAAAAACCAACACAAATACAACACTTCATGAGTAGTTATCATAGACTGTTGCTATACAGTACATTTTAAAAATGTATTATTTAAATATGCACTTTTAATATATAAAATGTCCATTATGTGATCAAGAGAAGGAAAGGATATAATACTCCACAAACTATAAAATCAACTAATATGCACATTGATATAAAACTGCACTAGAAATGAACGACAGTTATCTCTGGCTGGGGACAACTTTAATTTTATACTTGTTAAAGTTCAAGTTGTTAAATTCAATTTGTTAATTAAAATTGTTAGAATTCAACTTGTTAAAAACAACATATTATAATCAGAAAAACATTTTTTAATCAATATACATTGTATCCATATAAAAAACCTTCAAGAATAAATAAAATTGCATTCTAGAAAACCACACATGTCAGTGTTTATAAAATTACACCCGAATTTGTTAGTCACTCCAGGTACAGGTTTAACTGGGTGTTTAGAAAAGTTAAACTTTAAAATCCCTCAAATTACTGAAAGCTATATATATATATAAACGTATTCAAGTCAATCTCAGAAGCCATAGTTAGGGAGGAGTATGGGTCAGGTAGAATCCGCCTGGCCTGGGTAAGCCCAGCCTGATCTGCAGCACTATAAAAACAGGGCTTTCAAAGCCATTCAGAGCTTTCTCTTGGAGGTCTCTTGTCAGAGTATGCCCAGGCTACCTCCTCAATGCTTCAACTCAACTTGCAGTCACAGTGCTATAAAACGCTTCCTACTAAAACCCATTGGACTGACCTACTCTGCTGACTGATGGATGCCCTTTTCAAGGAACCTTCCACCAATCCCGACTCCTTCCCTCCAAGACATTTGTCTTTCTTCTTTTTTTCTCTATAGACTAGGCTATCTTGAGCTCACAGATATCCACCTCTCCTCTACCTAAGTGCCGTGATTAAAGTTGCATACCACTGCACCAAGCCTGAAACCATTGAAGCTGAGCTTTCTTTCCTAGAAGTATCTTAGACAATTTCATCTAGTTCACATAGAGCTACTTCTCAACCTTCCTAATGCTGTGACACTTTAATACAATTTCCTCATGTTGCAGTGACCTCCCCAACATAAAATTATTTTAGTTGCTACTTCAAAACTGTAATTTTGCTACTGTTACATAACTGTAACATAAATATCTGACATATAGATGTCTCATATGTGACCCCTGTGAAAGGGTCATCACCCTCAGGTTGAGCAGAGATGATGTGTTTTGACATATTTCAGTGACTCCTAATACACTTATAATCACCGCAAACCAATTTCTATTGCCCTTAAGAGCTTCCTATGACCTTCCTGGGCAGACAGCCCTTTCTCCACTTCTGGTCCCACACAATTGATCATTAGCTCACCACTACAGACAGGTGCTGTCCCTTCCATAGTTTCATAACGACAGAATTATACAGGGTTTTTGTTTTGTTTTGTTTTTTCCTTGCTTCTTTTTACTGGAGTAATAGTCACCAATAGGTAAATGGATAAACAAATGTAAGTGCATCTATGCTCATGATAAAAGAGTAACAACGATGACGTGCTAAGCCACTGAGGACGGGTTGTTCCAGGGACCTTACAACGTTCACAATGACCTGGAAGCACTCATCCCAGACGGAAGGTCTACAGCTCCTTAGACTTAGGCATTACTGTGCTCCCAGCTCTCAGCAATGGTGCGGCCAAGGGAGCTCTACAGCTGCCAGGTGGAATAAGCACATCTTTAAGTCCTTGAATTTGTAATAGTTTCCAACTTTCAAAACTAGTCCTACCCCAGTTTAAAACCTTATGCTAAAGTTTTACATTTTATTTATTTATTTATTTATTTATTTATTTATTTATTTATTTATTTATTTATTTATTTATTTATAAACAAGGTCTAAGCATTCCTTGGCTGTCTTGGACTCCAGTATGTAGATCCGTTGTTGCAAATTCAGAGAGATCTGTCTATCTCTGTCTCCCTAGTGCAAGAACTAAAGGAGTCTACCGTGGCTAACTGAAAACTGGTTCTAAAAAGCACAACTAGCCTTTAATCCCAGCACTCGGGAGGCAGAGGCAGGCGGATTTCTGAGTTCGAGGCTAGCCTGGTCTACAGACAGCCAGGGCTACACAGAGAAACCCTGTGTCGAAAAACCAAAAAACAAAACAAAACAAAAACAAAAACAAAAAAAGCACAACTGTCCCCACTTTTCTGAGAAACAGAATAAGTTCTAGAGCTTCAGCTCTAGATGACCACATAGTGAGGGTGTGTGGGCACAGGGTGAGGGTGTGTGGGCACAGGGTGAGGGTGTGTGGGCACAGGGTGAGGGTGTGTGGGCACAGGGTGAGGGTGTGTGGGCACAGGGTGAGGGTGTGTGGGCACAGGGTGAGGGTGTGTGGGCACAGGGTGAGGGTGTGTGCCATAATCATTTACAGAGACTTTACTTTGCCCTTCAAGTTATAAATGAAACATCCTCTACCAAAAAGCACTAGGAGCTAGAAAGATGACTCACAGGTTATCAACACTGCTCTTCAAGAGGACCTGATTTTGATTCCCTGCACCACATGGCAATTCTTAACTATAACTCCAATTCCAGGGGATTACACACCCTCTTCTGACTTCTGCTACATCAGGTACATACTTGGTGCACAGATATACATGCAGGCAAAACACACACATAAAATAATGGAAATTAAAAAATAAAAGCAATAGAGCCAGTGTGCACCTTTAATCCCAGCACTCAAGGTGGACACAGGGGTCTCTGAGTTCCAGGCTAGTCAGGACCATTTCAGATGAGACCCTGTCTCAAGAAACACACAAAAAGCAACAGGAAGCTAGACATGGAGGAGACCGAGACAGGTGGTTGTGAGTTCAAGAGCAGCCTGGGCTACATGACAAGTTGCAGGACGTCCTAGTCTATTTACTCTTGTCTTAAAAACCAACACAAAACAAAACAGGGTAGATAAGACACTTCTTTGAAGAAACTTCTTCAGTACTCACCAGAGCTCCTTTGGTCGACATAGTTAGATTTTTCAGTTCATTTATCCTATTCCTCCACTGACTTACAAGCTGTTGAACAGAGTTTAGCTGGAGAGAGAAAACAAAATTAACTCAAGACTGACTGTTTAAGCCCTGCTCCTGTTTGCCAGAGATCATCCAGGTCTAGTTGCCTCTCTGTTCTCTCACTCCCTGTACCTCACTGCTGATCACCTAGAAGTGCAGAACTGGTGATATCTGGACAGGAGGGAATTATGTGTAGTAGCTGGAATGCACAGTCCTGACTGTAGACAACAGAAATTATTTCCTTCAGGCACCCAGCTTACTCACTGGCCCACTCACTCTGGTTTCTTCCGGATGTCTGCTCTGTGAGTGTTAATGTGTGAGGCAGAACTCTGTTTTCCTGGTCTCCATCATGGACTAGCACCAATGGAAGCAGTAATGTCTTTCAGATGACAGAAGGTCTGAGTTGTAGGACTGGTTGATGGATAACTTATAAAATAATATCCCTTATCACAATAGCACATCATTATTAATTTAGACAATGAAACAATTTTAAAAAGACATTGACCTTTTTAAAAAAATTAACAGTTCTTACTGTGGTGGTTTAAATATGCTAGGCCCAGAGGGAGTGATACTATTAGGAGGTGTGGCCTTGTTGGAGGAAGTGTGTCACCAACCAATGGCCTCTCGTAGGTTCTCTTCAAGGTGCCAAGCCTCAACTTCTCTGCATGACCCCTCCAGTCCTAGGCCTTCAACTGCCACTGAGGCTGCATCTTCACCAGTGGCCTCTCCTGACCTCTCACAGTGCCAAGCTCCAGCTGCTCTCCATGACCCCTTCATGCCTTCCAAACCAGTACCACCTGGGTGACTCTTACACATTACCAAGTCCAGCTACAGCACAAGGTACATCCTTGGCTATCTCTGGAACACAGCTTCTTTGTGCTCTCAGAAAACACTTCCCAGGTTTCACCTCAGTGATGCTGGTCTTTTCTTAAGCACTATTAACGTCTTAGCTCCAGCCACCTAGCATCAGTTGTTCCAGTAACCCCTTCTATTCTTTACTTTAAAGCTAGAGCCACATGGCCGAAGCTGCTAAGTTCTGCTGCTTGCTGGGGCTCGATTATGGCCCCCTTGTTCTCTTATATTACCAGCCAACTTTTGTTTCCAACTCCTTCAGTGTCTAAGATTGGCTGTCCTGAAACAACTTCTGTAGATTGACCTTGAAGTCAAGAGTCTGCATAGCTGTCTCCTTAATGCTGGGATTAAAGGTGAGTACCACCATGCCTGGCCTTCAGTTTTTCTTTACCTGGAGCTTGCTTTGTACTTGGCCTGACCTCAGGGATCTGCTTGCCTCTGTCTCCTGGGGTTAAAGGCATGTACCACCATGCCTAGACCTAAGTTTTTCATTACTGATCTAGACCTAAGTTTTTCATTACTGATCTTAATCAACTTGAAAACTGAGAATAGCCATCATGATCCATCCCTTGTCAATGTGACACAAAATCGTATCTCCTTATGTCCAAATAAAAACAAGCAGGTCATAGTAATGCCTAACATAATATAACTCTCTCTCATGCAACTGCAAATGCACAAGCGTAGCTGGGTGGGATCTTGTCTCAAGGTCACCACTCCCTTCATTCCATTTACTCTCCTGAACACAGCATTCAGCTCCACTCCTCGTCCTGCTGCCCCTTTACTCTGTGAACCACACATTTTGTATTTTTCCTTTCTAAGCTGGCTATGCTTGATGAAAATACTCTTCATGAGAGCAAACCAGAGGACAAAGTCTATGCTGAGCTTTTTCGAGACTTCCTTTGTCAATGCAATGAACATAAATCTCTTTACCTTAGCCTCAGGCAGACTCTTTTGACAAGGGCAAAAAGCAGCCACATTCTTCACCAAAACATCAGAAGACTCTCCAGAGTTGAAATCACCCCCAGCACCAATGTTTCCCATAGTCCTACTTGGTGGCCCATTAAGCCCCACTTAAAGCATTCTAGCTTTCCAAATTGAAGTACCAAAATTCACATTCCTCCAAACAAAACATGGTCAGGCCTATCACAGCAATACCCAAGTCCCTGATACCAACTCCTGCCTCAGAGTTTCTACTGCTATGAAGAGATGCCATGGCCAAGGCAATTCTTATAAAGACAAATATTTAATTGGGGCTAGTTTAAAGTTTCAGAGGTTCAGTCCATTATCATGGCAGGAAGCATGGCAGCAGACAGGCAGAAACGGTGCTGGAGGAGGAGCTGAGAGTTCTATGTCTTGATTTAAAGGCAGCCAGGAGAGGACTCCTTCCTGCAGGCAGCTAGGAAGAAGCTTTCTTCCATACTAGGTGGAGCCTGAGCACAGGAGACTTTCAAAGCCCAGTCTCTCTGTGACACTTTTCCTCCAACTAGGCCACACCTCCTAATAGCCATGCCCTATGGGTCAAGCATATTCAAGCCACCACTTTCACCAAACATACCAAAACATAAGCAAGCCACTACAAACACAGGAAGCAGTAACTGGCAGCCAATGCTGCTGAGGTAGAGGAATAGAAAACAAACTTACATAGCTCTGTAAGTTATTGCTGGTTAAGAAGTTATGGTATTCAAGCCTCAACTCCTCTGGTGAAATGTCTGTGAAACCTGAAGTGAGGAATCAGTTGGAATTTAAACAGTAAGTGATTCTGGTAGTAAAGCTAGAGTTTGAGACAAAATGCTATAATGCTGGTTGTCAGAAATATTTCAAGATCAAGGAAAAAAAAATCAAACCCTATATACACTAATGTTTAAATTAACTGGAAGAAAATATAGTTATTTCATCCTTGAATGAAGAATTCTGTAAAGATAAAGAGTGAAAGGAAAACAAGAGCTGATTAGACACATTCAAACCAATGCTGTTACATCTGCAATAAACAAATTGAAAAGGCAAACAAGAAACCAGGAAAACCACAACTGCATACACATGAGTAACATTTTTAATACAGAAACATTGTTTCTAAGTCAGTACAGAGACAGGCAAAGACAGAAAATACAAACAGCTCACTACAATTTCAGAAGGCAAGTAAATAAAGAAAACTTTAAAAAAATTCAACTTAGTAATAAAATGCTCTCCTCACAGACTGGCAGACACTAAGAACAGATGATCACTGCCACTCAGGAGTGGTGATGGATGCTGTTCTGAACACACTAAGGAATTTTCTGGGGCAAACTGTCCATAAACAAGCACAAGTGCTAAATGCTTAGACTCTGACCTATATTTCTTTTTTTTAAAGATTTATTTATTTATTTATTTATTTATTTATTTATTTATTTATTTATTTATTTATTATATGTAAGTACACTGTAGCTGTCTTCAGACGCACCAGAAGAGGGCATCAGATCTCATTATGGGTGGTTATGAGCCACCATGTGGTTGCTGGGATTTGAACTTCGGACCTTCGGAAGAGCAGTTGGGTGCTCTTACACACTGAGCCATCTCACCAGCCCTGACCTAAATTTCTAGGATTTAACTTCAGATACTTGTGTTATGCAAAAGGATGCTTATTCGAGTGCGTTCATTGATAAATGTAGAATACTGGGGCTTAGGAATGTAGCTCTGTGGAGAATGTCTGCCTGGCATGCATGGGGTCTGGGGCCCTGATGAAAAAAGCAAGCATGCAGAACAAAAGTACACAGCCACTTTATATAGATAAAGACATAAATTCATAAATAATGTGGTGCATGGATGTTCTGCCTGCATGAATGCATGTGCACCACATGTGTGCCTAGTGTCAGATCAATACCCTGGAACTGAAGTTAATGAGCTGCCATATAGAAGCTAAAATTGATTACAGGTCATATGGAAGAACAGTTGGTGTTCTTAATATGCATATACTTTAAAGGAAATACCAAAAATGTTTCAGTTTATCTATACCACCAAGTGATTTTATTGTCTAAACCAATGACTCTACTTTTAGCACTGAGAACCCTAAGAAAGGCAATGTTCTTTTTTTTTTTAATATTTTTTATTACATATTTTCCTCAATTACATTTCCAATGCTATCTCAAAAGTCCCCCATACCCTCCCCCCAACTTCCCTACCCACCCATTCCCATTTTTTTGGCCCTGGCGTTCCCCTGTACTGGGGCATATAAAGTTTGCGTGTCCAATGGGCCTCTCCAGTGATGGCCGACTAGGCCATCTTTTGATACATATGCACCTAGAGTCAAGAGCTCCGGGGTACTGGTTAGTTCATAATGTTGTTCCACCTATAGGGTTGCAGATCCCTTTAGCTCCAAAGGCAATGTTCTTATTTTTGACACAAATGTCCTTGGAACCCTTGTACCATTTAGTTTACTCCACTGCAAAAAGCACTCAGGAATCATACTGGATTTGTTTGTTTTTCTGTATCTAAAGTATTAGCATCCTGCTGGTTCAAAACAGAACTCAACTTTGACTGACTCTGTGTCCACTGCCAATAGCTCTAGGTCGGTCATCAGCATCACTTCCTAACTTGTCTCCCTGCCTCCTTGTCTTGTGCTCACTCCCAGAGCTCATTCTCCCCCTTCCTGCATCACTGGGTCAGCTTTTTCTAGTCAGACCACATGCTTCTGCTGAAGCTCTTCAATAGCTGCATATCCGATGTAATGAGAGCCAGCATCATATGAGCCTTGGCTGCTGCTCTGGCTTTACCCTGCCTGTATCATTACTTTCTTTCTTCTATTATTCAAGCTCAGTGCTCTCACCTCAAGGCCTCTGCACCAGCTGTCAGATTGCTGGGAGTGTTTCCTCCAAGCTTCTTATATCAGATGCTTTCTCTTCATTCAAGGCTTAACTCTTAAAAGGGTCTCCTAAGAATGTAACAACTCTCTGTCATGGAACTCTCACCCCAATCTCTATTCATTCAAGCTGTGACCAACTAGTTTCTTATCTGAATCACAGAATACAGAAGTTAGAATACAGAATTATTTGAATAGCTATTTTCTCAGGATAGTATTTAAAAGGATAGTATGTAATGGCTAATCTTGGCTGTCAGTGGCACTCCCTTCTTGGGGGAGAACCTCAGGGGAGGGGACTGCCTGTTAGACTGGCCTTGTGAGCATGTCTGTGGGATGTCTCTCAATTGCTAATTGATGTATGAGGGCTGGGGGCCCAGCTCACCGCGATTAAAACCATCCCTAGGCAGCTGAACCTGGGCTGTGTGAGAAAGATAGCTGAGCACACCTGGGGAAGCAGGCCAGCGAGCAGTGTTTCTCTGTTCTGCTTCAAACTCTTCTTGCCTTTGGTTCCAGCATGGGCTTCCCTGAATGATCGGCCATTAGCCTGTAAGCTGAATAAACCCGGTCTTTGCCAAGTTGCTTCTGGGTCATGGTGTTTATCACAGCAACAGAAAAGCAAACTAGGACATGGTACAAAAGAAATATTCTAGCTACAGAGAAGTTTGTTTTTTTGTTTGTTTTTTATTTTTTGAGACAGGGTTTCTATGTATAGGCCTAGCTATCCTGGAACTAAGTCTATAGGCCAGGCTGGCCTGGAACTCAACAGAAATCCACCTGCCTTTACCTCTAGAGTGCTAGAGTGCTAGTTGTGCTCCAACATCACACAAAAGTTAGGTCTTTATAATGAAAATGTATCCACATACATTAGTGAGCTTGTTAATGTTTGGCTTCTCAGATAGCTTAGTTGGTTTTTCTAAATACTAGTTTTAAGTGTGTGTGTGTGTGTGTGTGTGTGTGTGTGTGTGTGTGTTCTGGAGTACTGATGTCTGTAGAGGTCAGAATGCAGTGCTGGCTCCCTTGGAACTAGTTACAGGAAGTTGTGAGGCAGCCACCATGAAGACTGGAAGCTGAACCCACATACCCTGCACCAGCAGGACATGCTCTGAGTTGCTGAGTGGCTCTCACCAGCTCTGTCTGCCAGTTCCTGTCTGTGCTTCTCTGTGCTTCTGCTTTTATCCTGCTATTGGCTGTTGTATACAAACTACATCCCAAAGACTTGTCACTGGAAAAACAAGTCTCAATGGCTTTTTCAGATAAATGTGGCTAGAGAGTGGAAGGTTTTTATTTTGTTTGTTTTTTCAAGACAGGGTCTCACTCTGTAGACCAGGAAGGCCTTTAACTACAGAAATCAGCCCCCCTCTGCCTCCCGAGTGCTAGGATTAAAGGTGCATGCCACTATGCCCAGACAAGTGGGAGGGTTTTAAAGGCCAGTTATAAAGCAGATATAAAAGCCAATTAACTTTTTGAGTAGTTAGATTACAATTCATCTGTCTGTTCATCTTGGACTTAGAATGGATTTCAGCCAGCGTGATTCTGTAACAAGACACTTTGGTCTTGAACAAGCCCTAGAGAACTTCCATACATGACACAGGGCCCTCTAGAATGCAAAAACAAAAACACAAACTAACCCTGAAGTCGACACATATTCATGCTATGACTAGTCTGTCTGTCTGTCTTTCTCTCTCTCTCTCTCTTTCTTTTTTCTTTTTCTTTTTCTTTCTTTTTCTTTTTTTCGAGACACAGTTTTTTTTTTCTTTTTCTTTCTTTTTTTTTTTTTTTCGAGACACAGTTTCTCTGTGTAGCCCTGGCTGTCCTGGAACTCACTCTGTTGACCAGGCTGGCCTTAACTCAGAAATCCGCCTGCCTCTGCCACCATGCCCAGCACCACCACTAGCCTTACTAGAAGAGATTTTTAAAGACTGGGAAGCTGTTGTCCTCATGTGACAGAAAGGGTTTCCATCACTCTACCTTTTCCCAGGGAATTTCAGTTTTACTATTGGCAGTAACCCTGTCATTCTCTGCCACAATCGCCCAGGTGACAGGTTTATCTCATTCACTGTTCTGTTCTCATTCAGAAAATATCTACCAAAGCCAAGTGTGAATAACCATAGAGCTGTTATTCTTTCCAATACCATCTGGTGGTGGCAAACATCCCTTCGCGTGAGCAGCACACGTGGGTACAGGGCAGAAGCACGGAGTACATGCACCCCTGCTTTGTCTGAGGTAGGTAAAGTGCATAGTCAAAGGCTAAGAGGGTGTAAAATCAGAGACTGTTATTTCATTAAGAACGGAGATAATTTTACCTCCTCGAGTTCGAATGCTATTCCAAATCCTTCTTCCCATGATTCCTACAGTCTACGAGCAGCTTGTTGCTGTTTCGGTTTATGCTAAATCCATCAGTTTTACTCAACAATACTTTTATACCAATACTACACATTTCAATCAAAATGGCCATTAGTGTCTTAGTATTATTATGAAAACATTTATGAATATATCCAGTTCCTACAGATATCTCAGGGATAGGCTGCCAGATTTAACTAACAAAAAACCCAGATGTTTACATAAATTAAAATTTCAAATATAAAACAAATTTAAGGATGTCCCAGATATTACATAGGATACATATATTGAAAATATTTTCTTTTTAAAAAAGATTTATTTTATGTATGTGAGTACACCAGTGCTCTCTTCAGACACACCAGAAAAGGGCATCAGATCTCATTACAGATGGGTGTGAGCCACCATGTGGTTGCTGGGAATTGAACTCAGGACCCCTGGAAGAGCAGTTGGTGCTCTTAACCGCTGAGCCATCTCTCCAGCCTGAAAATACTACTTTCTTATCTGAAATTTAAATTTAACTGCATGTCCTATATTTTACATGATCACCCTATGGAGAACTCTCTATATTTCATATTTTGAAATGTAAACCAGAGATGTAAGACATTAGGCTTTAGGTCCATTTGTAAATTAAGATTTAATACTTGGTAGTACTTAAGTACTAATATTTAAATTTAAATATCTAGGGCTTACAAAGCTTACAGAAACTACCACTATCTTAAACGGTCTGTTGTCATGGTTTCTTGTTTTCTTTCCTCCAGGATACAAGGTTCCGGGAAGAACCCCAACCGCTCATGGTTTATGTGTCCCTCAAATGCAGATCAGGGTGCAGGACAAATGAAAGTCAGTAAAGAGTTTTTACCTGAATAAGAGAGTGGTGGTGGTGAGCCAGAGGTGAGGGGTGAGGCCCAGCAGCGCTCCTGGAATCTGACCCTGACTTCTGGGCTGGGCTGGGCCACGCCTGCTGTCTCAACAGGAGAGACTTAGGCTCTCCATGAGAGGCTTGGAAGAACTTGGCAGTCATAGGGATCATGGGAAAAACCAAATGGAAAGAAAGGAGTCTTCTAAAGAGATGCCATCTCTATGGCTCCTTGAGAGTTCCGACAGGCTTTATGAAGAAGCAGGATTCTTGGTGGGGAAGAGGAGGAAAGGCAAGGCAGCAGCCAGGGCTCCAATGGAGGGCAGCGTGGGACCCTCCTGGCCACAAGGTAGCACTGAGGGCATCCTGAGGGTTTACAGAGGGAATCCATAAAGCAGGGCCTCTCCTTAGTTGACTGAATTAAAACTGTGTAGATCCTGATTTTATTATTCTTTCTTGAGAATAAATAATATAAACTAAAAGAATTACATTATGGCTTTCAGTCTCTGAATCATTTAGCTGGGATACTTGAATACTTTAAAAAAGATCAAATTCTAGCTGTGCCTAAGTTTGGAATAAATTTATTTAGCATGGCCTAGTTTTAGACAGTAGAAATTTTATATTTTAAAAACACATACAAGTACAGGGTTGCATCCATAGCCTAGTGGCAGGGCTCTTGCCTAGCATGTATGCTGGTCTGGGTTCCATCCTCACCAAAAAACAGCCAACAAGTCAAGCACGTTTCCCAGTTACCTGAAATATTGGGTTTCTTTCTCACTGGCGAGTAAACAGAAAACATCCACTGTCCCGACGACTCCCAAACTTCTACGTCCTTAACAATTCCTTCCCTGGAAAAAGAAGAAAAGAAAGAAAAATGAGAGTAATGGATATTTTACTTGCTCATTAAAATTTGTTACTTATGAAGTTAAGTGACTAAAAATTTAAATTCTAGTAAATACATAAGTTTACATATTTTTAATTTTCTTTTCTTTTTTTGTTTTTGTTTTGTTTTTTGAGACAGGGTTTCTTTCTGTAGCCCTGGCTGTCCTGGAACTCACTCTGTAGGCCAGGCTGGCTTCAATTCAGAGCTCCTCCTGCCTCTGCCTCCGAAGTGCCAGATTAAAGGCGTGTGCCACCACCATCTTCTTTTCTGAAGACTCTTTTCTACCTCAGAAGTTCACAGAACTATGAATGACAACCTGAGCATGGTGGAACACAGCTGCAGTCCTAGCACCTGGGTGATTGAGGAGAATTTTGAGGCCAGGCAGGTAACACAGTGAGTTTAAGGTCAATCTGGGCTGTACACTGTTTCCAAAACAACAAACACCTTGTATTTTGTAGTTACAAATAATAAAGAATAATTAATAGTGCTATCTTTTTAATTAATAGAAAAACTAATCCATATACTTAAGAATTATCATAAATATAATATTTTTTAAAGAACTAAATACAATGCACAGTATTTTTAACTGGAAACAATAAAAAGTACCACTACCAGTTATAGAGAATCATTAAAATTTAAGAGTGGGTTATAGGACTTCAGATATATTTTACTTAAATTTTCTACTTTGTAATATAGGAAACAGGTCCATGTACTTAAAACATATACTTTTAAATAATTTATTTTTAGCTTTATGTGCCTTGGTGTATGTCTGTGTGAGGGTGTTGAATCCCTTGGAACTGGAGTTACCAAAAGTTGTGAGCTGCTGTGTGGGTACTGGAAATTGAACTCAGGTCCCCTGGAAAGACAGCCAATGTTCTTAACTGCTAAGCCACCTCTCCAGCCTTCAGATCTGTGCACTTAACAGCAAATCTGAACAAAGTTATACATTTGACTCTAAATTAATGTTTCTTTCATATCGAATGTGACCATTAACTACTAAAGTGATAGGTATCACAAAGGATGCTATTACACTTAGGATCACAATAGAACTTTGCCTTGTTACACACACACACACACACACACACACACACACACACACATACACACACACACACACACACAATTGATGCTTGAAGATTTAGGCACAGTCCTCAGCATTTCAGAAACAAATGGCTGGTGAAGTGACAACACTCTGGAGACAGAGAGGCAGTGAGACCTGAGTTACAAACCAGCCTGGACTACATAGGGAGACCCTGCTTTCAAATAAAACAAAGCCTGCTTGTCCCCTTAAAAAAAATACACCCCAAACTAACCTAAAAATTCACTCTTTATGGAACTTCAAATAGGGAAACTGAAATAAAGGTTTTACAAAGAAAAATATGTGATATTATCAGTACCCTTGAGGATAGCGATTGTTCTGAGTTACCCGATACTCTGTAAAGAGCACAGAGCACACCGACTTTAGTTTAAGCAAGACTGACCTTTGAAATATGCTAGTACAGCAGGAAGTGGACCAGAGCAGACAAACCTAAGAACGCACACTAAGTGATGAGGTCTGAGAAGCTCACAGTGTGAACAGACTGGCTGAGCCACAGGGCCACGGGTGACTTCTTTTTCTTGTTTTGCTTACTGAAAACACTGTAATTGCTTCTGGAAAAGCTAAGCAATTGATTTTCTACAACACTTTTAACTCACAGAAGTTTCTTTTCATCTTTCTGCTCATCAGAGAGAGGTGAAGCAAAAGGGTTTTGAGATGACCCAAAGCCTCTGCTGGTAGAAGCCCCAGAATCAAAAGAGCCGAATGGTGGTTTGTCCTGATCTCTGCTGCCACCCCATGGTGTGGACTTGGGGAAGCTGGAAGGCTGGATGACGTTGGAGTACCTCTGGCTGCTGGCATTCCACCCTCGACGGTTATTCCCTAAAATAATCAAGAAAACAAACAATCAGAAAATTGGTAAATTTTTCCAATCTTGAAGATCTCTATTACATTTTATGTTATTATGTCTTGACATTATACACAGTGCTATTTTCTACTAGTTTTAAATGACAATCCCTTTATGAGTTATAGTTTGTTATATGTTATAACAAGTCACATAATGTTCTCTTTATATTAAAAAATGAGATCAAGGCCAGGTGTGTTGGTGTAAGAATTTAATCACAGCACTGTGGAGGGAGAGACAGGCAGGTCTCTAAGTTCCAGGTCAGTCAGAACTATATAGTGAGGCCTCATCTCAAAAAGCAAATAAAAACCCCAAAACCCAAGCTGACAAAAAGCAACAACAAAGTGAGATCAATGTGATCATAGAAATATAAAGACATATCGGTGAGTTCAGTGTTAAGCCTATTAAATTGACCATGAGGGAATAAATAAAAAATACTCTAAACATCTCTAAAAGCTTTGCGGTGAGCCCAGCTCGGTCAAGGCCCTCATTTGACCTATCATTGGATGTGTGTGTATGCTTCTGCACTGGGCCATAGAGACAATGAATGAAAGAGAACAATGAATAAACTGGATAATAAAAAGGGTTAAATTTTACTTTCTGTCCTTAAATAGGTATTTAAAAAGTGTTTGCCTCTGTCTTTACTTTGTGGACACAATGCCCACAACCTATCCTTCATATAGAGATCGCAGAGCTTACTAATAGGTAAAGTATAGCGTAGATTTCTAACAACTCATAAAATAATAATAATAAGCCAATAGGACTTGTTTCAGGTTTTGATACTGTTTTTAATCTTATCACTTCCTAGTTTATGCTAGGATAAAGGTAATTTATCTTAGGATTTAGAAAATATATCACTTAATATATACTAAAAACAGACTGATAGAGTACTCCTCTGGCTGAAATAGACATGCCTTTAGTACACAGCTTTAATCTCAGACATCGAAAGTAAAGTTAGTCTGTAGAAGGAAGCAGCTATGTTTGAAAGTGGTATCTAATTGAGTGCCAGACAAAGTGACAAATCAGAGAAAAATTTGACAGAATAGGATATGCCCAGCTCTCACAGGAGGAGGAACAGGAAGCTACGTAAGATGGAGCAGAGCAGAGGGAAAGAGAGAGGTATTTAAGGCCCAAATGTGGGCCTTAAAATTACAAAGCATTCTTTTTCTTTCTTTTCATTCTAAAGTTTTATTTGTATTTTTCCCCTAATTATCTATCTACTGAACATTTACTTGCAAATTACTACATTTAAAGTAGGTTTCCAGAGACCAAATGGCAAACATTCCTCTCAGCAGTCCCTGGGAGTATACCAGTATCTATCGGAACCTGACTCCTAATTTGGAGTCTTTCACTAGAAGCATTGTAGATGATACAATCTGTCTCCTCCACGAAAAGACTGGAAATATGAAACCAGCATGAACACAGGGGCTGGAGGAGCCTTAAAGAGAAGGGGAAAGAGAAGCACCCACTGACAACGTCACGAACTAGGTTCCACTGGGCAGTGGTAGCACATGACTTTAATTTCAGCACTCAGGAGGCAGAGGCAGGTGGATCTCTGTGAGTTCAAGGCCAGCCTGGTCTACAAAGAGTTTTTCAGGACAGCTAGGGCTGTTACACAGAGAAAGCCGATCTCTGAAAACCTAAAAACCAAAACAAACAAAAAACTAGGTTCCAAAATTAAGAGAACAAAACGTATTTATCTGACTTCTAAAACCTTGTTTTGTGCTGGTTTAATGTCTAACCCCTGAATACCCTTTCCACAAAACTTGTAAGGTTCTTGACCCAGTGTCGGAAGCTACTAACTAAAGCCCAGATTTTAAGAGCTTGTGATCACGGACAAGGAAGGGGAAAGAGTAGAGAAAGGGGTCTGAATGAACCCACGTGAATTCTCCCTACCACTGCCATTCACCAAAAAGGAGGTTTTGATGAAGATATCTCTAATTTAAAAACGCAGTGTTTGACAGGAGCACCCAAGTCCAAACGCCTGTCCACGTGTGACGATCAGAAACGACTTGTCAAACTACTGGGGGTGAGACGTCGCATGCCAGGGCAGGGGCCCGGGGTGGAGGTGTGCGTCCGCAGCAAGTGGCCCTGGCTCAAGGCTCCCAGACCGTCACCTGAGGGTGGCTGCTGCTGCGGTGGCGGCTGCCGAGCCCCGCCCGCACCCCGGGCGCCGGGATGCTCGTTCCAGCAGCGGTCTCCGAAGCGGCACCGGCCTTGAAGGAAAAACTGGCATATGGTCATGGTAGCGCCGTCCCAGCTCGACCCTGCTCGCGGTCGCCGGCGAGGGCCCAGGCTCCAGCAACCGAGGCCCGGCTAGTGTGACGTCATCGCCCCGCGCCCAGAGGCTCTGTGACCAGTGTGCCGTGAGCCGCGTGGGCTTTAGCCAATGGGATTTAAGAAGAGCAGAGCTGTCAGCGCTCGGGTATGCTGAAATGGGACGCGGTCGTTGGATCCCTGACCCGGACCCGGACCCGGACCTGAACCCGGACCCGAATCTAGAGAATACCAGATATAGCAGACAACCAGCAACCCTCTAGTTGGCTGTATACAGTCTGCGAGACTCATTCGTTCTTTACATTTACTTGGGGGGGGGGGAGGTAAAAATGGGCTTAACAACGAAAAAAAATCTGTTTATCAAGAGAGATTATTTACAGAAAGCCAGCTGTAACCAGGAAACAGGACTCAATGCAGGCGAAAAGCATCTATTAGTTTCTTAGTCGGTAATGTCTTAAAATTTCACGTAAATGTTGCCTTTTGAAATTTCATCAGGAAAAATGACAAAGAGTAAAACCGACACAGAAGCAGCCCGATTTTCCTCAGGAGCAGTTTCAGATAAAGGTTTTCTGAAAGTATCCAATTTACTGTTTTTTGTTTGTTTTGTTTGTTTTGTTGAGATACGGTCTTACTAGCTGGCCTCGAACCCACAGAAATCCACCTACCTTAGTGCTAAGATCAAAACCGTACACCCACTACGTTTCATTTATTATCTTTACAGTTCTCATGCAGGACCCTGTATCAGTATAAAACAAGTACATTATATAACAATGAAATGAAATTGCTCTTGGAAATTAAAATTGGAGAATGGGGATAAACTAAGAGTTGAAGGCAGCTTAGAGACTCCTCAGACTCAAAGTATACCTTGAGTCTCATTTTATATTTTGGTTATGCTAGAGGATGGAGAGATCAAAAGCAAAACTCTAACTAGTAATCCTAACACTTGTGATGGTAAATACTGTCAACTTGATTACTTTTAGAATCACCATAGACACAAATCTCTGGACTTGGAGGGTCAGACTTAGATCCCCATAGATACACACCTTTGAGCATGTCTGTGAAGATGCTTTCACAAAGGTTGAACTGGAAAGATGTACCCTTAATGAGGACTGCATTCTCAAAGGAGTGGGCACACACTGAATAAAAAGGCAAATTCAAGTTGAACATCCATTGCTGTTGCTAGACTGCAAATACAATGTGCCCAGCTGTCTCATGCTCCTGTTGAAATCCCGTCCAAGCTGTGCTAGACTGTACCTTAATCTGTGAGCCAGAATCAACACATGCTTCTGAGGTTGCTTTTACCAGGGTTTGTCATAGTAATAGGAAACACAATCTAGATAGCTCTATATGTAGGTGTAATCTAGCATGGTCTCAGTCATCCTCCTGCCTCAGCTTACCAAAGTGAGAACTGCCACTATTTTGAATCTTCACACCCGCCCACAACAAATTGAGTTATGTTTAAAAGGAGTAAAACTGGTAATATCAGAGTGAAACCTTAAAAATCTTTGGAGGAAAAATTAAGGGGTTCAAAAGGATCAATCAGGATTTAATGCTGCAACCCACAAAATGCTCTTTCATAATACCAGTTTACTGAAGTTTAATGAGAACTGGTTTGGTGCCATATTGGATGGAGTAAATTGGATTTTACCTAATGCAAACAGTCAAAAAAGAATATAGATTTAGTTGAATAACTTTATTAAATGGCACATTTTGATATTGGTGTATTAAAATGCCTCATGACTCAAACATTTTCATGACACTATAATGACAAGTTTTAAAAACTAGACCACAGAGCCACAGTTACTGTTATAATATGGAACAAGTTTTGTCTACTAAACATTCATACTCAAATTGTGATTCTCAAAAGTAAAACCCATGTATCATCAAAATAAAGCACTTCAAAGGACAGAACACTGACAAACCCAGTATCTACTGAAATGAAAGCAGAGTACATTATAGGAAAGGAACTTTTTGAAAAAGTAATGAAATGTACTTTATATACAAAGAAATTTGAATACAAAGCAATTTGTATATGAAGTAATATACTTTGAATAGTTTACTTTTACCCATTATCCTTTAGAATTGTGAATGATAGTTCTGGTTTGGGGGAAGACGTGTTCTTATTAGGAACATGATACAGGTTATTAGGAGTAAAGGAACTTTATAGAAAGCTTTATAAAATGTTATGTGTTCTAGTTAATCAGCAGCCTAAAAAGAACAGCTAATATAGTCAAAATATTTTAACAGTGCTGCCTATTCTACAGGGGTAACTGCTCTATCAGTGTGATTACAGTGTAATAAATGAGTATTTTGTCATCAGAAAATTTAGCTATGTTAACAATTTTTCTCATGTTTTCCTGCATGTATGCATGTGCTTCATTGTGTGCCTGGTACTTGAGGTAGCTAGAAAGAGGGCACTGAATCCCCCTAAACTAGAGTTGTAGATGATCGTGAGCCTCCGAGTGGATGCAAAGGACCACACCCAGGTCCTTCTGCAAGATACAGTGCCACCTCTCCAGCTTCAAATAGCCACATTTTTTTTTTTCGTTTTTTCGAGACAGGGTTTCTCTGTGTAGCCCTAAGCTGTCCTGGAACTCACTCTGTAGACCAGGCTGGCCTCGAACTCAGAAATCCGCCTGCCTCTGCCTCCCAAGTGCTGGGATTAAAGGCGTGTGCCACCACTGCCCAGCTCAAATAGCCACATTTTAAAATAGTGCAAATTTCAACATCTTACATAAAAATATTTACAACAGTCAGAGACTGAGAAGCCAGATTGAATCAGTTTGAGCCAGAACAGCTAAGTTGAACCAGCCAGAGTATAGAAAGAGCTAGAAAGGGTGAGCTTGTTCAGCAGTAAGTCTCAAAAGATGAAAACATTCTAGGCCTAGATAAGATTGTATGGAGGCTGGAAGCTTCCAGGACCTCACCTAGGTTAGCAGACAGAGGCAGTGAGCCTGAGATGACAATTACATCAAGTGAATAAAAGATCATTTTACAGTCTAGAGGTGGAGGTTGTCTAAGGCTGGAGTTTGTAAGAGTGTACTGGGTTAAATAGTGTTCCTCACAAAATTCCTATCTATCCAGAACTCCAGAATGCATTTCTACTTGAAAACAGGATCTTTGCAGATGTAAGTGGTTTAAGACAAAGTACTAGAATCCTTCTGATGTGGTGGTGCATACTTTTAGTCACAGCATTTAGAAAGCAGAGGGTGGGTATCTTAACTCCAGGCCAGCGGGGGATGGCTCCAAGGTTAAGGGCACTAGCTGTTCTTCTAAGTACCTGGGTTCAGTTTCTAGAACCCACGTGGTGGTTCACAACCAGATTCGGGAGATCTGACCCCATTTTCTGACTTCTGTGGGCACCAGGCATACAGATGGTATATATTCATTCATATGTAAGTTAAAAAAAAGAATGGTTCAAATAAATGCTATTTACAAAAGAACTAAGTGAAAATAGTTACACAAGAGAAAGAAATGACCATGAGAAGATGAAGGTGTAAGACTGCAGTGCAGCTCTAGGTATAAACTAAGAAGTAAATGTCAAGGACTACTGGCAACCAGCAGCAGGGGTGGGAATGGGGTGTGTGGCGGTTTTGCCCAATCCTCCAAAAGCCAGATTTGAGACATCTGGCCTCCTAAACAGTGAAAATATATTGGTTGGTTTAATCCATTAAGCAAGCAGTAGTTTGTAGCAGTGTAGCAAGCTAGCACATGGGAATAGGAGTGACTACAGTAAGTACAGGGCTTCTTTCGGAGGAGTTATGAAAACACTTGAAAAATACAATGATGACTGTACACAGTGCATATAAACATACTTTTTAAAAAAGATTTATTTATTATATGTAAGTACACTGTAGTTGTCTTCAGACACTCCAGAAGAGGGCGTCAGGTCTTGTTACGGATGGTTATGAGCCACCATGTGGTTGCTGGGAATTGAACTCAGGACCTTTGGAAGAGCAGTCAGTGCTCATAACTACTGAGCCATCTCACCAGCCCCGCATATAGACATACTAAAAGCCACTACATTAGTACAGTTTAAATGGGTGAACTGTATGCTTATGAATTACATCTCAATAAAGCTGTCTATACATAAGAACTTGACAGATAAATCCTGTCACTTTTCAACTTCACTTTTAATTTAAACATTTTAGAGTCTGTTCTAACTTCCATTCAGAGAAAAATTTTAAATGGAAACTTTCACAAATTTAAGAAATATTAATGAACACACGTAGAATGAATAAACAAAGCAAATCTATTTAAGTTAAAAATATTTAATATCAGATAAAAACATTGATTGACAGTTTAACATGGCACATTTCATACATAGTCAAAGGGCAAAACATTACTGAGAAAAATTAATAGGCCGTTTGGTAATTTGTTGTCCACATAAAAGCAATGAATAATGATATACTTAATGCCAATTATTACAAAACTTTTAGAGAAAACTCAGTTACCTCTAACATGTTCTGCTAGGAGAAAAGAAAACTGTATTTTTTAAAATCCATATGCTACTGGGCTACAATTATCAGTGCTTTTCTAGTAATCTAGAAATTTCTTCCAACAGCTTTTCTTCTGTTGGTCAATCGTTCCTACTGATTGGCTCTCGCATAGAGAATGAGGACATAGAGTGCTTTTTACACTGCTGAGTAAAACCATATGAATTAATGATGGGTGCTAAGCTTAATATTTTATACAAAAATGTATAATATTTCATTTAATTGGACTGAATATATTATTTCATGAGTAACTGGGTACAGTTAAGTCCCAAAAATCTGAGAAGTTTTGTGAGAAAGTGTGTATGTTTAAGCCATTTTTGCTTACTTTAAAATGGAATAATTTGGCACTAAATGAAATAATGAAGACAAGCAAAATACATAACACTATTACAGTTACTCTATCAGAGTTTACCATCTCCGACTATAATTCATACGATTACTTAGTTCTTGACCAAACAGAAACAAAAAGCCCTAACTACACAGCACTTACACAATTAGGAAAATAGAATCTAGAGCTAAGCTGGGGCTCTTTCTCTGATGAGCATGCCCCACTCTGCCACAATCAGTTATATATTTGCAATTCACGTTTTCAAGAAGTGCTTGTAACTTTTCACGTTTTCTGGCTGATAGGTTCTTGGATGGCCAAATAAAATATGATCTTTGAATTAAGTAAGGAGATCCAGATAATATAAACTGTTATCTTATTGGAATCTTACTTTATCAAAATACCAGATCAGAACTTCATAACCGAACTCTTGGAATAAACCACTGGTGGCCATATCTCTAAGTTTCAGATGAGTGGAAGTCCATTCACCATTCATGTTTCAAGGGTCTCTTCATTTGCTCCACAAGTATCAACAACACAAATTAGACAACTTGTGACTGGGAAAGCCCGGACTTTTGAGTTGGCGATCCACTTATCTGTTTCAGTATTATACTCAAGGATATGCCCCAATCTGCCTACACCCTGAAAACCTGCCAGGACATAGATGACAGAGCCAACTGCTGCACACTTCACCGTGACACCCCTCCATGGCATCGGTGACACCATCTTCCATTCATTTAACTTGATATCGTAATATTCCACATTGTCCAGACCACCTTCAAAAGAACAACATATGAGAACTTTATTTTATTAGTGATTGCTGGATCTCTTCATAGTTTCTAAAAGTTTTATATTTTAGTTTCAAAATAAAATTGTTAACCACATAGAAAGGATATAAGAGCTTTATGATCATTACCCACACGCCCACTACCTAAATATTTATTCTTGAGAAATTTTCAGAAATATTTTTTCTACAAAGTAAAAAAAACAAACAACAACAACAACAACAAAATAAACCCTACACATTTCCTACAAATGTTCCATCCTGGAAAAGAAAATTAAAAAGTATCAGTGATTTGCTTTGATTATAAATTATTTCAAATGTTTTTCTATCTTTTAGCAATTTATGAAAAATACCAGTGAATGAGAATAACAGAAAAGAAGCTATTGTTTTACTTAACACTTAAAACCTGACAAAATGAAGGGCTATTCTCGAGTCAGTTCCTCTATCGCACTATTTAACTAATTAGTTAAGATCATTACTAGCATTACGTGGGAACGTGAGAAGGTCAATCTTGAAAAGCAAGGCTGCGTCCAAGCAGTATCTAAAGTGCTGAAAGCTAAGATGGCTTAGTAGTCAAACATGTCAACTGCTCACTATTTCTCAGGCACATGTGACAGTACTCCCTATGGGCACATGAGAAAGCACAGACTTGTCTGAGGTAGTCACAGTCACTTGACATTTCATAAAGTTTTGTTAGCACTTAGACATAATGCTGTGTTGATTCAATTTTAAAAAATGTTCCAGTAATTTAAGAACTTATCAGCAAACCCAGAGAAACTGCAAGTAAGTTAACAGCATATACCTAAACCATTCTGACCACCGACAGCAAATATCTTGTCCTTCACAAACACCAGCCCATGATTCTTCCTGGGCTCAATCATTGAACACAGCTCAGTCCATCTGGAAGAAAAGAAGGTTTTGGTGCGCTCATTTACAAGGAGTGAAAGGCTTCCTGCCATGCTTCATACATGGTCATACATGTATGTACATACATGTAAATAAACCTCAAGGGGTTTTAGATAATAGTTTTATAGATAAGGTAAATTGGAGACTTTAATGGGAAATAAAAACAGGAGGAAACAATTTATGTCTTTTGAAGAAATCCATTTTCCATAGTTTCCAATAATTCTTGAAATGGCAACAGGAGTGCAGAGGAAGAATGTAAAGCGTCAATCACATCCTCTTCTGCCTTCTGAGACAGGGGCCTCTCTGTGTAACCAGAGACCTAGAACTTGTCATGTAGATGACACTGGCCTTGACTTGGGATGCTCCTCCTACCTCTGACGCTCAAGTGACAAGAATACATAATATACCCCATAGAAGGAATAAATACATGTTTTGGTTTGTTTTTTAATAGCTACTACTATAGATGTCAGTATGGCCCTGTTTTACAAGAAACACACACACATTTATGTGTGTGCTTACCCAAGTAAAATAACAATATTGTAGCTTGAAAATGGGAACAATAAGTATGGTTTCTTTACTGCTTCTATATAGTAAGCTGCCCCCATGTATTACAAAAATACAAGGCTTGGAAAATTCTGTTTACATTCTTTCTTTTCTAAATATGTCAATAATATAAAGTTCATGCCTTCATGTACATACATTCTGAAATCTGACAGCTTAAAAGTGGCCTAGTGTCACTTGCTCTTCCTGCTGCTTGCCAATCTCTATGCAGGACTCTCAGGTACCTCGCCAGCACCATGTCTGTTTGCATGCCACCATTCTTCCTGCCATGATGACAATGGACTATGCCTCTGAACTGTAAGTCAGCCCCAATTAAATATTTCCTTGTAAGAGTTGCCATGGTCATGGCACAACAACAGAAAACCTAAGACACATTTCATAAATGTTTTTTAGAATTGAAAGCAATAGTGAAGAAGAGGACAAGGAGGATGAAGAGGAGATCACAGTTTCCCAATTAAAATGCTAGTGCTTATTTTGAGCATAGGTTTTATTGGGAGATATGATCCCCAAGACACAACTAGTGAAATGTAATGACAAGAACCACTTTGTAATATTGCTACTTAACGACAAAAGTATCCTAAGTTTTCTCCCCTTCTTTCCTACATTTCTTGGCCTCTCAAACAACAATATTTTATGAGTCTGATGGACCAATTGTATGTATCTCATTCTTATTTACTGCACAAGCAGGACCAGAAAGAGAGGGGCTCCCATGTATGACAAGGCCAAGTTATTTCCTAAGATTTCAGGCTAGTTAAGTGTATGGCTATTCTGAAAACAAGAATTACATCTCTGTTGGGTTCCTTCTACCTTTCTGCATTTTTACTCGGTGACCTTATGGAATGCAAAAGCACTGAATGAATCATTTTAAATAGATACATACGTTTCTGTGGCAGGATCATACACTTCACAGGAACTAAGCACTCTCCCAGAAACATTGTTTCCTAAGCTTCCACCACAAACATAGATGAGGCCATTGGCCTCCACCATCCCATGGCTGCAGCGCTGAGTCAGCATGCTGGGCTTCGTGTGCCAACTCTCGGTCCTTGTATCATAGCATTCAAACAAATACAGGGCCGAGTTTCCTGTAAAAGAAAAGGACTCAAAGTAAGAGGCTGGGCATGAAGACTGTGACTGAGGCCAGTCTGGGGTATATAGTGGGACCCTGTTTCAACACCCACCCTGCAAAGAAAGGGCCCTTCCTACCACTCTTCATACTTGGTTTGGAGTGGTTTGAACTGAAATCACTGTACAGCTAAATGAAAAGAGGGAAGAATTGAGGTTTGTAGACAACAGTTTTTCTATTTATCACAATAGTATTTTTAAAAAAGCTAGTAATCTTGTATGGATCTTGGAAGGCATTATAAAAAGATCTTTGGGGCAGATTTATTATATATCTAGTATCCTGTTTATTAATGAGACAATGTGCAGATGGGTCCTAAAGTCATCCTGGTCCTTACTTGAATACAACATCGAAGTATCAAGGTGTATTTCTGACTGTACACTGAGTATCAAGGTGTATTTCTGTCTGTACACTAAGTATACATTTTAAGAGCAAACACACATTCAGTATATTTTGCAACTGTGTAAACTATAGGAACTCAGTGACCATTTAGAAATAATCTCATTAAAGAGCAGTGCTTCTTGTCCTGAGGAACTTTTATCAAATTCTTTCTTTTCTTTGAGACAGGGATCCTACTAGGTAACCTTGGCTGTTATGGACCTTAATATGTAGGTGCTGACTTTCAGTTCTTGTATCATAGCACTCAAAATAGGGCTGAATTCAGTCTTGAATTTACAGAAATATGCCTGCATCTGCCTCAATGCTGGGATTAAAGATATATATCACCATGCACAGTTACTAGCACTAAGTTTTATAATAATTTCTCAGGTTTTCTTTTGCTATTGTTGTTGGGGTTTTTTTGTTTTTGTTTTTGAGACACAGTTTCTCTGTGTAGCCCTGGCTGTCCTGGAACTCACTCTGTACACTAGGCTGGCTTGAACTCAGAGATCAGCCTGCTTCTGCCTCCCAAGTGCTAGGACTAAAGGTGTGTGCCACCACGCCTGGCTCAGAAATTTCTTCTTTGGTTTGATTCTAACTTAGAGGAAGACTTAAGTTGACTTTATGTTAGCTACTACTATTGAATAGGAAGTGAAGCCTGACAGTAGACTGTTTCTTGTCTTCTTGAAGGAAAGTAAATGCAAATGATTAAAAACATGATATATGTGTCTTCCTAAATATTTAATAATATTCTATGGATTTTGAAAATTGTCTAGAACACTCTATAAGAAAAATTTCTACCTTAGTTCTCTTGTAAGGCAATATGGAAAAATGTTAATTTAAAATACTGTTAGAAAGAAAGATTTTTATCTAGTTTTACATAGTTTTCACTCACAAATCAGAACTTACTGTATGAAGCTGACTTCCACATTTTTTATGGGATAAAATGGAGTATGTACTATCTATGCTTCAAACCTAAGACCTCACAACTCTGAAGCATCACATTCTGCTACATTTTAAATCCACGTATAAACAACTAGCAATGGCAGGCCCAGAAACAACTCCACTGGCAGCTGCTGCCCAGTGTGAAGCTGAAGGCAGCTTGGATGGATGGCTTTCTCTTTTCTGCCTGTTTGCTTCTTTGATCCTCGGTCATTGAGTTCATTTGAAATCACCATGGACAGGTTTCTGAGAGACTCCATACCTGGCACTCAGCTACAGTGTAGAGAGGATAGATATAATTATTCCTCACTGTGACTGCAGTTTCCTTCTAGAAGCATTATTTCAGACCCAGGTTATACCTCGTTGGACAATAACCATAGGAATTCAGACCACAGAGTATAGATGCATAAGACAACATTACCTCTATTCATTCAACACCCTTTGCCTGAAAGATCCTTTTCCCCAGTGAGGTGTGAGATGTGAGAAGGCAGAACCCGAATCACTCTCATTAAATCAGTACCAGGCTATGGAGCTCTCAATACACCAGCGAATGAGGAGGAAACAGGTTAGACCCTAGTCATACTGCTGCAAGTTCTGTAACTGTCTCTAAGATTCTGGCAAGCTCACAGGGAAGTATTTCTAAATTAATATGCATTTACTTCACTGTTTTACATTTAAATAAAGACATAGGATATGATTTTTACATCTAAAGAGAATTGGGCAGAAAAGACAGGCTTTAAAATTTGGGAGCCACAAATACACATAAAATTTCCATCTGAAAAAATTAGTAAAACAAAGGGGCTGAATGACTTTATTTCCAATGCAAGATACTTAATTTACAACTAGACATTACAGGCTCCAATGTGACACACTAGGAAACGAGTAAACATGGAGGGGTAAATAGGAATGGCCCCCACAGGTGCGTGTGTGGAAGATCTGGGCACAGGAAGTGGCACTATTAGGAGGTGTGGCCTTACTGGAGGAAGTGTGTCACTATGGGGGAAAGCTTTGAGATCAATGCTACACCCAATGTGACAGTCACCTCCTGCTGCCTGAGGATCAAGATGTAGAACTCTCAGCACCATGTCTGCTGCTAAACCCCTGAAACTGTAAGCCAGCCCCAATTAAATGTTTCAAAAATGATGTAACACTTTCACCTAATTCTAAACTGAGAAGTGAAGATCATTGAGAATAACAAGTAAAAGAAGCATTAGTCATGACTAGTGATAACTTTCAGTTTGTTTGTTAAGAGAAAGGGCTTCGCTATATAGTGCTGACTGGCCTGGAACTTGCTCTGTAGACCAGGCTGGCTTCAGACTCATAGAGCTCTACCTGCTCCTGCTTCCCAAGTGCTGCAACTAAAGGTGTGTGTGCATCATCACTCCTGGCTGACACTTTTAAATAAATATTTAAACTTGGAAAATTTAGTGGAAAATAGTATTTAGCAGATACTAAAAACATACCATTTAAGGGGCTGGCTAGATGGCTTAATAGTTAAGAGCACAGGCTCCTGTTGCAGAAGATTTGGGTTCAGTTCCCAGCACCCACATGGCAGCTAATAACCATCTATAGCTCTAGTGCTAGGGATCTGATACCATCTTCTGATCTCTGCAAGCACTAGGCATGCATATGGTACTCTGTCATACATACAGGCAAAACACTCATACACATAATAAAGTAATAAAAAAATCTAAAGAAAAAACAAACAACAACAATAACAAAACAATATACTAACAAACTCAAAACAAAACAAAAAAACCCCAAATCCAAATATCCTGTTTTAAGTTAAAAACCTAACTCAGTGTTAAAGAAATGAAGTTATCAAGAGAACAGTTGCTTCTATTGGCTTTAGGTATATTTGAAATATATTATATGATAAGAATGCTTTTAAAAATAGTAAGAGATTGTTTTTTAAGTTACATTTAGAAATAAATGTAACTTAAAAATCCTGTTTTTTCTTATCCTCATTTCATATGTAGCAGGAGGTAAAAACTTAGAAAAACAAAAAATAAAAAATTTACAACAGAAGGGTGCAGTTGTAGCTCAACAGTAGAGCGCCCGCCTCTACTGCACAAGGTCCTGGGTTTGATTCCTGGCATCTCCACTTGGTGAGGGAGCCCGTCTCAGGGTACTGCCTCAAACAAAACAAATAATAAATTATATATATATAAATTTACAACAGATAAGCATGCTGTGTCAAAACGTTCTATGGGCTAATTAATATAAGCCACAAAGAAAAATACTTAAATCCCGCCTTAGGTTGACTTGGTCTCCCTAGTTTGTTGTTGTTGTTGTTGTTGTTTTTTTTAAAGTTCAGTATGTAAGTAAAGAAATTACTTGAAAACTTACTTGAAAAGAGGAAAGCATAAAAAAACTATTCTATGCTAGTCTATTAATCTTTAAACTATTAATCCTATGCTGTACTTAGGAAAAGAAAAAATACTGAGTCTAAAAAATTATTAGACAGGTATTTATACTTATACCCATACCCTACATTGATCCATGAAAACAAAATTTAAAGCAGGGACCAGGGATGTATCTTAGTTGGTAGAGTACTTGTCTATTAGGCACAAAATCCTAGGCTTGACACTTAACACTGCAAACCAATGATTATGGTAGCACAAGCTTGTAGTCAAAGCATTTGGGACATTGGAAGTTCAAGATCATCCATAGCTACAATGTAAGTAGGAAGATAGCCTGGGCTACATGAGATCCAATTTCCAAATTAACCAACCAGCCAGTCAGCCAGCCAGCCAGCCAACCAACCAACCAGCTCCTATGTTTACTTTTTTAAAAGCAAATGAGACCAATTGTCCTTGAATATCATGGCTCATATACATGATTGTAGCACTCAGGAGGCTGAGACAGGCAAATGCTGAGTTTAAGACACACTGGTCTATGAAGATCTTATCAAAAAGAGTAGAAAGAAGAACAAAGAGCACTTGTTCCTTTATTATTATTCTTCTTTATATATTATATCCTGAATGTAGTTTCCCCTCCTTCTCTCCTTCCCCCAGTGGTGGTTTGAATAGGTTTGGCCCCCATAAATACATGTGTTTGAATGCTTGGTCATAGGGAGTGGCACTATTAGGCAGTGTGGCCTTGTAAGAGAAGCTGTGTCACTGTGGAGGCAGGCTTTGAGGTCTTAAATGCTCAAGCACAGCCTCTTACTTGCTGCCTGTGGATCAAGATATAGAACTCTTGGGGCTGGAGAGATGACTCAGAGGTTAAAAGCACTGACTGCTGCTCTTCCAGAGGTTGTGAGTTCAATTCTTAGCAACTACATAGTGGCTTACAACCATCTGTAATGGGATCTAATTGAAGAGAATGACAGTGTACTCACATATAGAAAATAAATAAATAAATCTTTTTTAAAAAAATTAGGAGGGTGTCCTGAGCAGACCTTGGGCGCAAACTCCACAGCCAGTCCCACAACAGGCAGGGGAAGCTCCACTCCCAAGTGCTCTAACACTCACAGGGACATAGGATCAGAGGTGAGGAGGACACAACATCTGTCCGAACACTGGGAGTAACTGGAACAGTGGGACCCAGGCACACAGGAACTCCACCAGACCAGTGGCCTGGGTTCCTAACAGTCTGGGCTCGTGCCCTGAGCAGACCTTGGGTGCAAAGTCTGCAGCCAGTCCCACAACACACAGAGGAAGCTCCACTCCCAGGCACCCTAACATACCCGGAACCTGAGGATCACAGGATCCCAGAATCACAGGACCATAGAGACAGCTTGACTCTGAGGAGTTCTGACACAACCAGGATCACAGGATCTCCAGTCAGACATAGCCAGGGCAGGTAGCCCTAGAGATAACCAGATGGTGGGAGGCAAGCATAAGAACATAAGCAACAGAAACCAAGTTTACTTGGCATCAGAACCCAGTTCTCCCACCATAGCAAGCCCTGGATATACCATCACACCAGGAAAGCAAGACTCTGATTTAAAATCACATCTCACGATGATGATGACAGAGGACTTTAAGAAGGACATAAATGACTCCCTTAAAGAAATACAGGAGAATACAGGTAAACAGGTAGAAATCCTTGAAGAGGAAACACGTAAAGAATTACAGGAAAACACAATCAAACAGGCAAAGGAAATGAACAAAACCATCCAGGATCTAAAAATGGAACTAGAAATAATAAAGAAATCACAAAGGGAGTCAACCCTGGAATTAGAAAACCTAGGAAAGAGATCAAGAGTCAGATGTAAGCATCACCAACAGAATACAGGAGATAGAAGAGAAAACTTAGGTGCAGGAGATGAAAACTTAGGTGCAGGAGATACCATAGAAATCATTGACACAACAGTGTAAGAAAATTGCAAAAAGCAAAAAGCTCCTAACCCAAAATATCCAGGAAATATGAAGACACAATGAGAAGACCAAAACTAAGAATAATAGGTCTAGAAGAAGAGTAAAGATTCCCAACTCAAAGGGCCAGTAAATATCTTCAACAAAATTATAGAAGAAAACTATATATTTCAAAATTATTTATGTAGCCAAAAGAAATGTAGACAATTAATTTGGGAGGTGGCTTGACAGAGAACAACAAAGAGTGAGACTGAATGTCTTGCTTGATATTTATAATTATTATATCAATCTTGAAGAAGAGGACCTTATAAGTTACTCTTTTTCTGAGATGAATGCTTTTCAAAATCATCACAGCCAATGAACCAGAATCTTACCCTTACCTAATGTACCACCCTCCAAGCAGAGCCATTGTTCATTGAAACAGTTGATGAATGACCATCCTAATACACACACCATTTCTTAAATGAATGTAACCTGTTTCCTGCAGGTTGAGAATGATGACAATCACTCAAGCCAAACAGCTTTGACCACAGCAGGAAATCTGTATCCAAATAACCATGCCTACAACTCATTCCTTGGCGCAGCAGAACTGTCAACTCTTAGCTTAGCTACTATGGAGGTAAAATCCTTGGGTGATGTGAGGGACATTGAAGTACAGCCTTATTACAATGAACTCCAATGTCTAAAAATTGTTCTTATAGCCGGGCATGGTGGCTCACGCCTTTAATTCCAGCACTCGGGAGGCAGAGCAGGTGGATTTCTGAGTTCCGAGGCCAGCCTCGTCTACAAAGTCAGGACAGCCAGGGCTATGCAGAGAAACCCTGTCTCGAAAAACAAAAACAAACAAACAAACAAACAAAAAACTGTTCTTATTCTGGGTTTGTACCACAGTAAGAGCCAAGATTTTAAAGCTTTACTGAAAACAAACAAACAAACAAACAGACTTTATCTATTTATGTTCACTTAATAACATTTCCACCATTTTTATGATTGGTATAAAAATATATTTTGTGTTGAATATAATAAAAAAATTAGTTCAATTAAAAATAAATTAATTTAATTAAAAAAATAAAGTTCTCAAATCAAACTGCAAAAAAAAAAAAAAATTAGGAAGTATATTTTTTAAAAAAAGGATGTAGAACTCTCAGCTCCTTCTCCAGCACCATATCTGCCTGCAGGCTGCCATGCTTCCCACCATGATGACAATGGACAGCCTTTGAACCTGTAAGCCAGCCCCAATTAAATGTTTTCCTTTGTAAGAATTGCCTTGGTTATGGTGTCTCTTCACAGCAATGGAAACCCTAGCTAAAACATCTTCCAAATAACATGTTCTAAATGGGTCAGTGAATAAATAAAATTCTAAAACTTTCAAAGGAAATAACATCACCTACTCAAAACAAGTAAAATTCACACACTGTCAACGATCAGTTCACCATAGTAAAAAAGCAATTCATCTAGAAAAATGGCATTATAATTTTCTGTTATTTTAAATTCTGTGTATGAGTATATGAATATCCATTCAGGTGTCCAGGGGCCAGAGGTACTGAATGTCTCTCAGAGCTAGAGTTACAGGTGGCTGTAAGACCATCTCATGTCCTCTGGAGCAGCAGTACAAGGTTTTAATTACTGAGCCATCTCTCTAGCCCCAGTGCTGGTACTCTTGTTGATTAATAACTTAAAGGACAAAGGAAAACTTATAAGGAAACAGGCTCTAAAATGTTAACAGACGTACACCTAAATTACTGAAGTATTGGGACAAATTTTCCCAATTTTTGAAAACTATGAATGTCAAGAAACTTGGATTAAAATACTTCTGTTAAACAAAAATATCAACAGGGTCTTACCTACTTCTGAACCTCCAGATGTATAAATTTTGCCTTCTGCTGCACAGGCAGCAAGGCTGTCTCGAGGTGTTGGAGGGCCCAGTTTGGAATACCAGCTATCCTTTACAACATTGTAGCAATCCATTCGCTTTATGGGGAAAAGCTGAGAACCTCCCAAAATGTATACTACATTGTCCCAAAACACACATGCTGCATCTCTTCGTTTTTCAAAGGGGCAGCGAATGTCTGTCCAACTGTAATCCTGAAAGGAAGGGCAAGAAGCTTTCAGAAACAGAAAGCATAAAGGACAACGTACAGATAAAGAAAATACAAAGAGAATGGATTTTTGTTTCCTAGACTGCACATCTACTACCCAGTTTAAACTGAGTGATTTCTCCAGAGTGTTGGCTAGCTGAGGTGGAGAAAACATGACTGGATGCCCCATGGCTTTGAGACGGGTATGTACGTCTGAATAGACTACTACTACTCTGTCTTCTCTGTCATTAAAGCTTGAAGATAACTCTAAAATAAATAAAACCATTGCTATCTTAAAAGTACTTTTTTATTGTTTTTAATTATGTTTATGTGTTTGTGTCTGTATGTGGGTATGTGCATGTGAGTGCAGACTCTTTAGACAATATTATGTGCTTCAAGTAGCTGTTTTCTGCAATGATTACAAGCACCAACCAGCTCCTTAAAACCAACCAATTCCTTAAATCTGCTTCTTATATTCATTCTTTCTCTCTTTCCTTTACTTTTTCTTTCCTTTTCTTTTCCTTTCCTTTCCCTTTTTTCTTCCTTCCTTTCATCCATCCATTCATTTTCCTTTTTTTTTCCTTCTTCAAGACAGGGTTTCTTTGCATAGCCCTGACTGTCCTAGAACTCTTTCTGTAGACTAGGCAGCCCTTGAACTCAGAGATCCACCTGCCTCTGCCTCCCTAAGTGCTGGGATTAAAGGCGTGTGCCACTCCTGCCCATCAAAAGATGCCTTTGTTTGTTTGTTTGTTTTATATGTGCTTTTTCTTCTGTCTTATTATTACCACTCCAATTATAACAAGAACAATCAGCTTAAAACCTATTTAATCATGTATAAAACAAACTTACCCACCAATTAGCAGACCAGACATGAACATAATTGTTGAATAGAAATTTAACTTACACTCAAAGTTCTATGATTTCAAAATAATGACTAACTCAATATCAAATAAGACCCTGGAAGAACAAGAATGAGAGAAGCTAACAAGTTACTTAGGTATGATGAGTAACCGTCACCACTTTGGCAGGCCTAGGAGGAGGGTAAGCAAGTCTCTGTTTACACTGAAACTACTATAATGTTATGGTTTTTTTTTTTTATGTGAAAAGAGATTGAAGGTGGTGTCCTGAATAAAATTCTGTATCATTTTGACTCTAAATTCTCAATTTTATTGTAATAAAGCCTTACTGGCAGATGGCAACATATTCTAGTGTGTACACTGGCTACATCTGCTTTCACTCAACGGGCAGCTGCAAAACAAACTAGACCTAACCACCTAGTGTGTCCCTCTGTCCCTTCACCAGCTCTGTTCCTGGCCCAGGTTGGCTAGCTGACCTCTAGCTGACCTCTAGCCAACCCTCACCCCTTTCTTATGTAGTGACGGCTTTGCAGGATGTTTTGTTTTCCCTTTTTAGCGTATATTAAATGTTGAAAACAATGGGGTTCATTGTGTCATTTTCTCACGTGCCTACAAAGTTCTTGACTATGTCTATGTCCCCAATTACTCTTGTCTTCTTTTCCCATTTCCTTTGGGTCCTTTTGTCTTCTAATTTCTTCTTTTTTTTTTTTAAAAGATTTTTATTTATTATTATATGTAAGTTCACTGTAGCTGTCTTCACACACTCCAGAAAAGGGAGTCAGATCTCGTTACGGATGGTTGTGAGCCACCATGTGGTTGCTGGGATTTGAACTCTGGACCTTCAGAAGAGCAGTCGGGTGCTCTTACCCACTGAGCCATCTCACCAGCCCTTGTCTTCTAATTTCATGTCATTAAAAAAAGAAGAATCCACATATGAGAAAACACGATACTTGTCTAAGTCTGGTTTACCATTTTCTCTGTTTTGTGGCATCCGAGAATGCTTCTATCCACCTAGCTTGTGTATGCATGGGGAAGTCCCTAAATGTATTGTAGAATCCAAAATAAATTCAAGACCACCCAGTCCCGTCCCCCTCTGAAGGGACTTTCCAAACTATACTAGCAGGCCAGGTGCAGAGCCAGATAAGAAAGCTGGCCGACTACACGATGCTGAGAAAAACCATAAGGGCAGGTGGAGTGAGAGACCAGAGATAGTCACCCCTTGCAAACCAACCAATGCCTGAAAGGGTTACTTGCTACACCAATTAGAATAAGCCAGCTAGCCCTATTGCCTAAATCTGCCCCTTACAAGGTATAAAAAGTGTGTTCTCTGTTCTTTTGGGGGGGGGGTCCTCTCCTCTTGCCTGCATGCTGGGGGGGGGGGGGCAATGCGTTGGATCAATAAACCTCTTGCAGTTTGCAGCGATCTCAGGCTCTGAGGTCTTTGTGAGTGAGTGTCTTTTGGGAACTCCAACAGTCAACCATACTGACACTGTGTTCCTATAGCTTTCCAAGATAGCTAAAAAGCAATCAAGATCAGGCAACAGATCCAGCGATTCCCAGACTCACTGAGTAAGGCACTCTGTGTGAATGTTACTGTTGCAGTCCCTATAAGAATATCAAGTTGGTATTTATATCTTGTAAGCATCTGTTATGTCAGACTTTATTAGATTAGAATATACCCTAAGAATTTCTATTCTGTTTTGAACTCCTAGGAAAGCGTTTGAAGGGACTTTAAACTCTAAATGATACACATTTAAAAACAACAACAAAAGCAACAAAAAAACCCAAGGTAACTTACAAGATTCTCATCTATTGCACAAATCCACCACAGAGCAGAGAAATACAAACTCAGTCAAGGTCCCATCACTCTTCACATAAGTTACTGAAAGCTATGTGGGAAACGTTCTGAAACTGTAAGGTATCAGTAACTATGCTTCTATGAGCTTCAACTAAAGTCAGGCTGAAAAGATTGGTCACTTGTTCTTTTAGATGCTCTCCAGCACCTGCTAGTCTTCAAATTAAAAATAGCCACTCAGGGGGTCGGGGCTGGGGAATTGGCTTAGTGGTTAAGAGCACATACTTCTCCAGTTAGCTTGTCAGCACCAAGGTCAGGTGGCTCCTAGCTGCTTGTAACTTCAGTTCCAGGGTATCTGTGATGGCTACTCTTGATTATCAATTTGACTACATTTGCAATTATAAACTCAAGTGGCTGGATACACCTGTGAGGAATTTTTTTCTTAATTAAAAAACGTAAAGTGGGAAAACCCACTTTTAATCCAGATCCTATGAGGTTGGAAGATCTACCTTTTTATCTGGGACACACCTTCTGTGGGTAGCCTATAAAAAGAACATAGAACAAGGGCACTTGGTCTCTTTGCCTGCTTGCTCTTTCAGGCCTGTTCATTCCTTCTCTGGCTGTAGAGCCTACTTCTTCAGGATTCTAGTCTATACTGGAGACCAGCTGAAATATCCAGCCTCATGGATTGAACAATTCCTCGATTCTTGGACCTTCCATTGTTAAACAGCCACTATTGGGATAGCTGGAGTACAGCTTGTAAGCCATTCTAATATATCCCCTTTACACACACACACACACACACACACGCGCGCGCTCCCACTCTATCAATTCTGTTCCTCTAGAGCAGCAGTTCCCAATCTGTGGGCCAATATCCCTTTTAGGGGGTGTCTATCGAATGGCCCTTTCACAGGGGTCAGCTAAGACCATCAGAAAACACAGATACTTAACATTATAATTCATAACGGCAAAATCACAGTAATAAAGTAGCAGTGAAATACATTCATGGTTGGGGTCAGCACAACATGAGAAACTGTGTAGAAACATAAAGGGCTGCAGCATTGGGAAGGCTGAGAACCAGTGCTTTGGAGAACCCTAAGCAATACAGCTTTTGGTAGCAGGAGTGTGGCAACCCTAATACAGTATCTGACACCCTCTTTGACCACCATGGGCAACGAGACTCACGTGAACCTTTACTCCCACACAGACAAATAAATGCTCATACTCCTAATTACAAATAAATATTAAGATGTTTTGTGGGACCTTCCTACATTACAAATTTAAGAATGAAAAGAACTTTAAAGGTAGCAAGATAATTCAAAGATAAAGATGTCTAAATTGATGACCTGAATTTAATCCTACAGACCTATAAGTATAAGTTATATTGTTTCTCAAGAAACTTCCTTTTTTTTTAGGTTTTGATGAAGACCTTGCTAAGTTGTAGAGTCACACTCACACTCTTGCTCTCAGGTGATTCTCCCCCCAGCCCCCTGAGCAATGGGGCACATTACAGGCACATTACAGGCACATTACACCACTGTGCCTGGACCTCATCCTCGGGAACGTATTTCAGGAGAGTTCATTTCAAAGTCCATTGCTACTGCACACGTCAGACACTATGTTAATAACTGTGAGCTACAAATAGTAATGTAATGGTTCCCATTGCTCAGAAGGTAATTTAAGTGTCCTTTATAAGCATTTCTACTATGAGTACAAAACTACTCATGTCAGCTACCATCTTGTGCCTTAAATTCAGCCTATTTAAAAAAGGCCTGTTTCAATGTCCTTGGCTATGCTTGTGTATATAAATGGAAAGAGGGAGAGATGACTTTTGTTTTTTTTTTTAAATAAGCACATGGTTCAGCATCTCTGGGAAGTCGATCTCATTCCTATAATCTGCCACCCCAAGTAATATACTGAGAAAGTTATCTGATGTCCACTCTTGATAAATGTTTTGGGCTTGTAAGCTCATAAGTATGAACGTTGGTGAAGGACCCAGTTCTAACTTAGGCCATGTAGGGGAAGGAGGATTATTTTTAGTTCTCTCAAAGTTAGAGGAACATGTAGCTTTCATGTAGTCAATAAAATGGATAAAGGCACTAACGTCATACGTAGGCAGGTAACTATGGGCCCAGAAAAGTATTTCAGTATTTTTAATGAGTATTTCATTGCAAAGGTATGTGCTTAGGTGCTGAGAAAACAGGCAAACTAGAAAGGGTGTGGACAGCACATGTAAGTTCTCACACAGCAACCACGAGTGTGCACACAACTGAAGCATCATGCATGTATAAGCATGACATCCTGCCTTCCTTGGTCCTAGTCAGCCTTTCTTGCCACAGACTACACAATTTTAAGAGCAAACCTCCTTGCTTTACTGATTCCCTTCTGAGTCATGGCCATGCAGACGCCCAGATGGGAAACTGAGCACTCCATTCTACCCTACACTGTGTAACTGTCCAGCCGCAGAGAAGGAAACTATGCCCATTTGCTTATACACTGTTTATGGCTATTTACCTTCTACAGCAACACAACTGAGTAGCTGTGGTGGTGAAGAGAACAATCGGCAAGGATGAAACTAATTTCCTCTGATCTTTTTATAGAAGTCTGCTAAGCCCCTGGTCTATAGTAGGCTGGTGTATGCAGGACAGATTAATGCCCCAGCTCCTCCTACATATTAGATATATAGGATCATATAGCCATGGATATGGGCTAATGATATGGTTGGTTACCTGGTGTCAAACATTTACTCTCTGTTTGAACAAACTGTAGAACCAGAAGACCGATACCTACTTAAAGGTATATATCTAGATGTCTCTTTTAAACTCCAGAGCACAAGAACCCTCTAATAAGTGGAACAGGTTATGGCAGTATGGCCCAGCCATATGCCAGTATGGCTTCCTTCACATGGTTTCTGGAATGTCCCAATATGACCACAGTACACAGCCAGAATTCTGGAGCACATTAAAGCCAACTATTTTTAAGTAAGTATCAGTCTTCTGGTTCTACAGTTTGTTCAAACAGAGAGTAAATGTTTGACACTAGGTAGCCAACCATATCATTAGCCCATATCCATGGCTATATGATCTAACCACAAAACTAAGATGGCACCAAACAACACAAGGCTGGATTTATGGAGGTTTCAAATATACAAGATACCCACACAGGCTAAGCACAAACAGCAGCCCTTTGTCTACTGTACTGTTTTTCCCATCAACTAGGACCATTGCCTACACGGCCATATTCCCTATCAGCCAGTAAACTTGAGAGACTTTGCCAAGATTGAGCTGCTAAGGCAGTATATAGCCCTTCTAGAAATTGTTCAAGTATTCTTATTTGGCAGGATTTTAAATAGCTTTAGTGTTCATTGTCTTTTAAAAAGAGTATGACTGGGCAGTAATGGCTCACACCTTTGATCCCAACCCACTGGAGGCAGAGGCAGGAGGATCTCTGTGAGTTCAAGGCCAGCCTGGTCTAGAGAGTGAGTTCCAGGACAGCCAAAGTCACATGCAGAAACCCTGACTCTAAAACTGAAACAAAAACCAAAAAAAGAGAGTGTATATGTATATGTACACATGTGTGTATTACAATACACTTGCGTAGGTAAGTTCACGTTATCAGTGTGTCCATAACTGAGGAAGGTTGAGGACAACCTTGGCTGTCATTTTTAGGAACAGCTCCTTTGAGACAGGGTTTCTCAGTGATCAGTCAGGCTGACCACCGATCTCGGGGATTCTCCTGTCTCAATCTCCACAATACCGAGATTATAAACTTGTACTATCATGCCCAGCGTTTTTATGGAGGATTGGAGTGTTAAGTGTTCACAACAACACGGTAGTGATTGAGCCATCTGCCCATTTTAGGTATTTGGGGGCGGGGTGTCAAAGATCAGGGTTTTTTGTTTGTTTGTTTGTTTTGCTTTCTGTCTTTTTTGGTTTTTTTGTTTTGTTTTAAATCAATTTTGAGGCATTGTTAATGGTTTACTATGATGAAGAGAAACTTAAAAAGGACAAAGAATGCAAAACTGTTGACAAAGAGAGGTGGTGCTCAAAGGACATACAAATGTGTGCACCACATGAATTGTTATCAGAGTATTCATCTCTTGTGTACAAACCTGCATCTATGTCTTCCCACTGCAGTCAACCTGAGTCACGCCTAATGAGTGTGAGGGCTACTGACAGACTTCCTAAGCCTGGAGTCATATGTTACAGTTCCCTAAGCCAACTCTAAATCCTGATTTGTTACTATAATTTGAGAGAACCAGTTGGGTACCCAATAATACTGGGTGGGATACATTCACTCATGAAGAGACAATTCTTGCCTTCACGTAATTGGTACTTAGTATGGACTTGAACTGTCCATTTCTGTCTTGGCATATCAACACTACATTACTTCATGGATGTCTTAAAAAAATATCCTAATGTCAATAGGATGCTTTGGTCTCAAGTACTAATCATCAATTTTTAAAAAGGGATTAAAAATAGAGATAACTTGTTATGCGTGGATTCAGCATGAGTTATGAATACCACCTTACAAGTCTTGAATGTTATCTTTTAGGACTTTGGTACATTCTCACCCCAGCAATGCATGCAGTATCAGAAAAATATGGCATTTCCCCATGCCATACCCCTATACAGGACAAAGACACAAGAAGAATATGAGTGGGCCCTCTCAAGGCTATAACTAAACATCTACATAGTTTAAAAATTGTGTCCCTAGACCTGTAACTTACACTCTGCTCCTCCAATTGGCATTAAATGTACTGGAAAGCAGACTAAAAGTGTTCATTGTTTCTAAATTGTGGGATTAAGATACCTATCTTTATTTCTTTGTGACTACATTTTTTTGAAATTTTCTAGAATGACAATGTGTGTTATAATCACTCAAGAAAGAAAACATGCCTAGCCTAAGAAGCCGATTTCCCCTGAAGATGATCATCTCACGAAAGCAAGGGCATCCGCATGAGTGTATAGACTTGCCAACAAAGATTGAGCTTTCTTTTTCTCTGCAGTGGTTCCTTTTAAAGTACCCCAGAGCAGTTATAGGGAAACTTGAAATGCAGCCCTCAATTTCCTTACCCTATAAAACAACAATAACTAGGCAGCCAATTACTACTTACTATGTGGGAGATGTCTGTGTCTGTGTGTGCTCAGTCCCTTCAGAATGAAAACTGGTACCAACTTACTTACCTTTGGGTTAAAATATCTACAGGACTGTGGTTGGGAGCCTCCAAACAGAGCTATGCGGTAATCATGTTTCTTTCTTCTAGGCCGTGTGCCACCTGCAAGTTCTTCTCGATCCTCAGGAGACAGCAGATGGTACCTCATTCCACCTGTACAAAAATACATAGCAACACTTACATACATACAAAAATACAGAGAGCTTCAGGAACTGCCGAGTCAACACTTTGAAAAGGAAAGTAGTCCTTTCCTCTCCCCCTGTCCTGTAGCTTAAAATGATTTTTTGATCTCTCTAGTGTTCTAGAAAGAAAGGGGGAAAGATGCAGAATGTCTAAGAATCCTCTTCTTAATGAATTTATGATCCTCAGAGATCAATATTACTAAGACTATGTCACCCACCTACTGCATACCAATGAATTCTCTAGTTCCTTAAGAGTAGTAGTTGTCAAAATAAAAATTACTGAAATCTAGATCCCTTAAACCCAGTGACTTTAATTTTTTTCATGAAACAAGATTCACTATATATAATGGAGGAAGCTGCCATTTAACTAGTAAGCCTCTTGACTTCCTTACTACTGAGATTACAAACATATGCCACTATTAACAGTCCTGTTTAAAGTGCACATTAGAATCACATAAGAAATCTCTATTTATACCTGGTTCCTATCACAGACCAATTAAAATCTCTAGTGGAGGCACTGGGAAGTTGCTGTGTTAAAGGGACCCATCTTTCCATTCAAATGTGGTATATATAATAGCATCTTCAGATCCTGGAACTTTGTTAGAAAGGCTGGCTCCCACAATCGAAAGCCTAATAAAAGATCATGTATTTACTAAAACTCTAAGTTAGCCCAGATTTGCATAAGACTTTGAGAAGGATGATCTTAGATGAAGTGTAACAAGGATTCACAAATATTGTGGATCTTCCTTACTGAGGTCAAGAGTCACATACTCAAAAACTACTTAAGCAGTGTGGGGAAACCGCACACTATCTAATATTACTTATTAGACAATACAGGAAAAACTATATTCTCTACCTCACATATTCTTCTCAATACAACCTGAAATGAGTTTTTTAAAAAATCTCATAAAAGCAGCAAAGGAAAAGTGATAAGCTATGCAAATGTTTATTATATAAAACAAAATCGCAATGCTATCTTATTAGTAAGCTTAAGTTCAGCAACTTTACAAAAGAGTAGGGTAAATGTCTAGACACTGTTTGCTGAAAAACAAAACAATTTTTCAACATATAAAAGATAGCTGACTAGTCTTTACCACTTTTTAATTCATCAGATTTCTTGAAATTAAACAGCTCAACATAGGGCTATGAATCCTCAAACTAAAGTGCCTGTTCCCTCCACACACTTCTGTTTGTTGGACTTGTAAGGACTTGCTCTTAACTCACTTGCAAAGCTACATACTCAAGAAGATCTAACAATAAAAATAATAGGCAAGAACACTCAAAAAAAAAAATACAGACAACGCAGGCAACATAGGTAGGCTCAAAGGCATTAAAATGACTACATGAGAACAGCTGTGTACTGCATCCAATAAATAAGTCAAAGTACATTCAGACTCATAAAAATTAAAAATAGCTGAAATATAAGGTTTAAAAAGAAAAATTAAAGTAAACTCTCAGAATGGGATCAAAATGGAGACAGAACTAGAAAAAGACAAACAAAGTTGAGCATTCAATGGCTAAAGAACCACAGTCTTAGTAATAAAGAACTAAGAAGTCAAAGGCTAAAAAGAGAAAATGCTCAACCTGATTTAAATATATATATATATATATGTATATATATATATACACATATATATATATATACACATACATTACTACACATTTCAAAATGCCAGGATTAAATAAAACAACATACTAACCTAATAAGATTAAAACAAAAACAAACAAACAAACAAACAAACAAAAACCCAAGAAACCAACTGGCACTAGGATTCTCAAGACTATTACAGTCTGTAGATAATGGAGCAGTGCCTTCAAAAGTCTGACCACAGACTGTGTTCAGCATGTGCAGTTTAACTAACTTCAGTGTTTTATAGAGAAATAAACATGAGACTTATCAAATCTCCAAGTATTTATCAATTATCAGGAACCCTTGAGAAGACGTGTTCCATCATCAAACAGAATTAAGAAAGGGGAATCAAGTATGGTAGGGCACACTGGTAATCTTCGCGCTCAGGAAAGGCTGGAGGATTCTGAATTTCAGGCACGCCTGGCTTCACACTGAGAAGCTCGTCTCAAACAAAAACAAAACACACAGAGAGGAAAACCTTGTACTCAGAAGAGAACAGATTTATGAAATATTCCAGGAAAGGCAAGTCCCAGGACAAGAACTCAGCCTAGAGGACAAGCAGCAGCAGAAGGAGGAGGCAGGAGGAACGCACTGAAAGGGATGTTTTAAAGAAACAAAAGCAATGCATTAACTGTGGCATTTTATGAAAGCATATAAGGCTTCCAGGTTAGTCAGGAGAAAAAAGACATGAGCATATTATTAGCTCCAGGCAAATAAAGAAAACCTGTTTAAGAAAAAGAAATGTTAAGATGGGATGCTGCCAGACTAAATAAAAAGGAAACACTGAACCAAACTTCACTATCTTTCACTCTAAGGTAAGGGCTGAGGCCAACCCTTTCCAGGGACTGAAGACCCTAAGGGATTATTACCACAATAAGAAGACACAATCTTAAATGTTTTCCCAGACTAGTGAGCACTGAACAAGTCTTTAGTCCATGCAAAATGGCCATGTAGGTCATAACGGTATAACGGTAACTTACTTATCAACATAATGGTCTAACGGGAACTTACTTATCACCATTTTAAGGCATTCAGGATTATCTTGAATAAGTGGTTCAGCTTGTACTGTTTTACTTAGGAAATTCTTCGATATAAGAGGAAACCTGACTTTAGCAAGGATATCAACCATGAATGGCTGGCGGTTAGGCTCATCATATTTCAACCACCTCACGGCAGCGTCATAAACCTAAGGGGGACAAAGAAAACAGCAGAGGTCTGAAGTGGAAGCAACATTCCAAACATCTACTTTCATGTTCGCAGCAAAAAGGGACAATTACTTACGCTCAGGACCAGGAACACAAGCTTCCCAAGATGGCTTCCATTCCAGAAGATATGAAAGTTGTTTATCTTAACCTTGTATTTCTACAGTGTGACTTAACAAACTTACCTGCTTTAGGAAATTTAAGATATACAAATTCTATATTAATAAAATGTAGGATATTTATAAGAATTGCTGTAGCATTCATTTAACTGCACCGAATAATTTCAAGTTCCTTAATTAATTTATAAGTCATAGAACAGCATCAACAACTTACTTCATGTACATACTCATCTACTATACTCATATACTCATTCAGGCTACCCATCAAACATGTTTGAGCTTGTTAATAAATTATGGGAAATGGAATTTTAAAGAAAGGCATTTTATTTTATAACAGGTTTAGATTGCTTTTTGGACTTTTGGCTAAGATCAAGTGCAGAACAGATTTAAATTTAGTATTCTCTGTACCCAGTCACTGTAGTATGAAGCATCTGTCATAACCAATAAGCTAATACTCCTATATGAATACTGTAGTATTTTTATATTTCTTTAATGTTTATCTGGCATTTTTCCCCTTCCTAGTATTCTGTAAAGGAAACCACATTATATTCAATTAAGAAGTCATCTAAAGAATTTTTCTAGAATGTGCAGCTTCTCAAACTTTCCTTCTTTCTGACAACCTTAACAGTTCTGAATTCTAGTCAGGTAAACGCTCTAATTTCAGTTTGCTTGCTTGTGCATTAACCTAATATTAGGTTTCTGGAGAGGGTGACCACAGTGATCAGCTTAGGGTTTCTAGTGGTGTTAAACACCACGATGACAAGCAGCAACTTGGAGAGAGAAGGGCTTATGATCGGTCACACTCCATCACTGAGTGAAGTCAGGACAGGAATTCAAGGCAGGGACAACCTGGAAACAGGAACTGAAGCAGAGGCCATGAGGTACTCTGCTTGCTGGCTTGCTTAGTTTGCTTTCTCATATACACCAGGACCACCTGCCCAGGAGTTGCACTGCCCACTGTGGGCTGGACCTTCCCATATCAATCATTAATCAAGAAAATGGCCCACAGATTTGCCACTGGCCAGTCTTATAGGAACATTTTCTTAAGTAAGATTCCCTCTTTCTAGATATGTCTAGGTTTGTGTCAAATCGATAAAACTCAATCAGAACAGTGATGCTTTGCTATTTTATCCCATCAAGGGAGGATGTACTCACTATGTCCTCAGTGATGTCCCATCAAGGGAGGAAGTACTCACTATGTCCTCAGTGATGTCCCATCAAGGGAGGAAGTACTCACTATGTCCTCAGTGATGTCCCATCAAGGGAGGATGTACTCACTATGTCCTCAGTGATGTCCCATCAAGGGAGGATGTACTCACTATGTCCTCAGTGATGTCCCATCAAGGGAGGATGTACTCACTATGTCCTCAGTGATGTCCCACCAAGGGAGGATGTACTCACAATGTCCTCAGTGATGTCCCATCAAGGGAGGATGTACTCACTATGTCCTCAGTGATGTCCCATCAAGGGAGGAAGTACTCACTATGTCCTCAGTGATGTCCCATCAAGGGAGGATGTACTCACTATGTCCTCAGTGATGTCCCATCAAGGGAGGATGTACTCACTATGTCCTCAGTGATGTCCCACCAAGGGAGGATGTACTCACTATGTCCTCAGTGATGTCCCATCAAGGGAGGATGTACTCACTATGTCCTCAGTGATGTCCCACCAAGGGAGGATGTACTCACTATGTCCTCAGTGATGTCCCATCAAGGGAGGATGTACTCACTATGTCCTCAGTGATGTCCCATCAAGGGAGGAAGTACTCACTATGTCCTCAGTGATGTCCCACCAAGGGAGGATGTACTCACTATGTCCTCAGTGATGTCCCATCAAGGGAGGATGTACTCACTATGTCCTCAGTGATGTCCCACCAAGGGAGGATGTACTCACTATGTCCTCAGTGATGTCCCATCAAGGGAGGATGTACTCACTATGTCCTCAGTGATGTCCCATCAAGGGAGGATGTACTCACTATGTCCCATCAAGTGCTTGGACATCACTAATATTCCATCAAGGGAACATGTACTCTCTATGGCCTCAGTAATGACCACCAGCAGACCGTGTCTTTCAGGTTTTCCAGTATAAAGTCACTTTTGTTTCACCTAAATGCAAGCCAGTTAATTGAAGAGAGAACTGATATTTCTATCTTTGTTTTGTTTCTTTTGACACAGGGTCACATTACATCGTAACTGGTTTCAACATCTTGGGCTCAAGTAACTCCTTTTCTTTAGCCTCCTAGGTAACTGAACTTCAGGCACACTCCTGTGCCTGACATATAGATGTGAGCTTCTTTTTTCTTATTATCTGATGAAGTTCTCCAACTGGAAAATCTATGTTATGGACAACATAGAGCAAAATAACATGGGTTAAAGAAAAATAGCAACTCAAAACCTGTGATCTTATCTCAGTACACTCACTGAGTGTATTGTAGCTGTAACAAATCACTACAGACTTAGTGACCAAAAACCGAGGAGGATGTGGGGCTAAAATACAAGGACTGAGTGAGTCTACATATTAAAGTTACACAACCTGCTCCTAAATAACTTTGGCCAATTTACACATCTAACACTTAAACTGATGGTTCTAGAGAAGAGAATGTAAATCAAGAGATGCTGGGCTAAACAAGATGCCAGAAGGGCTACCTGGAGGGTACACAGTACAACAATTTACATAGTAAACATTTATATACATTTTAAGTCTCTTCTGACCTATCTGCACTTTGGACCTACCCACCTTCTCATCCACATCTTGGTCACATCTTCTAAGTTCCCATCAACATGTAAGCTTACAAGTTCAGGAAATCTTTTTGGGGAGGCTAACATGGCACCGGATAAGTTTTATCTCTGCCATGCAATCTGTCTTTCAAATGGTCTTGACTCTTCCAATGAAAAAGGCTTTGTGATGATGTATTTATTATAAACAAGACATTCTCCCTGATTTCAAGACTGTTTGTCATATATTAAAGCACCAGGCACAAGGAACTGTTAAGGAGCTTACTAGGAAACATCTAAGAAGACACTTCAGTTACCTGGTCCTCTGCTCTCACAGTCAGGGTGTCCTGGCTGAGAAGATGTGTCACTCGCTTGACATCAAGCTGCAGGAATTCATCTGTTTTGTAAACCTCAGTGAAATGCTGATGAATGAAGTCATCAGCTGTAGCTTTCAGTTCAGGACAGTCCAGACACTCTGCAAGCACACTTATACCTACACACAGAGGAAAGACAAGACACTGCTTGCAGATAAAACATATTCCCAGAAATCGAGAAGATAATGCTGGAAAACAATCTCAAACTTAAGGCCAGTCTAGACTACAGAGTAAGACCCCGATTTTAAAAAACAAAACAAAACAGTACTATGTGTTTCAGGGGATGCAGGGGAGGAGAGAAAGCAAGGCTTAGGGAAAACTTAAGTGGATCTCAAAAACTAGATCCTTTTTGTTCCAATAATTTGTCTATTTTTGTGGCAATTTGAGGTTGTCTTATGTTTAACAATAATAAGAGTATCATTTTTTTCCAAACTCTTCTCAGGTATTGTTAAATATCTTCTTTCACAAATAAATTTAAAGTATCACATTTTACATAAAAATGAGATGATTTTTATTAGGACTACACTAAACTTTTGGATTGTTTTTGGGGGATAGCTGACTTCTGCAACATAGATGAAGAGTTCCAAGTGAGAACTTGGCATTGGCTGGAAGACAGCTCATCAGGTAAAGGTGCTTGCCTCCAAGCCTGATATCCATCCCTGAGACCCATGTGGAGGAAAGAAATCAACTCCTGCAAGTTGTCTCCTGGTAATGGGCACAACGAGCCACAACACATCCAATTAACAAAAGAAAAAAGAACTTGACAGTTTAACTTTATCCCGCTGTAAATTATTCATGACAGTCAGCTTATCTTACACTCTCCAATATAAATACACCTTTTCTCCCATCTAAGCTTTGCATATTTTTTATTTAGCATTTCCCCAATTTTTCTACTTTTAGAAGGAGTTTATAGGGGCTGGTGAGATGGCTCAGCGGGTAAGAGCACTGACTGCTGTTCCGAAGGTCCTGAGTTCAAATCCCTGCAACCACTTGGTGGCTCACAACCATCCGTAGTGAGATATGACGCCCTCTTCTGGTCTGTCTGAAGACAGCTACAGTGTACTTACATATAATAATAAATAAAATTTTAAAAAACGGAGTTTATATTCTATATAAGGAGGCAAAGTATAGTGTCTGCAAGCCAACTTTAGTCAGTCCTCAATCTGATGGTATACCATCTTGCCATGGCTAATTAGTGTTTATTAAAATGTTATGAGCTGAGTTGTTGTTATTTTGGTTTTGTAGCCCTGGTTGGCTGGAACTTGACAGGCTGGTCTCAAGTCAGAGTGATCTGACTGCCTCTGCCTCCCAAATGCTGAGATTAAAGGTGCCATGTCAGGCCAGTACAGAGCTTTGATGTTTTCATAATTACATTCATCACCACAAACCAATCTGCTAAGGTAGCTGGTATCTTTCATCTCCTTTGTATAAATGAACTGACTTGTTCCCATGGCATTCTGAACATTCATGGGAAAAAGCATATTCCTTCTATATATATTTGCTCATACCAGTGAGACAACTAGATTTGGCCTGTGGTTTATTTTATGGTTTAATTTCTAACTTGTTTGTGAATGAGTTCTCAATATGTAGTCTAGATTTGCCTTAAACTCATAATCCTTTTGCCTCAGCTTGTTGGGCGCTAGGATTACAGCCATGTGCTACCATAATAAGCTAAAACCTTTTCATTTGCTTAAAAATATCACAGATACTATAATTGCAGGACTATTGCTATGACTTTAAGTATGTTCCTACTTTAGCTTATTAGTAATCTTTGACAGTGAAATACTTGAAGGATGGAATTTCTGAATAAATCTATTACTAATAAACTTTAGAGGATAGTTTCAGGTTTATCCTAAACTTATCATCACACACATTAATTAATCTTCTCTATTATCATCATTTAAAAAAGGATTTTTACTGTATATGTGTGTTGCTTCTGTATGTCTGTATACCATATGCAAGCAGTGTCTACAAAGGCCAAAAGAGGGCATTAGACCTTAAGAACTGGAGTTACAGACAGTTTGAAGCCAGCACATGGGAGCTGGGAAACTGAACACAAGTCTCCTGCAAGTGCAACGCGTGCCCTTACCCACTGAGCCGTCTCTCTGGGCCCCATTATCATCACTTTAGATTGGAGAAGGGAGGAATTCTTTTTGAAAAGATATTCATTGCTGGATTTGAAATCATTTTACACTAAAAACAAGGGAAATAAGAGTTTTATGCACATTTATATCTACACATTCTTTGTTCAAAGCTGGCATTATGCTAATCCTATTTCTGGGAACCTTATTTACTGACATCAAATGTAAATAATAAAAGTTAATCTCAACTTTCGATGCTCACTAGCATTGACTGATGAAGACATCCCACCCAGAATCTTTGCAGCTGTCTGAAGTTCCAGTTCCAGGCTTTCTGCTTCCGAAGACAGTTTTGGTCTTGTCTCCTGACTTCCCAGCTACAGTCTGATCCCGGTACTACTCTTTCAGCTTTCCTTCTTAACCAGACTTTCACAGTTTTCTAATTAGCTTTTGTCTTTCTGACCACATATAGAGCCCGCTTTTTTTTTTTTAACTTCCAAAAGAAAGTTTTACAAAAGGAATACTGGGTCTGAAGAGATTGTGCAGTGGCTAAAAGAACTTGCTGTTCTTGAAGCAGATCTGAGTTCTGTTCCATGCACCCACAACAGAAGCTTACAACCACCTATTCCAGAGGATCCAATATTCTCCTGTCTTATGAGGGTACCAGGCACACACCTGGTACACATACATATATGCACATGCACACAAATATTTTTACAAAGGAATACTTGTACTTTTATTAAATATTGAGAACTTTTCTTATCTCTTTGCACAGGATGCTTAAGTCAAGAAAGACTTAAAGTAAATTTCTTTCTTTAAAAAAAAAAAAATCCTGGGGGCTGGAGAGATGGCTTAGCGGTTAAGAGCACTGACTGCTCTTCCAGAGGTCCCGAGTTCAAATCCCAGCAACCACATGGTGGCTCACAACCATCTGAATTGAGATCTGATGCCCTCTTCTGGTGTGTCTGAAGACAACTACAGTGTACTTGTATATAATAAATAAATAAATCTTAAAAAAAAATTCTTTGGTTACATTCTAAAGTGTTTGATTTACTGTGTTATTATGCTTTTCAATAAGCCTTTAAGTTAATTTCTAATATTTCTCTAGGTTTCTTTTACTCAGTTAACTTTCCAAGTGCTGAAAATGGTGCTGAAACAGACGGCCCTCTGAAGCCACCTCCTGCCTGCCTGCTGTGCGGCTGCCGGGGGTCAGGCCCTGTGCACTTTTCCTTTTAGGACTCAATGTTTTCTATTGCTGGGGGTCAGTCTATATAAACTCTCCAATTGGATTCATTCTTCTGATGATAGTATAAACTTCTGTGATAACTAAAGTTTTGTTAGTCAAATTCTACTTTTCCTAAGCCTGATTTTTTTTCTGAGGTATCTGGGCAATTATGAGTTCTCTATCACAGCCTCTCAAATTCCGTTGTTTTTTGCTTAAAACAAGGAAAGCCATCTTATTTTACTGGGCACAGTATCCTAAGCCTTTAATCCCAGCCCTCAGTGGGTGTGGGCAGGGGCAGGGGCAGGTAAATGTCTCTAAGTTGGAAACTAGCCCTGGTGTACAATACATATCAAGTCCCCAAATCAGCCAAGGACACAGACCCTGTCTCAAAAACAAAATGTCAGCTTATTTTGCCATCACTAAAAACCCTAGCCAGGATAATCTTACTGATGAAGCTGGTACTCTCATGACATAATCATTCCTCGACAGTTAGAGACCAAACTTTTAAACATAGAAGTTATTATGTGAGACACTTCATACTCAACCATATTAGGACAGAAAGAGCAGTTTGGTTTCTGTAACCTAACACACCACTTATCTCTAAAAACATGTAACTACATAGAACCAATCTCCCAGCAGTCACATTCAGCACACCCCTGCCCTCCAGTGTGATCATTCTCTAGCTCCAAGCCATCCTCATCACCTCAGATCCAAGTTCCCAGTCTTTAGAGACCATGGCTCATGAGGCAGACCTGTACCTGGTTTGACACTGTCCTTAAGGTCCCAGTGACTTTTCCTTTGAGCTTTATTGCTTCCCCTCCATGATCCCGGGGCTCCTGTCTCACACCACTGCCCTGCTTCTTCCTTTAATGGCTCTTTCATCTTTCAGTAATGGGTTTCTTTTAGTTATAGTTTTGTACCATGCATGAGAAAGTTTCCCAATTGATCTTTAGTTTGAATTTTAGCGGTTATCTACTTTACTGTTCAATTTAATTAAATGTCAAGACTGAAAAAGCATAGGGCTATGCCCCTTCAAATATCTTCTATTTTTAATTTTCTTCCTATTTCTTACATTAAAATTTCCCTCAGGAGCTATTCATTTTGGCTGTTGAATGTTATTTTCTGTCTCTCAAGCTACTAGGCTTCCTTGAACTTTGTACGATTTTGTTTTATTTTGAGTCCAGGTCTCACTATACAGCCTAGGCTAACCTGCACTAGCTATATGAACCAAGCTGGTCTTGAATGTGCCTCTGTTCTCTCAGTACTGGATTACAGACATATGCATCATCATGTGTGACTGAATTTTGCCCAATTCATTCAGTTTCCATGGGTTCCTTTAGCACTGTGGAATTTAGATTGTATAGGAATCTTGAGCAGTGGAGAAACAAAAGGAAATCTTAGGGAGGAGTTCTCTAGCTGGCTGGCGTGATAGCTATGCTCAGATCCACAGAGAAAACAGACAGAAGCAGGTCTTCTCATCCCACCTCTACCAAGTCACTGAGGGACTGTAAGACAAGGTCTCATACTGTAGCCAGGCTGGCCTTGAACTAGGGGCTATCTTCTCATCTCAACCACCATGCCTAGCTGAAGCCTCTGTCTTTGTTACAGGCTTAGGCCCAGAATCTTTTCTAGGTCACTGAGGTCACGTTATCTATCAGCTTTGTTAACAGTGATGGCAGCTTAGCAGCAGAATGCTTTCCTAACATGTACAAGGCCCTGAATTCAATTTCAAGTACCACAAAAACAAACAGAAACCACATGTACTGGCTGGTTCTGTGTGTCAACTTGACACAGCTGGAGTTATCACAGAGAAAGGAGCTTCAGTTGAGCAAATGCCTCCATGAGATCCAACTGTAAGGCATTTTCTCAATTAGTGATCAAGGGGGAAAGGTCCCCTTGTGGGTGGGACCATCTCTGGGCTGGTAGTCTTGGTTCTATAAGAGAGCAGGCTGAGCAAGCCAGGAGAAGCAAGCCAGTAAAGAACATCCCTCCATGGCCTCTGCATCAGCTCCTGCTTCCTGACCTGCTTGAGTTCCAGTCCTGACTTTCCTTGGTGATGAACAGCAATGTGGAAAGTGTAAGCTGAATAAACCCTTTCCTCCCCAACTTATTTTTTGGTCATGATGTTTGTGCAGGAATAGAAACCCTGACTAAGACACCACACAAAATGGTAGCAAGAAATAGGCAAATGTCAGCATGTTCCCTTTAGAAGCACTAGACACAACACACAACAAAAACTCACCTCAGGTTCTACACACTATATTTTGTCCTATCTCTAGGACTTTTAAAAAGACATTTTTGTTTGCAGTTGATTCATGCCAATAAATTTACAATGCTAAGGAATTATTCCAAAAATGTTTTTTGAAAATTTTTATTTATTTAATCTGTGTGTCTGCCTGCACATGTATGTTTAACTGTGTGTATGTGTGAAGGATACCCTGAAACTAGAGTTATAGACATGCTGAGTGTTAGAAACCAAACCTGAGACCTCTGCAACAACAGCAAGCCCTCATCTCTCTAGCTTCCTCACGCCCAAGGGGTTGAAAGTAAATCCCTTCTGTAAACACATGGTGTCAGATTCCTTACTTATACAAGGAAAGATAATTTAATATTAGGAATAAAGCTACAAGAATAGAGCTGTAAGCTACAGTACAGAAATGGGGTTTCAGCCAGAGAGCACCTGACACACAGCTCAATAGCAGGCAGTATTGACTTCCTTCTCCATGTTGACTCCAGGGTAACAACAATGTAATCCATCAACTACAGCTCCTTTTCTGGACACTAGAGCAGTCTCATTTTTATTCCTTTCATCTGATGTTTATTCTCTTCTACATCTATCCTGTTTCCTTTCTGACTGCCTTCCACATTTCCCTCCCGGGTTCACAGTATGTGTGCAGGAGTATAAGTGCCCTGAGGAAAGAAAGTATAGAAGTGGGACCCAAGAGGCCCAAGCATCTTGAGAAGGCCGCTGCCCAGGGTTTACTTTCCTGTCTTTCCCTTGAATCAAAAATCTCAGCGTTAACTCAGCTCCAGGCCTCTCTATTCCCTTGATTCTACTTTGTTCTGCCCTGGATCTCTAGCCTGTTCTTTCCCTGAAGCCTGTGAATTGCAGTAGGGTAGGAAAATGGAATTACACTAGGGATTGGCACTAAGGATCATCCCACAGTAAAATGCAAACTAAAATTAAGACAGCTGGATTACTTTCTCCGATTCTCTCAAGGACAACTTATTTACTGGAGGCAATAGCTTCAAATGAAGAACTACAGCAGTGCTTCAACTAGCACCTTAGTTTATGATGTCCCTGTTTACAGTGACAGTGGAGAGACAGCATGGTGCTCCAAGCAAGCAACAGATGACTCCAGGACTTAGGTTAGAGAAGTTATAGACAATCTTCACTGAGAAATGTTCGTGTTTTTCATATAACACTACCACAAATGGATGGCACTCCTGTTCCTTATCTTCGATAAGTAAAAACTAACTGTAAAAGCCATATTAATTTTAGAAAATAGTAACACTGTATTTATTGAGCTTATTGCTGCCTTTTAAAAAAGTTTCATTGGATACTAGTTTAAGGTTAGATGAAAAGTCTTACCAATATGTTTTTTTCTTTATTTAAATACACAATGAGGATTAAAAAAAAAAAAAAAAAAAAGCCAGGAATCTGGTATTTCTTACCAAGACAATTTGAAGCATCAACTTGTTCTTTCAAAAAATCAACACACATTTTCTTCACAGGTTCAATCTGGTACTGATTTGCTGCATCTAACAAAGACTGAACATTGTTGCTATTCACAGAAATTCTGTAAGTTAAAGGGAATATTAATTTCACACAATTTTTAATTGCTTAAATAATATTACTGTGAAGTGTACTCTCCTATGACATTAGGATCCCTCTAATTCCTCCATTACAGTTTTTTGTTCTAAGAAGTCAGGAGCAAACCAATTTGTCACAATGATGTTTTTCTGTGTCAGACCCCAATTTTATTCCCCCCAAAAGAATGATTCTTTTTAACTCACCTAGCAGTATAAGCAAATTCCACCAGTTGTTCAATAATATCAGGTTCAGCATCTTTGAGTTCTACTTCAAAGGACTTAGATTCAAGCATGTTAGCTAAAAGAAGAACAAACATGAATGATACCAGCACTATCACAGGTTTAACTGAGGAACCGGCCATGCCAGGTTACAGTAAACACAGTGACCACTAGGACTGTTATTTCTAGAGGGAATAAATACAAAAACTCTTTATCTTAGTAGCACCTGTTGAATTGAGCTAACAGCTTCCTCAAGTATAAATGGGAAAGACAGAAAACTAGATTTTTTTCCCTTCCAAGACCTAAAATAATTCAGCGTCACTCTTCTCTAATATCCTCCAAATTCTCAGAGATAGGTAGGGCATCAAAGTCAACACCTGAGGCAGGTTCACTATTTAAGTTGATGAAGATCACAGAGAAGAGACAGGTGTCATGATGCACACCTGCAATCCCAGCACTAGGGAGGAGGCAGAGGGAAGAGGACAACTCAAAGTTCCAAGCCCCGTCCTGGCTGGCTCCTGTCTGAGATCAACAAACCAATCCTCATAAGGCAATACTGAAGGGTGTAATCAGGCTCTAGGTTTCAGCTAAAAATAGACTTTTTTCCACGACAGTATGTCTCCTTTCCCTCCGTCCTCCACTTGGGGCTAATGAAGGAGCATTCACTGTGTGACCGACATCACAGCTGACCACTCTCATTCTCTTTACTGTCTTGTAGCCTTAAGTTATAAAAAGCTTTAAAAACTAGAAAAAAAAATGCTTATTTAGACTCTACCCAATTCTCATAGAAAAAAACAATAGTTTTTAACCTAAAAACACTTACTTGTGAACATTAAGTTAAAGAAGTGACTGGCTGCAGCCAGGACAACGCGGTGAGCGGGGATCTTTCTTTCCTGGACAGTGAGGATCACGTCACACAGTGTTCTCTAGTAGAGGAGAAAAGTATATGAAAAGGAGCTCACTGGTTGGAGCTCAGCAATAGTAAGTATAGCAAAGTAGGAACCTACCAAATGCTGTAATGCCTGTACATATTTTCTACTTATATCCTTTCCACACACTTTAGAGAGCATTTGTCAAAGACTTAGAGTACCTGTTAGATAGTATCAACATTTGGTACTATACTTCCAACAGTCAAGAGAAACACAAGTTAGTGTATTAAAAGCAAGTCTGGTATATAAAGGGGATTCCAGGACAGCCAAGATTATAGAAAGAGACCCTATCCTGAAAAACAAAAGAGAAACAAACAAAACAAAAGTCTGCAGAGCTGCATGGGTGGTACACAGCCGCCCAGAGGCTGAGGAGAATCACTCTGAGGCCAGTCTGGGCTGTATAAGGACATCCTATCTTGCTTTGACTGTCAATAGAAAAAGAGTCTGCTAATCCTTCAGGGAAGCCAAAACTTTTTTCCTGTCATAAATTCTAAGGCCTTTATTGTTAGCTTTCAACAGGGAAGGGGACAATTAAATGATATAATATGTGCAAGTTATCAATGCTTGGTAAAATCCAGAGAATATGGCACATAACCCAAAAAGGTAGTGGGAACCAGAAAGGACTCAGACACAGAGTAAATGAAGTGACTCTTTAGCAATCTTCCCTTAAATAGCTTGTCTCACAAACATCCTTTAAATAGAAGCTGGATAGCAGCCATTTCTAAACTAATTCCTGACCAAGACAACAGCAGTGACACTCTAGGCTGTGCAAAGAAGGTAGGCCTGCAATAACTTAAACTTCAAAAGGATAGGGAAAAAAAGGAGTACTGAAAATACATCAAGGGTTAGCACCTTACAGATGACTTTTAAAGAAAAAGAAATGTCTTTGGGGGAACACATCAAAAAATATATTCACAATGAAGCTGAAGATATTCTAACCACTGGGAGGTAACATATTCCATTATTCTTTTTTTTTTTTATTTTAAGTTTTAACTGTTATGTGTATGGGTGTTTTGATTGTAAGTATGTCTGTGTACCACATGACCCCTGAGGGAGTCAGATGAGGATGTCAATCCCCAGGCATCGGGATGGTTTTTAAATGCCATGTGAGTGATGGGAATTGAACCTGGGTCCTTTGCTGAGCCATCTTTCCAGCCCCATATTAAGTGGTTTGTAAATCTTGTTGCAAATCAATAATTTAGTAGCTTAGCAGATACAGTTTTTGCAAATTTTAAGTGTTTTCCTAAATAAGTATTTTACTAATAGTTTTTGAAAAATTGACATTTCCTACTATTTAGCTATTTTGTTTATGTGAGTACACACATGCGTGCATGCATGCGTATGCGTGTACCACATATATGCAGATAAGTATACATACATGGCCTGTGCATTCAGTGGTCAAAAAAGGTTATCCCGTTGTCTCCCTCCTCCACCTACCTCCACTAACTGACTAAATCTCTCAATGAACATAAAGCTGGCTGTCTTTGTGAGGCTGGACGAGAGGGCTTTCAGGACCAGATCTCTCCACCTTCCACTCGGTTATAAACACATTTGCTTTGTGGGGCTTTTCTGTGGGAATTTGAAACCAGCTCCTCTTGCTTACACAGCAAGTGCTCTTACCCATTAAGCCATTCCACCAATCCTACTTTATTTTGCGAATAAAAATCCAAGTAAGATGCTAATACTTAGGAAAAAGGAAAGGAGCCACCCAAAGCAGACTAAAAGAGATACAGAACTTTACATTTAGTCTATTTCAAGATTTGTTAAGTTTTGTGGGCCAGTACTTAGAATCTTATGCAGATTGGTAGCCCCTAAAGCTATTGTTGCTTCCATAGAAAGCTGAGCTTTTAAAGGTTCACTGTCTGACCTATGTGAGTAGGGTGCAAACAAGCAACAGTCCTCGGGTGACTTGCCATATGCCATACTAAAATATGCAAAGTAGTGCACACAGAATCTCTGATGTACTGTGTAGACACAGCACCTGTCAGTAAAAAAAACAAAAAAAAAAACAAAACAAAACAAAAAAAACCTATGGGCTATATATAGGAAGGGGTAGAATAGAAGGAGGGACATCTGGTAGGAAAAAAGGATTCTGGGAAAGAGACGTGTGGGAAATTCACCCAGGAACATGGAGGACAGAAGCCTGGGGGCTAGCCATGTGGCAGAACTTAGACTAGAATGAATGGGATATTAAGTTATGATCTAATCAGGGAATCAACCAAAGCATAAGGCCAAAAGTGTTTATAAATATATTTTGAGTCTCAGAGTTGTTATTAGGGAGGGGGCGGGGCTGATGGCACTCAACATGGAAGGCATGTAATTTAAACCTTTTCATTCATATTCAGGTATTAGACAGAGTAGTGGGTAAAGAGCAGGAAACAAAGGGCCCTGCTGGGCTACAGAGCACTTGATTGAGGCCCCTGAGCCTGCATTCTCTCTCAGACTAACAGAAATCCTGCCCCAGGACAGGATTTGTGCCCCAGCTGCTACAGCAAGAGACAAAGGCAGCACTTCTAAGAGTAGGATGGAAGCAGGACTTTAGCAGGTCAAAGGAGAACTCAACTCAGTACAGCTAGGCTAGCTGAGGGGCAGGGAGACAGAGTCTGAGGGGTCATTCCTCTAATGAACACAGAGCAGAAACACACAAGTTCAAAACACAGCTCTCAGTTAAACCTGAGAGTGCTGAACTACAGTCACCTTCTCAGAGTGGGGGAAAGCCATAGGAGGTATTTGTGAGTATATGCTGCACACACAAGGGCCCAGGACTGCAGTGGCATAAGACAAAACTGCGGTTTTTCTGCAATTCACCCTTTCCTGTTAACCAGAGGGCCAAGGACAGTGGCAGTGTCCTGAGCTAAACAATAAAGGGAGACAAAAAAAGGACACACAGAAAGAATCCAAATGAACCAAAACTTCTTTTCAGAGAAGGTAAAAAAATTGTTTTAAGACTGAAAAGGGAAGAAAACTGGATTTAAATTTCACACACATATATAAAAATAATCCAAAATTGATAACTATAAAGATGAACAATGACAGAGGTTGTCTAGCTTATCTGATCTCTTTTAAATGGTTCAAAGACACAAATAAGAGAAACAGATACATCTAAACTGGAAGTAGCATATCACTGATTATGACAATTATCATACTAATAATCCTCATTTTCACCTTAACAGTACTATTGCCTTCTCAGAGATAAAGCCTTAGACAAAAATTTTGAAAATTTATAAATCAGACTAAGAAAAAACCTAAAACATCAGCGATGAAGTAAAATGGAGAAAGTAACATTTGGAAACAAGATTTAGAAAAAAATTCTTAACTTATAATCACACTGCTAAGATATCAGAGATAAAACATAGTGTGAGACCCCAACTTAGAGCGTTTCTCCCCTAGAAGGTAATGCCCCTGGATGTTTCCCAAGCTTATTTTCCCTGATCTCTAAAAATACAGCCAGAAAGAAGCTCTTTGTTCTCTATAGCCAGCAAAAAGCTTTTGTTTCTGTGCCTTCCAGCTAGAGATTCCATAACTGTAGGAAGACCTACAAGGACATGGAGATAGACCAGGAGAGGAGGCTGCAGCTCACTCTCCCCCTCACCAGAAAGGAGCTGTAGCCAACTCTCCTCCCAACTTCTTCCAACTCCTCCCAATTCCTCACTAGCTGTTAAAAGCCCCCTACTGTCACCGCTCCTGGTCAAACTCCCCTGCCCTGCACCAAGAAGGGACTTCCTCCTCTGCTAGCTGATAATAAAACCTCTTGCAGTTTGCATCAGGTGTGGTTTTCTCTCCAGATGTTGGGGTGTTGGCCAGCTCATCCCGGGACTTGAGCTGAGGCCCAGCATCAGGGGTCTTACAATAGGGAGGGAAAAAAATTAAGGCAGACTTTCTCAAAGAAGAGGCTGAAAAACTAGATACTAGATTGGAGACCACAGAGCAGATGGAGGATTCTTTGAATCAAAATAGAGAACACTCACAGAAATCCAATCTAGAATTCACAGTAAATCAAAAGAGACAGTTCCAGATGAGAAAAATCTACAAAGGCTTAAAGAATTAAAATGGCAGCCCATAAAGAGATAACACATTGAGCTAAGAATCTAGATTCTACTTAAGGGAACAACGCCATACAGCAGATTATATGTTTCACTCAATGGAATTTAGAGTATTAAGATATATATGTGTTGATGCATCATACTATTTGATGTAGATTCAGAATCCCAATAGGCTTCTGCCTTGAATTCTGAAAAAGGGGATTCTGAGATTGCACATTTAATAGAAACTATGATAATTATAGCTATGCCTGCACAAATAGAGACTGACACTATTCCAACATAAGTCTCTATTAAACTGAAACAGTTCTTTACATATTCCAATGTAGAGCATGTGTGGTTTTGGCACACAGTCCTACAGCACTGGTAGCTGTAGAAGACCAATCACACTGTGAAGGCAACGCACTGACAGATGGAAGCTGAGGCTGCCTCAGCTTATGCACCCACTGGAAAAACAACAAACATTTTTATATTATAGCATGAAACCTGTTGTAGATATAATCTATACTCCTACCGGTCAAGCAATTATGGAGAGATCTAACAAAAATTTAAGAGAGATACTCATAGAACAAGATAATTTAAAAAATTCTTCTAGGGATAAATTAAATGATGTTTTGTTGCCTTTGAATTTTTTTCAATTTTTTTATTAGATATTTTCTTCATTTACATTTCAAATGCTATCCCGAAAGCCTCCTCCCCCTGCCCTGCTCCCCAACCCACCCACTCCCACTTCTTGGCCCTGGCCTTCCCCTGTACTGAGGCATATAAAGTTTGCAAGACCAAGGGGCCTCTCTTCCCAATGATGGTCGACTAGGCCATCTTCTGCTACATATGCAGCTACAGACACGAGCTCTGGGGGTACTGATTAGTTCATATTGTTGTTCCACCTATAGGGTTGGAGACCCCTTCAGCTCCTTGGGTACTTTCTCTAGCTCCTCCATTGGGGGCCCTGTGTTCCATCTGATAGATGACTGTGAGCATCCACTTCTGTATTTGCCAGGCACTGGCATAGCCTCATATGAGACAGCTATATCAGGGTCCTTTCAGCAGAATCATGCTGGCATATGCCATAGTGTCTGTGTTTGGTGGTTGATTATGGGATGGATCTCCGGGTGGGGCAGTCTCTGGATGGTCCATTCTTTTGTCTCAGCTCCAAACTTTGTCTCTGTAACTCCTTCCATGAGTATTTTGTTCCCGATGAGAAGGAGGAATGAAGTAGCCACGTGTTGGTCTTCCTTCTTCTTGATTTTCTTGTGTTGTGCAAATTTTATATTGGGTATTCTAAGTTCTGGGCTAATATCCACTTATCAGTGAGTGCATATCAAGTGAGTGTGACTGGGTTTACCTCACTCAGGATGGTATCCTCCAGATACATCCATTTGCCTAAGAATTTCATAAATTCACTGTTTTTAATAGCTGAGTAGTACTCCATTGTGTAAATGTACCACGTTTTCTGTATCCATTCCTCTGTTGAGGAACATCTGGGTTCTTTCCAGCTTCTGGCTATTATAAATAAGGCTGCTATGAACATAGTGGAGCATGTGTCCTTATTACCAGTTGGAACATCTTCTGGGTATATGCCCAGGGGAGGTATTGCTGGATTTTCCAGTAGTACTATGTCCAATTTTCTGAGGAACCGCCAGACTGATTTCCAGAGTGGTTGTACAAGTTTGCAATTCCACCAGCAATGGGGGAATGTTCCTCTTTCTCCACATCCTCACCAGCATCTGCTATCACCTGAATTTTTGATCTTAGCCATTCTGACAGGTGTGAGGTGGAATCTCAGGGTTGTTTTGATCTGCATTTCCCTGATGATAAAGGATGTTGAACATTTTTTCAGGTGCTTCTCAGCCCTTAGGTATTCCTCAGGTGAGAATTCTTTGTTTAGCTCTATACCCAATTTTTTAATGGGGTCATTTGAATTTCTGGAGTCCAGCTTCTTGAGCTCTTTGTATATATTGGATATTAGTCCCCTATCAGATTTAGGATTGTTGGAATAGGTGTAGTTTGTAGGAAGAAGTGTGCCACTGTGGTTGTTGGCTTTAAGACCCTCATCCTAGTGCCTGGAAGCCAGTCTTCTCCTGTTTGCCTTGTAAACAAGATGTAGAACTCTCAGATCCTCCCACACCATGCCTGCCTGGACACTGCCAAGCTCTGAACCTGTAAACCTGAACCTGTAAAACTGAACCTCTGAACTTGTAAGCCAGCCCCAATTAAATGTGGTCCTTATAAGAGCAGCCTTGGTTATAGTGTCTGTTCATACTATTGTTTCACAGCAACAAAATCCTAAGACACATCTAAATTGTTAGAAATCCAAATTTGACAGGAGGAAACCCCCTGGAGATCTTGGCTGCAGACAAGAAGAAAGAAATCAGCAAGACCAAGAAGGCATGTGATTTATATGCTGGCTCCTCTACATGGGAATAGCTCTGAGACTGGCTGAGACTTAAATGTCCATATATTTCCATAAATCTTGTTGGCTACAGCATCCTCATGACTTTTTATTACATGCCATCTTTTCATATCGCATGGATGGAGATTTATATTGAAGCTTGCTTATACACTCCAAACTAACTTAAGAAAGATATCTTTCACTATCTCAAACATGGAGCAGAGAACTATCTTTAACTGATATGTGCATAGTGTACATTTCATATGTGTTAATGTAGAAATGTGTATTACTTGTGAAAGTTTATGTGTTTTCAGAGAAAAAGGACCAGACACCAATGAAGACAAAACAAATAGCCCAGGTGATCCAGCCTCACATACTGCCTCAACTGCTGTTTCATCAAAACTTCCACTATTTATTAACTACCCAGTTCATGACAGTGTTTTACCACAGCAAAAAGCAGACTGAAATAGTAACTTTGTTTAAATCCCCCCTAAGACATTCTAGAGGGTTTAGTTTATTCTTTCATATTTATTATAGCATTTCATCTGACCTATGTTATCTTCAGTTATGATATGAATTATGCTTGTTGTCTTAGTTTGAGTTTCATTGCTGTGAAGAGACACTATGACCACAGCAACTCTTATAAAAACATTTAATTTAGTCTGGCTTACAGTTCAGAGGTGTAGTCCGTTATCATTAAGGTAGAAAACATAGTGGCACACAGGCAAACACCATGCTGAAGATGGAGCTGAGAGGTTTACATCTGGATCCACAGATAGCAGAAGGGGCCTGACTGTGTGTGTCACTGGGTGTAGCTTGAATATATATAACCTCAAAGCCTGCCTCCACAGTGAAACAATTCCTCCAACAAGGCCACACCTACTCTAACAAGGCCACACTTTCCAATAGTGCCATTTTCTACCATCCAAGCATTTAAACGCAAGTGTATGAGGCATACCTATTCAAACCACTACACTTGTTAAAATAAATTGCTACCTTAGTTACAGTTCACTGCTATGAAGAGATACTATGACTAAAGCAACTTAGAGAAGAAAGCATTTATTGGGAGCTTGCTTACAGTTTCAGAGGATTAGTCCTTTAGCCCTTTATTTAAAAAGACAACAGCCAAGGCATGGGGCAGGCGGGCAGAGATGGGACCTGGTGTGGGCTTTTGAAATCTCAGAGCTCACTCCCTTTGACACTATCCTCCAACAAGGTCACACCCATTCCAACAAAACCATACAATTCATTCATTCATTCATTCATTCATTCATTCATTCATTCATTCATTTATGGGTTTTGGGTATTTTGGAGGTTTTTTTTTTTGTTTTGTTTTGTTTTTTTCCTGTAGCCCTAGCTGTCCTGGAACTCACTCTGTAGACCAGGCTGGCCTTGAACTCAGAGATCCACCTGCCTCTGCCTCCCGAGTACTGGAATTAAAGGGGCAACTACTTCCCAGAAAAGCTATACCTGGTAATCCTTTCCAAATAGTTCTACCAACAGGGAACCCAAGAATTCAAACATAAGCCTATGGAGACCATTATCTTTCAAACATTCCACTCCCTGGCCCCCATAGGCTTGTAGCACTATCATAATGCAAAATGCATTCAGTAGAACTTTAAAAGTCCCCACAGTCTTTCAGTTTTAAGACTGCTTAAGGTTGTGGTCGCTTCGCCGAAGTCCGCGGCTCGAAGAGCCGGCTCCGTCGCTTCCCGTCGCCATGAAGTGGATGTTTAAGGAGGACCACTCTCTGGAACACAGATGCGTGGAATCCGCGAAGATCAGAGCGAAGTACCCCGACCGAGTTCCGGTGATCGTGGAAAAAGTCTCGGGCTCTCAGATTGTTGACATAGACAAGAGGAAGTACTTGGTCCCCTCTGACATCACTGTGGCTCAGTTCATGTGGATCATCAGGAAAAGGATCCAGCTTCCCTCCGAGAAGGCCATCTTCCTGTTTGTGGACAAGACAGTCCCACAGTCCAGCCTAACTATGGGACAGCTTTACGAGAAGGAAAAAGAGGAAGATGGATTCTTGTATGTGGCCTACAGCGGAGAGAACACTTTTGGCTTCTGAGGCCCTTGCTGGGCTAGGTGCGCCCTTCCTGCTTGTGTCTCTTGTAAATAACTGGCTGTTCTCAGTTACTCTGCCAGAGCCTCCACACAGACCTACTAGTGCATTTGTAACTGGATTTATTTCTTAATATATTGGAAGGTTTTGTTTCCTTAGATTAGTAAATTATCATACAGAGTTTTATTTTCAGTTTTCTTTTTGTGCACTGTCCTCATGGCTATTTGCTCCAGGGAACCTGTCCTCTGGGAATCATATTTAATGAAGATATTTCCGTAATGAAGGGAGGTAGGTGTGGTGGTAAAGGGAAAAGGAGGGGCTGATGCATAGTTCTGGATTATGTTGAAAGTGTTAGATGGCTAAGTATTAAAAGCACCCAGATTAAATCCTTAGCAATCAGAACACTTGCTTCACTAGATTTTGCCAACTGCAAATCATGTTGGACTGAGCTAATCTGTTCTTCTTTCTGAGACTATTAAGGTAAATAATTAACAATAAAGCCTCCTTATAAAGGCAAAAAAAAAAAAAAAAAAAAAAAAAAAAGACTGCTTAAAAGTCCAAAATCTCTCGGAAACTCAAGGTAATCTTTTAACTGTAACCTCCTGTAGAATCAAAAAGCAGATCATATACATCCAACATATAATGGCACAGAATAGTCAATTCTAAAAGCGAAGAAAGGCATAGTAAGGAAATACTGGATCAAAGTAAGTTTGAAAACCAGTAGGGTAAACTTCAAACCAGTATCTCTATGTCTGATGTCAAAGTGTATATTAGATGCCTCTTCCAGCTTTGCTGACTGTAGCACACTTCCCTCGTGTTCTACATCCTGTCTGCACCCCTACTTAGCCAGCATTCCCTGGCTCTGGCATCTCTGAGAGCTTTCTTAGGGGTCTTCAATGCAATCCGGTTCATCTTCATGGCTTCATACAATGGCCTCTCTGGGTCTCTATGCTCAAACTCCCCCTGCCACCAGCCTAGCCTTCACAGCTTTCTTGAACTGCAGAAGAAGGTTCCACGCCACTTTCATGTATATGCCTTGAAAAAAAACAGAACTAGGTGGCTGATCCCGCCCATTTCTTCTGCTTGCTGGGGACAGGAGCGGAATCCCCTCTTTAACTTACATTTGACTTGCTGATGACTTTCGGGTTACAAGATTAACTGGGTGCAGCCTCACCCTAAGGGTACCAATTCCTGTATTCTATTTTGAATCCAACCTTTCTTTAAACTTCATATCTCCTGGAGCACAAGACTTGGTTCCAGTATTACACTTCCTGCTGCGCTTTTTCTCCTCAAACTGTACATTTTGTATTTCTCTTGCCGAGTTTGCTTCTTTTCATTTTGTTAAGTTTCAAAACTAGGACAAATGGCTGATGTGCTTGCCATTTAATGTGAAAATGAACCTGGCCTCCAAGTTCTCCTTATCATCCCCCAGTCCCTACCTGTTAAGGGCATGACTGGCATAGCTTACCCTCTTACTCTGAATAATCTAGCTCAGGGGCCCTGCCCTTCTCCAGAGGCTCTCCTACCCTTCTCCCAACATGATTCAGGGTCATAACCCCTCTGGACTCTCCCAGATGTATCTGCCTCTGGCTATACTCTCTCTTTAGCTACAATAAACTTTCTCCTCCACCATAGCTAGGAGCAGTCCTGTCTGGTCCTGCCAAATACTGTAACAAGGTCTGAGAGATTCTGAGAGAATCTGGAGGCCATGTCCAATTTTACATTAAATAGGAACACCTCAGCTATCTGTCCCAAGTCTGAAACTTAATACATAATACATCTGAATAAGACTGATTACTAATAACTCTGTGACAGTCACTACACTAAGCTGCCTTGAAATCTCCTCTGCCAATGACATTGATCCAAAACACTTCAATTTGACCTCTGATAAAATTTTAGGACAATGGCAAAAAGTAGCCATGTTCTTTGCCAAAACAGCACTATAGTTGTTAGGCCACTTGCTAATATTCATCCCCTCCTGAAACCTCCTGAGCAGGGCTCCACACTGCCCTCATTACTACTGTTCTCAATGCTCCTACTAGGATGGCCTATTAAGCCATACTTAAAACACTGAACCATTTTTCTAGTCCAAAGTCCCAGTATTTCATATTAGTCTAAACAACAGCATGGTCAGACTTGCCACAGCAATACACCACTTTCTGGTACCAACTTCTGTCTTAGTGTTCTGTTGCTGTGAAGAGACACCAAGACCAAGGCAACTCATACAAGAGAACTGGGGGCTTGCTTACAGCTTCAGAGAGTTAGTCCATTATCATGGTGGGGAGAATGGCAGCAGGCAGACAGGCATAGAAATGGAGAAGTAGCAGAGAGCTATATCGTAATCCAAAGGCAGGAGGGAGGGAGGGAAAGGAGGAGAGGGATGGAGGGAAGGGGAAAGGGGGGGAGAGAGGGAGGGAGGGGAACAGGGCTGGCATTGGGGTTTTGAAAACTCAAAGCTTACCTCCAGAGACATACCTCCTCCAACAAGGCCACAGCTGCTCCAATATGGCCAAACCTCTAATCATGCTCAAACAATGCCACTAACTGAGGACCTTTCTAATCCCAACCACAACTGTTACCCCATTGTTCTTAAAGGTCAGTCATGGGTATATTCCTGAGTAGACTGTAGATTCAACCATAAATAGATGAGATAAATCAATAAAAAGACAATTGGGACTGGGGAGATAGATGACTCAGTAGTTAAACTGCTCCCTGAGTCTACGGATCAGAGTCTGGATCTTCAGAACCCACAGGCAATGCTGGATGGGCATGGGTTTGCCTGTCATTCCAGCCTTCCAAGGTAGACAGAGAGCCCCAGAAGAAGCTGGCTAGAGAATAATTCAGCAATATTCACAAACCCAAGTTTCACTGAGAAATCCTACCTCAGGAATAAGGTGGAAAAGCTATCTAAGAAGTAGGATACTGACATCAACCTTGGGCCTCCCACCTGTGAGCACACACAGATGCACACACATGCACACCAGACTACACAGCATGGAAAATGGAAGGAGGAGGAGAGAGGAGAAAGGAGGGAGGGATAGAAGGAAGGAAGGAAGGAAGGAAGGAAGGAAGGAAGGAAGGAAGGAAGGAAGGAAGGAAGACGACAAAGGGAAATAGTGTCTTTACCACAGAGATTAAGCACCTTCTTTTTGGGTTGTTAGTAAAACAGACTCAATCCATAGAAAAATTGAAGACATAAATTTTAAAGCCTTTCAAAGAATCGTGGTAATTCCAAAATGCAAAGAAAAGTAAGGCAGTTAGCAAAAAGGCGGGTTCTACTGTCTTGCTCTTGGTGACCCAGTAGCTGCTTACATAATCACCAGTTGCACAAAAGGTGTATGCCTGCACAGAAGGGCCCCAGCCAAGCCAGATCTCTCTCCTCTCTCTCTCTCTGCCTTCTCTCCTTGTCCTCTCTCATGCCTCCTTGTCTCCCCGCCTCTTTCTAGATGGCCTTTCATTCTCCTCTTCCCCAATCAACTTTTTACACTAGAGCAATAAACCTCTTACATTGTATCTGCTGTGTAGTGTAATTTCTCAGGGGTACAACTTGGCACAGCCTGACAAGATTACACCCACACCTCAATTTTTCAGACCAAATGGTTCTGAAAGAGAAAGAAATAGTTTAACTACCTGAGGGAAGGGAGGACAAGACACACTATTCTGTTATTTGTTAAAAGAAAGGACAACATTATAGACCAAAAAAAAGTTAAGAAAAGAAGAATTCCGTTGAAGACTAAACTTTTTCTCTCAGAAATAGAGCCTGGAACTACAGAGTTTTATAAGATTCTTTTTAAAGCTAAATGATTTTTCCTTCGAGCTAAGGCCCTTCCTTTAAAGGCTAAGGAGGAGTTTTTCCTGCATTATTAAGTACTTTAAAAGTCAATAATAGTGGGAAGACAGGAGTGGGATAGGCTACAGTGGGATGTATCTAAGAACTTATGGAAATAAGACTCTAGAACTCCTCAATTCTAAACATAGACCTCTTATAATTTCCAATATGGAAAAACTCAATTTTAAAAAAGCAATGGAGGAACAACTATGAACAGATCAATCATCTGGAACCAAAATCAAAAGAGGTGTGTGTGTGTGTGTGTGTGTGTGTGTGTGTGCGCGCACACACACACACACACACACACACACACACACATACCTCATCAATGTCCCTTTACCTACCAAATACAACACACAAGCAAGCTGGGGCTGCTTGAAATACATCTGTGCTACAGAGGGGAAAAGGCACTAGAGACACTGCCCATTTTGTTACAAATGAGTAAGAATGTGTTTGCTGTTCCTTTGTTCATAAAGTCTGGAAAATTCAAATATCCACGAAAGATAAAGTTTTAGGGGCACCCTGTAAAGGTGACACTTATCCCCATAGAACCACGGGCCTTAAAGACATCTGTTATATTCTCCAGCTACTACCAATTAAGAATGAAGAGGAAAAACTCCTTCAGGAAATAGATTTACAGATAGAGGAACTCCACAATGGGATAGGCTTAGAAGAGACACATGCAAGGTGCAGAACAGTCAGGAGATGCAGACGTACAGAAGATTCAAGGTCACAATCTGCTTTGCACAACCATTGGCTGCAAATGGGTAGGTAACTTCTCCCATGAAGGAGGGAAGCTCTGTCACTCAAGAGAACTTGGGACCCTTCAGCCACACAAGGTCCATTCAAACAAACAACAAAAACAAAAACACTGAACCTTAAATATGCAGAATGAACATCAGACAAAGAAAAGAAATCCAAAGTACTGAGTCTATTTGGCAAATTTCTAACATTTTGCACAAGAAGAAAGAATGAACCATATGCTAGAGAAGCAGCAGTGTACACAGACAAACATCTCTACTTTAAGAGATAAATGGTTCCCCTGGAGGGATAATTCCTCCCATCTGGGTTTTGTCTGACACCCTAAAGACCAAAGATTGAAGGTGGGGTGGGGGTGCACGCAACCTGTTATAGCCAAAGCTAAGACTTTTTTCCTTTGAAAATTATCTGTGCTGAGCCAGGTGTGGTGGCACACATCTTTAATTCCAGAGGCAGGGGAATCTCTGAGTTTGAGGTCAGCCTGGATTACATATCAATTGCCAGGACAGCCAGGGCTACACAGAGAAACCCTGTCTTGAAAACAAACAAAATATGGTCTGTTCTATCAAGCGATGTTTTACATTTTACTTTCTATTTATTCTCTCTCATTGTGCAAAGTTATAGTATGATAGATGAATTCAACATGCCCTTTTTTCTTTTGAATGAAGTGAAAATCAAAATACGTTCTCTTTCAATTCCCTCAGACCTTTTACCTCTGCTCCCAATATTAATGTGTGCATGTACATACACACAGACAGACAAAGAGAGAGAAATAGAACATTCCAGTAGATTTATAGTTTCTTTTTAAAGCAACAGAATCTATTTTCAAAGGGTCTTAATCTCATTTGGGAAGAGGAAGGGACCAGGGAGGGATGGAGGGAGACAAAGGGTATTGTGGAGGGGCCTGGTGCTGTTCTTGTGAACCAATCCCCTAATGAGTAAAGGAGCCAATCACTGGGTGAATAGGCGGGACTTCTGGGTTGGACAGAGGAAGAGAGGAAGCAGGAGGGGGTTGGGTCCATTTTGAAATGGGACAGCAGAGGGGTAAGCTGTGACTGCTAGAGTTTACCGGCATCATGGTGGATCCACAATGATTCACCACCAGAGGAATCAGATTTTAATAGGGCTTACAAGATTAGGTTTTAGTTGTTGCACCCAGAGATTGAGTTACCATTGTTTCTGAACTAAGTTGGTGTTGCATTTTCCTTCATGAGACAGCTCATCTGGGTTCAAGAGAGAAAGGTACAGGTGGCAAAGCGTGGGTTTGCCTGAAATGCACCACAAAGGCTGTGGGGTATGTGAAACACAGGGTTGGTATGGCAACGACCTGCCAATGGGAACCTAGCGAGCTGGGTGGAGAGACTGAGGAGTTCTGAGTCAGTCCCCACGAGTTAAAACAGGTCGGCCAATGGCCGCCAGTGCATGGCCAGCCAGGCGCCAGGGCAGAGTGTTGGAGGCACAAGCACGGGAACGTGTCTGTCCACCTTTTTAAGTATTTCTCACAACAAAAGGGGGGTAATGTGTAGGGATAGGAGTAGGTGAAAACAACCAAAGAACACTATATGCGTGGAGAAGAATGTAAGAATGAAATCCATGGGCTGGAGAGATGACTCAGTGGTTAAAAGCACTGACTGCTCTTCCAGAGGTCCTGAGTTCAATTCCTAGCAACCACATGGTGGCTCATAACCATCTGTAATGGGATCCCACACCCTCTTCTGGAATGTCTTAAGACAACAGAGTACTTACATAAAAAAGTAAATCTTAAAAAAAAAAGTTTAAAAAAATTTATACAATATGTGCTGATGTTGATTTCCTTTAAGAAGAAAGATCTAATTTCATATAATTTTATCTTGTTTTTTTACTGTCTCTCTACCTAACCCTGGTTCTCCTGGAGAGAAAGCATACAATATGTAAGAACCTGTTGACTTGACGGACCTGGAACTCACAAAGATTCGCCTGCCTCTAGCTCCAGAATGCTGGGATTAAAAGTATGTGCCACCATATAACTTCTATAGAATGGTTTCTCTGTTGCCAGAATGAATAGCATTTAGACTGTAGGACAGGGAGGCAGAATATTTTTAGCCAAGTTTACTAAAATTAAAGCAGAAAGACTTGCAATTTGGCCAGAAAAGCCTGTGTAGAGTTGAAGCCCAAGAAGACCTGGTTTCTGAAAAGTTAGAGCTATTGCTAAGAAGCAATTGGAAACTTAGCATCAGGACAACAGGAAAGATGCCTTGAGAGGGTCTCAAGGACTGGCCAAGCTCCAACCACTCCAGGCTCAAAGATCTGGGTGTATTAAAGTCACTTGAATGACTTCCTCTTAAGAAAAGAGAACCTGTAAGATACCCTGCTCCCAAAGGGCTTCCTAGGAAGTTGGTTTCCTCAAGATTCATTTCACTGTGCTCAATCACTCAAAAATCATGGCAGTTTTAAGTCTGTAAGTGCCTGGTTACTGTTTCAAGCTGCAGTTGGTGGCAGAACCTAGTGCTGTAGTAATACTGTTTTTATAGGCAGGACATGATAGATCTGTGGAACCTATGAGGACAACAATGCAATGATTAAGGTTTGGTGGCTAAGTCTGGTAGGTCTCCTTTCTTCCTCCCCCATGCTGCTTTTACCAGGACTTAATCCCTGGCTGAGCAGCACTTGAGGACTCTGTTACTTAAGTCCCCAGAGCTCCTCCATCTATCTCCCAGTGAACTGTTCCTGGACTCAGTGTAAGTGTTTCTGCTCGGATAAAAGGGCATCCTGTGACAAGGGGGCCCAGGAACCACACAGCTCTCAAGTGGAACAGTGTCCCAGTGGAAGGGCATCCTGAGACACAGAAGCTCAGGAACCTTACGGCTCTGAGAGCAGAAGCATTGCCGCCCCCAGGGGAGGGTGTCCCCAGCTGAGCCTCAGCCCTGCTCCTTCTCTTCCCTTCTTCCCTTCTTCTTTTTATTGCCTCTTCTTGGCTTTTTTCTACAAGAGTCACACCAGGCAGAAAATTCACGAAAGAGGTTTATTGGAGGGTCCACGGTGTGGAGGGATGAATCCAGGGATGGCTGCCCTCTGTTCCTGGGAGTAGTCTGCAGGAAACTGGACAAGGGGACAATGCTATTTTATATAGGAATTCTGAGGGATGGAGCTTCTCACGGCAGAGATTGGAGTGATTTCCAGAGTGAAGATTGGAGGGATTTCAAGTCGTGAGCTTGGGGTAGCTTAGGGATTTTTTCACCCCCTTTTCCCTGCATCAGGCCTTGGTTATGATGGGAAGTCCTTCCTGGCTACAGCTGGCTTTTGCAGAGGCGCCATCTCTGGTGGAGCTACTGGGGGCTGAGGAGGAGGCTGAAGAGCTGCCACTGTGGACAGCTCCTGCAGTGGTGTTTCAGGAAAGCTGAAGGAGGAAGGAAGGTCTCAACTGCGGACAGCTACTCATGCTGGGAGTAGGCAGAGGCAGGAAAGGCAATGAGCCACCATGGACAGCTCCCGCAGAGCCTGTAAGGGCTGCAGACTGAGATGATGATGTGGTACTGTCATTTTGGACAGCTCCTGTAGGACATTTTACCTCTGTGGCCTTAGGCTGGGGCGGGAAGGAGGGATCTGCCATCACTTTGACAGCTTTTGCGATGTGGTGCTCAGGGGCTTCACTCAGTCCCAGCATCAAGCCTCACCCATGGTGCTAGCAGTAAGCCCTCCCTCACCCACCCATGCCACCTGCACCAGTACCTTCCCTTAGCAACTAGTCACCATTAGTATTAGTACATCTTGGTCTCGCTTCCTGACATCTATCCAGAGATCTCACCTAACTAAGCTCGTACACAACCACCTCATCCCCATTGACCTCTCGACAGCCAGGGAGTTAGAAACACTCACTCCAGCCTCCCCACTCACAAATCAACACCAAGCCTCTGAGGGTGCTGAGCAGCTCTGTATTCCTACATAATCTGAAACCTGCCGGAACTCCACTCAACAACTGAAGTATCAAACATATAATCAAGAACCCTAACTCTAGATGCCCAAGTCTCAGCAAACACCAAAATCACCAATCCTACAGTAATAATCCCCAAAGAGAACCCAGATAAATCTCAAGACAGAACTGAAAAGAACAATTATAAACACTGTCTAAGAGTGTAAGAGGGGACACAAACAGCTGAATGAATGTAAAGAGGGCAGGAATAAACTTATCATTTAGCCTGAGGCAATACAAACAACTGACTGAAATAATGATACAAATATAAATATACTTGAGGTATAAATATATATTATATGAATATAAATATGTTGGGATATAAAGAGTGAATTCAACAAAGAGTCTGAAATATTGAAGAAAACCAAGGCTTAAGTAAAGATGGAAAAAAAATTTCAACAGCCTGTCAGAAAATTCAGAGGAAAGCCACACCAACATGTAGCTCACCTAGATGACAGACTGGACATGCAGACAAGGTAGACTATTGCCCACTAAACTATAGAAGATGATTATGTAAAACAAAAACAAAATAAAACCCCCCAAGAAATAAATATGAAGAAACTTTGAACGTCATGAAAGACTTGATATATGAATCATGGGCACAGACAAATGAGAACAACTCCAGATCACAGATACAGAACAGATCTTCAAATAACTCCCCAAAACTAAAGGGGAGACCTATTTAGATACAAGAGGTACCGTCTACCCCGGCTTCCTGTTCTCCTTCCCTTCCTCTCTCCTTCCTGCAAGTAGCTGAAACTAAAATTGACCTGTTTAATTTCTGTGGCCATGCCTTCTCTACCATAACGGACTCTATTCCTCTGGAACCATCAGCTTAAACTAAACTTTTTCAGGCTGGAGAGACGACTCAGCCGTTAAGAGCACTGACTGTTCTTATAGAGGTCCTGAGTTCAATTCCCAGCAACCACATGGTGGCTCACAACCATCCATAACAAGATCTGGTACCCTCTTCTGGTGTGTCTGAAGTCAGCAACAGTGTACTCACATATATAAATAAATTGCTTTTATCATGGCATGTTAGATTTAATGCCTGCTTAACACCAGGAAACTGATGACCCATACTATAAACTTGGCCAAGAACTAGTAGCTAGAAAAAAACTACTCCTAGCCTTTTGTTAAACTGACCTAGTATATCTAAGTGCCTCCTACGTACTTGTTTCTAGCCCGAGACTAGTCCAGAGCTTACCTCCTCACAGAAGCTTCTTCTGCCAGTGGATGGAAGTTAATACAGAAGACCGAAAAGGATCAAAGTGCAGGGATGAAGTCACTGTGGAGGACTCATCCCCAAATGGAACCCACCCACACACCGAGCTCAGAGCACAACAGGCAATAGCACTCACAACCTCTCAACAACTCTAGATGTTACCCAAAGCTGCACTCCTTCCTCCATGAGCTGCTGCATGGATGCCAGGGAACAGTCAGGTGTCTTCAGGGATGGGTGCCCTGATTTAGTTAGCCTTACAGCAAGTCCAATCAGTGTTGTCCTGCAAGTTTTATGTTGGTGGGAGGCTGATATAGGGAAGGGGGCACAAGAGAATCGGGAGTTGGAGGGGAGAGTTAAGAATTGATTTGATCAAATAAAATGTGCTCATGTAAAAAACTAAACTAAAAAAAAGCTCTTTACAAAACACAACACAGGAAACTCCAGAATCATAGTCATTTTTGTAATCCCTGAGCAGTGTGCCTCAAATGTGATCAAATCAGAGATTGGCCCCTCCTTTCCATCCCAGCCTACCCCACAGCTGCAGAAGGAAATCCTACAGGAGCTGCTGAAATGGTGGTTCCTGTCAAAGTGAAGGCACCGCAACACCTTCAGCCTATATCTGTTACAGGAGCTGTCCACGGTGGCAGATCTCCTCTCCAACCTCTCCAGCAGGACCTAGCTCACAGGAGCTGTCCACAGTGGCAAGTCTCTTTTCTTGCCTCAACGGGAGCTGACTTTCCTGCCTCAGCAAACAGTTCTCATAAAATACCACTGCAGGAGCTGACCCACAGGAGCTATCACAGGCACCACCTCCTCTCCAGCCTCCCCAAGCAGCTCCACAGATATGGTGCCTCAGCCAAAGCCACCTGCAGTCAGGACTTTCCAGCCTAACCCATGGGCCTAATGCAAGGGGAAGGGGTAAAAAACTGCCACCAATCCCTGAGCTTCCCACAAAACTCCACCAATCCCTGAGCTTCCTAAACTCAGTACTTGAAATCTCACCAATCCTCGATCTGGAAATCTCTTGCCCTGAAAAGCTCCACCTACTATGAAATCCTATATAAGCCCCGCCTTTTTTGTTTGTTTGTTTTGTTTGTTTTTTCCGAGACAGGGTTTCTCTGTGTAGACTTGGCTGTCCTGGAACTCACTCTGTAGACCAGGCTGGCCTTGAACTCAGAAATTTGCCTGCCTCTGCCTCCCAAGTGCTGGGATTAAAGGCATGCGCCACCACGCCCTGGCAAGCCCTACATTTTGTTCAGTTCCCTGCTGTGCACTCCTGGAAGCAGAGGGCAGCCATCCTTGGACTCATCCCTCCACGCTCTCCAATCATCAGATTTTACCAAATGAAGACTCAAGAGCCAGATGCTGTGGTGAAAGCCTGCGAGCTCAGAGAGGCCCAGCTGACCTTCCTAGTCCACAGATGTCCCAGAAGGAAAAGACTTTCTCCAGAATTCTCCACTGTTTTAAATACCTTCCAACTCTGTCTCTCTTTTCTGCTTATGTTTACTCCCTCTCAGCTGGTTGCTTGTTCTGTCCCTGGACCTAGGGTCACTTTACTCTTGGATTAAGAGGTATGCTAGGGTGAAGCCACACAAGTACTTGTTTACAATAAAAAGAAAGTTCTTGGGTTAACAGTCTGTCTTGGGGCTAAGCCATACCACAAGGTTTGGCCAGTTCATAATCTTGGGGTTCACAGTGTGTTCAAATATCCTGCAACACTCCAAGAAATCTCTTTTATGAGACTTGCTGCCTGGTGTAACTGTCTCATGGAAGAAGCCAAGGAGCAATAAAGAGAAGAGAAGGATGGCAGAAGTGGAGTGGGGCTGAGGCTCCTCAGCTCAGCTGGGGATGTCCTCTCCAGGGAGCTGCAAGACCTCTGCTAAGGCCAGAGCTGTGTGGTTCCTGGGTGTCCAAGTCCCAGGATACCCTTCCATCTGAGCAAAAACACTTATAATTTTAGCTAGCAAGCCTATCCAATTCTCAAATAGGCTTTGTGTTTCTCTCACAGAACTCCCAATAAGAGGTTTAACATAAGGTTTTAAATGGTAAATATATTTGAACTCATTTCATGGTAAAAAAAAAATGCAAATTATGATACTCTAAAGACATGCCCTTCAATATATTAAGAAATACATAGACATCAACATAAAAAGGTGCATTAACTATATATGAATAACAGTGATTATGATCCAGCCTTGTAGAGCCTTCTCATTATATTAGTTAATGAAATTAATCAAAACAAAAGGTTAGGAAAATCAAGTGGCAATCTAATTAAATAAGATGCCATTGTTCACTCATTAGAAGAGCTAAAGTAACAAATGCCATCAATACCAAGCTGTGTGCATTTGGTACAATTATGTTGGAAAACTGGAGAGCTATGTGCTAAAATCAAATGTGGTATCCTCTCTGTAATAACTCAGTAACTTCCCTCCTTGGCATTTGCCAATAAAAGCATAAACATATACACACCATTAAGACATAAAAAACATTCAAAGCAGTACTCTTTTTTAATGTTTTTACTTATTCTTTGAGAATTTCTTATGTTTTTGATGATATTCTTCCCGCCAACTCCTCCCAGAACCTCCCTACCTCCCCAATTTCATGTTCTTTCAGTGTTTAGAATTTTTCCCCCTTTTCCTTTCCTTTTTTTCTTTTTCTCTTGAAACAGTCTCATTTCATAACTAATGATACACTGGATAAATCATGATATATTTGTATAATGGAGAAATACCATATTCCATAAGGAATGAGCTACTTAGTCTACATAGTAACACAGATAAGCACACTAATACTGGTTTTTAAGAAACTGGAGCATGATGCCAGGGCATACCTCAGTGTGGGGTAGAGCTTGCTCAGCATGTGCAGGGCCCTGGGTTTAATCTCCAGTGAGGTAGAAAAGAAAACAATGGAAGCAAAATAAACCCAAGCATACACTGCATGATTCTATGCTTACCTATAAAAATAAATTCATAAGATAATGGTAATTGTCATGGGAGAAAGAGATTGAGAGGCACAAGAAACCATTTTTGTATTGGTCACATTTTAGTCCTATTGTTAAGAATGTATTCACTTTATAATTACTGAGTTTCTGATTTGTAAAACTTACACTTAATCAGAAAGTTCACTTTAAAAACAGAAAGACAGAAATGACCAGGATGATGAAGGAAAAAGCACAAACCCCAAAAAGCTAAAGCTGCTGTCAGTGTACAACGATACTCCTACAGTCTGTACCAAAGCTAATGCCAAAGCTTACATACACTGGTAATTAAACAATGGGACCAAGGCGGGCCCCTCAGAAGTAACTAGGTATAAAGGGATCCATCCTCAGGAACACAGTATGGTTCCTATGAGAGCGACTTAGGGGCTGGAGAGATGGCTCAGTGGTTAAAAGCTCATACTGCTCTTGCAGAGGACCCGAGTTTGGTTTTAGCACCACGTGGGATATTTCACAAATGCCTGTAGCTTCAGGTCCAGGGGACCTGATACCCCTGAAGGCACCTGCAGTCATGTGTACTATCTACTATCTACATGTACACGATACTCTTAAAAAAAAAAAAAAAAAAAAACTCTTTAAAAACAAATGAGTAGCTTAGTTGTATGAGTGAATTTTTATAAGAATGCCTGTCATTTCCCCCGCAGTCTCAGTTGTTCTCTAACACAAGGCCGATTCCTTTCTGATTTTCATGGTGCACTATATAGTACCCAACAGACGTTGAACAGATATTGGTAATGTCTTGGACTTCCAAAATCAAAAACTAAATAATTGTTTTCTTCATAATTACTAACCTTTGATTATTTTGTTATAGAAACAAAATAATGACCTCATAGCAGTATATAAAAGAAATGACCAAAATTGTGTTACCTAAATCCATAAACAAATTAGCAGGTAGGGTAGGGACTGGAATTGTGGTATGCTAACCTCCACCTGTTTGGAAATCTTAAAAGAATGTTTCAGGGTCTGTGCAGAGGGCTATTGTCATCCAAGCACTCATTTCCTTCATTGGCAATGGAATAAGGTTTAAATTGAAACAAAATATAACCCAAATTTGAGATACAAAGTATTTACCAAAGAACAAGAACACTTCTAAAACTCAAGCCTTTTCTTGGCCTCTGCTTCAACCTACCCCCATCAACTGCCCTTGTCAGTCATTCTTAGTTAAATCTTTCCTGTGTCATGAGCAACGCTATATGAACAATAACTACTACAAAATGAAACTATACATCTTTTTTTAAAATGTGATTTTCATGAAAATGGCCCCCACAGACCCATAGAAGGTGACAATGTTAGGAGTTTGGCCTTCCTGGAGGAAGTGTGTCACTGCTCAAGCCAGGCCCAGTGCCTTTTTCTGTGGCCTGCTGATCCAGATTCAAAACTCTCAGCTACCTCTTTCAGCACCATGTCAGCCTGCAGGCTGCTATCTTTCCCACAATGATGACAATGAACTAAACCTCTGAAATCTGTAAGCCAGACTCAATTAATGTTTTCCTTTGTAAAAGCTGCCTTGGCCATGGTGTTTTGGGACTTTGGACTAGTAAAGCAGTTGAATGTTTTAAGGTCTTAATGAGCCATAATAGTAGAAACAGGGACAACAGTAGGTTAATGAGGTGGTGGGGCTGGCTCAAATGGTTCCAGAGAAGAATGTCAGTACGTGGGCTAAAGACGATGCTTTTGATATTTTGGTGAAGATTGTAGCTGCTTTCTACCCTGCTGCATCCACTCCAGGAGTGACTCACATTACAGGTTTGGAAACCTGGAAGCAGTCCTTAGCAAAGAGTTTCAAGGAAACTCAGCCTCCTGGAACCTTGGCATTCATTCCCATAGCTAGAATGCATCAGATTTGTCCCTGCAATGTTGTGGAGGGTCTTGCATGCTTTCTTACAGTATTTTACTGGATAAGAGTTAGAAATCTCAGGGCAAGCTTAGCAAAGTATACTTAGAATCTTCACTACAGCCAGGTATAGCAGGCTACATTGCTATTAGAAGCAAGTTGGTGAATTCTTCTGACAAATGGAGATTCCCCACAGACACTTAAAAGAACAGCCAAGTTACCTTCATATGCAAGAATTTACCAAGGCCTAGGAAATAGGGGTTCTGGTATTGCATTATTCATGAGGTCTGCTAGATCAGAACCCCCTGGTGGTGGGCTTAACAATAGACTAGCATTACACCTGGCTCCCTTCTTAGAGGTAAATGTGGCCTGGTCTCCGCCATCTTTTGATGTATGCATTCCTTTTGTTTTGTGTCACTGTAACTTAGCAGGGAAGTGTTTGCCTGGTTTCTTGTTACTCTTCTGTATAAAAAGTAGGTTGCTCGATTTGACAAATTATACTCAGATTCAACATGCTCTCTCCTGTCGTCTCTGTTTGTCACCCACTTTTGCTGACTCCTTCACCCACCTGCAACCAGAGACCCGTTCCACGAAGATAGAAGACAAAAAAAGGGGATAGTCTGTTGCACTACCCTTGTCCAAAAATCTGCCTGAGGCTAAATTGGAAGGTAATAGATTAACAGCTTTGGCAGAGATTTCAAAATATCCTACTATTAACTGTGTGGTTATCAGAGCCATTTTTATATAGATCTATAATAAAAAGGAAGAAGATGAGCAAGGAAAATATATAAAATGTACAGTTTGAGGAGAAAAGGGGCACCAGGAAGTGTAATGGTCCTTGTGCTCAAGGAGATGAAAAGTTGTAAAAACCTGATTCTAACTGTAATATAAGGGTGGTGACCTCAGGGCAAGACTCCATCCAATTAATCTTTCAACTTGTGAAAAAGTTTAGGGCCAGACACACTAGTACACACCTTTAATCAATCCCAGCACTCAGGAGGCAGAGGCAGGCAGATCTCTGAGTTCAAGGCCATCCTAAACTATAGACCAAGTTCTAGGACAGACAAGATTAAGCAACAAAAGAAACTACAGTGAAAATGTTTTGAATAAGAGGTCCGTGTTCCGCCTTTAATCCAAGCACTTGAGAGGCAGAAGCTATACAGAGAAACCCTGTCTTGAAAAAACCAAAAAAAAAAAAAAAAAAAGGGGTCCGTGTTCCAGCCCCAGCAAGCATCAGAACTTGGCAATAAAACCATAAAACAAAGAAAAATACATGAATCCATTAAGGTGATTAAAATGCTCTAGGAGTCTATAATAGCTCAACAAAAATAAACTATGTGAATCAGTACAAAATGGTACTATGCATCTTTGTTAAATGCAGGAATCCTCCAAGTTGATAAAAATGCTACAGGAGTCTGAAATACACCATAAAACAGATTAAATTAGCCACAGTAGAAGGGTCAGATCCCTGAGTGCTCACCAAATATCCATATTCTTCTTTGTATTCAATAGCATAACCTTGATTTTTCAGTAAATCTCATAACTGTATTTCTATTTTAACAAAAAAGATGTCACAATATTCTAAAGCTAAGTCTAAGAAATATGAATTAATTTTAAAATCAAAGAACTAAATAACATGTTGGTTCAGACCATCTTCTTGTAACACCTGATGGATGCTGTGACTTTGTTGCAGCCTATCTAAGGAATGAGGTAATGCTTTGCAAAGCTCCAGCCCACATCTGCCACAGTTCGGGACAGTAGGAGTATACCAGAATGAGCTTAAACAAATTTAAGCACCAGTGAGTTCGATTTAATTACCACTAGAGGTACACATCAAAGACACTTGCAATCTCAAATCATCAATTCTGTAGATCTCAAAAAGGTTACACAAAAAGAACACAAATATGAAAAGAGATGCATTTTAATAAAGAAGCCAGCCATTCACAGCTATTTCAGCATAAAAACCAGGAAAGATATAGGCATTGAAAACATAGTATCTATCCGCTACAACCAGAGCAGTGTGCCATCTTGTGAACAAAGAGAAGACTGCTGCGACCAGTGTTTGGCCTTAAGAAATCAGGAGTTGGTATCTTCCGAAATAAATCTTAAGATTCTTCTGCTGCCCATACTCACAGCAAAAGCGTCAGAAAGCCGAATTAGGTTTTTTAATCACTCAAGCTTATCTGTAGTGCTTTGTCCTCTTGAAAAACAGATTTCAGAGTCAACAAACTGACAAACATCCCCAGAATCCATAATGTGTTCTCTACCAAGTAAAACTCACGGAACCAAAAACCAACCAAGTGGTGTTCCCCTGCTTACCGGTCTATTGGAGGTTATAATCTAGTTAATTCTATCAAACACCTATCTACCGTCTCCATCGTTAAGCCGTGCCTTTCATAACCCACCTTTCAACCAAATGCTGCGGTTTCTCCAATACACGGCAAAATCAAAGACAGCACAAAGAGATCCTCTTGGTTAACAGTGGCGCCAGAACCCTTAGAAAACTGCTATTTACTGGTGACTGGCGTCGCCCTAAATGACAGGTGATTTATCAACTCGTGCCACTTGGGTGACAGGGCGGCGGGGCGGGAGCCTCCCTCCGAGAGCTCCAGATGACACCGCACGGTAAGGGAAGGCTCCAGGCCTCACGGGGAACTGGATGAGACCGGTTACACAACCGCCCCGGAGGCCCCCCGCCCGCCGCAGGAGTCCCCGTCGAGCGGGCCTCGGAAGCCCCGTGGCGGAGCAGGCCGTCAGCCAAGGCGCCGGCCCCGCCGCCAGCCTCCGCCGGACCCCTGCCCACCGCCCCGCACCGCCCCGCACCGCCCCGCACCACCCCGCACCGCCCCGCACCTGTTTCCTCATGTTGTTCATGACGCCCATGAACCCCGCCAGCAGCTTGGCTTCTTCGCGAGCCGCAAGTTTCTTCTCAGTTTTCTTCTTGCTACTCTTTTCCACGCCGGAGGTGGCCATCCTCTCTTTGCCCTCTGCGGGTTCGCGGCGACAGTTTGCCCGCCACACGCGGCAGTCTGGAGCACGGCTTCGGCGGCGGAGCTCGGAGAACTGCGGGAAAGCCGAAGGAGGACGAGACGAAGCCAACTCGGCCACGGTTGCAAGCGAAGGGAGTCCCAAGCATGCGCACTGGGTCGGGCGGGGGGGGTGCGCTCTAAGGAGGAGGGGGCGGGGCAGTGCGTCACAGCCACGCGACGCCCTAGCAACCGGCTGCGTCGCGCGGTGCGGCGTCCTCAACAGTGGGTACCCTTCGGCCTGATCCAAGCTCGCGTGTGCTTTTCTTCTACCAAAGGCCGACTTCCCAGGTTTAGATTTCGTGATGATCTATTTTGGATAATTGTGTAATAGAACAAACTAAGACGTCTCCCTATGGCGTAAGCTCCCTGAGAACAGGGTCAGTTCTTCACTGCCTTTTCAGACTGGGGCTCATTGTAGGCGCTCAGTAACTATTACAGGAAAATTGCATACTGCAAGGCAAAGGTTATTTAGGATAAGCACAAGAGTTACTTGTTTGAGATTCAGAAAGCAAAACCATTGTCCTGTCGATTTCTCCTCTCCGTGACATGCCTGCCTGTTTAGTAGGCTGTCTTTCTCATTAAAACAGATCTGGTGGGTGATGGTGGTGGTGGAGGCAGAGAGTGGTGGACTACTGAGAGAAACCCTGTCTGGGGAAAAAAACAAAATCAAAAAAACCAAAAAACTAGAGAGCAGGTGTTAGTTCCAGCCAACTTTATTGAGGTTTCCCCGGGCAGTTCTACTGGAATACAGAACTCAGTCCTAGAACTCACAGAAACATGTTCATAATGAGTTTTTTATTTTGCTGTTTAGGAATACACAGGACTGAAGTCGTTATTTCTAGTAATGAACTTTCTACATAGCCTCAGTTTTCTACCTAGATGTATGAAGAACTAGACAGAAGTTTTATGTAAAATGATCTAGACCGCTGTTGATCTAAAACAATAACTGCTTAAAAGAAAATTAAATAAATTATTTTAAGCTGCATAGGGTCAGCAATGGCCTAAAAAGGGATTGAACATATCCTGGACAGTATGTTTCTTTATAAAAGAGATTAGATAAATATATTTATCTGCAGGAGGTGGGGGAAGAAAGTTAATCAAGGCGTTTACCAGATACACTGGTGGGAGCATCAAGTTGGTGGACCACAGCACAGTGAGAAAATCCTTTTGGAAGTTTTAGACGTCATATATATATGATGCCCCCTTTCAACATGTTTTATTTAAGATAACTTTTAAATTAAATATATTCTAATCATATTTTTCCTCTCCCTCAGATCCTTCCAGATCTTCCTGTCCCTGCTCACCCAACTTTTTTTTTTTTTTTTTTAAATATATTTATTTATTTATTATATGTAAATACACTGTAGCTGTCCTCAGACACTCCAGAAGAGGGAGTCAGATCTTGTTTCGGATGGTTGTGAGCCACCATGTGGTTGCTGGGATTTGAACTCCTGACCTTCAGAAGAGCAGTCGGGTGCTCTTACCCACTGAGCCATCTCACCAGCCCTCACCCAACTTTTAAGTTGTTTGTCAAACAAACAAATCCAATACTGTAACAAAACCAAGAAAATATATAAAATGACACCCCAAAAGAAAAACAAACATCAAGTTGTAATTAAAGAAAAGTGCATGCGTGCTTGTGCATGCAAGTGTACACACATACACACACACATACACACACACACACACACACACACACACAAAGCTGGAGTCTATTATATGTTTGTCAACTATTCCTGAAAATGAGACCTTCTCTGGAGTGATTGGTATACACCAGTGTCACGCCATTAAACAAAACTGTTTTTCCCTCTCCCAGCGGGTATAAATGACAGTTTAGTTCTTACCTTCATCCTAGTGGTTTTCATGCATTCACTTTTTTAAAAATACAACAAAATAAAATATAAAACAAGACCCATTACTTTGAGATTGGACCAGGCAACCTAACAAAAGGAAGAAAACCCTTGAGAAGACACAAGAATAAGAGACCCACTTGTTCACAGACAGGAATTTAAACAACAACAACAACAGCAACGCACTAAACTGAAAAGCCATACTGTCTATACAGAGGACCTGGTGCAGACCCATGCAGACCTTGTGCATTCTGTGTCAGTCTCTGTGAGTTCCTGTGAGCTTTGCTCATACTGATTTAGTGGTCCTTGTTTCCTTGGTGTCCTCCATCCCCTCTGGCTCTTGCGCTCTTTCTGTGCTCTTTCTACCTCCTGTTTTGCAGAGTTTCCTGAGCTCTGATGGAAGGGATTTGTTGGAGACATCCTATTTAGAGCTGAGTGTTCCAAGGTCTCTCACTCTCATTGTAATGCCTGGCTGTGGGTCCCAATATTTGTTTCCATCTGCTTCAGGAGAAAGCTTCTCTGATGATGGCTGACCAAGGCACTAATTTATGAGTACAACAGGATATTTTTAGAATAATAAATATTATTTGTATTTTATTACTACACTGATTTCTTTTCTCTCTTTTTTTTTTTTTGACTAGTATTATTTGATTTTATCCTAGGTCCCTGAACTATCTAGTCTCTGGTTCTTGGCCACCCAAGTAGTATGGACCACCCAAGCAGAGTTGGTTGCTTACTCCAGAAGCTTTGTGCCATCATTACCCTAGCATAACTTGTAGGCAGTACACCATTGTAGATAAAGAGTTTGTTGCTGGTTTGGTGTTTATGTTTCTCTTTTGGTAGCGTGAAGAATACTTTCTGTACATAGCACAAAGGGGCAAAAGCTCTATGTAGGTTCCAGCTTGACATTCCCATGTTCAATGAGTTGTATGGATGCTGTCTTCAGCAGTAGGGTCTTGCTGTCAGTTTGTGGAGAGCAGCCTATCATCTAGGTAACAGCCTGGGTTGGTTGGGGATTACAATAAGGCCCCATTGGCCAACAGCTCAATGAGATGTAACCCAATCGTGGTCCTGGAAGTTTAATTTGATGACAAGAGAAGGCCAGCTGAAACTCTGTGTCCCCTGTCATTTGGTGATTTCTTTTAGATCAACTTCATATGTGTATGTATTTTAGGAAGTTTCTGCACTCTTAACCTTAGGAAGGTAGAAGCCAAGGGTCGCTAAGCTTACATTCTGATTATGAGAATGTTAGAGCAGATACAAACATTGATGTAAATGGATAAACTGAGCCCAGGATTGTGTTGGCTCTCTTGACATCATTCCGTCCCTCCACATTCCCAGCAGCCATGCAGTCTGCAGGGTCTTTAGAGGAGATGCTGCTGTTCCAGAGAACTTTGGCGCACATTTTGAAGCATTATGCTTTCTCTTGATTGATCAGTACAAACAATAGGGTAATAGAGAAAATAGCAAGTAAGGGTCTGTTGTTACAAACCAGAAAGATGTGTTTCTGTTTACATGATTTTTTAAACTTAGGGATTCTCTAATGTCTGTTTACTTTAGCTAGTTGATAATTTGAGGACTTAACAAATGTGGCGTGTTAACAGCCAAAATTACTTAGCAGAGAAATTGAGAAAAAAAAAACAAAACAAAATAAAACCATATACTTTATTAAATGAAGCAGAATGCTGGAGAATGAAAACCTAATTCTAAACCTCTGGAGACAGCAAGAATCCATGATTCAAAGTCAGAAGTGAAGGTGATAAGATAGAGTGCTATTTCTAAAAAGGCAAAAAGAAACAAGAAAAAAAGCACATATGACTCCCTCCTCCCATCAAGACCTGATTTTCTGACGTTGCTCTTCTCTTCTGTCTCAGTCTGTTCTATAAAATCTACTTTTTGAGGCCAGCGAGATGTCTCAGTGTTTAAGGAGACTTACAACCAAGACTGATGGTCTGAGTTTGATCTCTGAAACTGCTGGGTAGACAGAAATGCACACACACACACACACACACAGAGAGAGAGAGAGAGAGAGAGAGAGATTGTCTATCATCTGTCTGTCTGTCTGTCTGTCTGTCTGTGGTGGTTTGAATAGGAATGCCCCCAATAGGTTCATATATTTTAATGCCTAGTTGTTAGGAAATGGTGCTATGATGCTACTTGACAGGGATTAGGAGGTGTGGCCTTGTTGGAAGAAGTATGTCACTGATGGTGAGCTGTGGGGTTTCAAATGCTCAAGTTAGGCCCACTAAGTCTCTCATCCTGATGCCTGGATCTGAATATAGAACTCTCAGTTATCACGTCTCCCTGGATGCTACTGTGATCCCCACCATGAGGATAATGGACTAAACTTCTGAAACTGTATGTAAGCCCAACTACATGCTTTAAAAAAATAAAATAAAAAGAAATAAGAGTTGCCCTAGCCGTGGTATCTTTTCCCAGCAATAGAACAGTGACTAAGACATTAGCTATCTGTATACATCTATCTATATTAAAAATCAGCTCACCTTAGAAACACACAAATCCTTCTTTCCTCAAGGTCACACCTGAAAGAATGCTTGCCAAAAAATCGACCATAAAAAATTCAGACACAAGCTACTTTAATGGGCACAGAAAAGTTGATGGTCTATTGTAGGGCATGTGGGACCTACACTAAGTCATACGGCATAAGGCAGGCATCAGAACCCATGAGGCTGAATGAGCTCATACCCCGGGAACCTCAGACCTGAGAACGGCAAGAGTGGAGGCATTCCCTACCCGCCTCTCCCTGCTCTGCTACAACTGAACCATGACGCCCCATGAGGACTATGGGCACTGGGATCACATAGCACACATACCTGGAGTTCTTCTCCATGCTAGTAAGGTATCTAGATAGCCTTGTGCCTTCAGCCAATGAGCTTCCCTTCCTGGGTATTTTCTCCCACAAAAGATATATAATACTTGGTTCACCCTCAATAAAGTATATGGATTCATAGCCACCATCAAATAAACCAATATGAACAAGCAAGGGTCGTCTCAGAGCTGCTTCATTAAGGGTCACCACAGGGAAGGCCTTTGATTAAAGAGCCTTGCCTAAGACTCCCAAGGGAGGCTTTTTTCCCCTCCAGACCCTCTGATACTCTCGGCCCTTGCTATTAATCATACTGGATTTTGCTAGTTCCAGGCTCCATCTTCCCCCTCCTGCCTGGCACATAGATGCCCCAAGAGAAAAGGCAGACCACAGACCCCTATTCCTGACTCCTCTCTCAGCAGTACACCTGGCGCCTAGGTACCCGGAGAGGAGACTGGGAACAACTATGGACCCCTGTTTCAGACTTTGCCCTGCCTCCTTCCGGCAGTGTGCCAGAGGTGTCCAGACACCAACCCCACCCCGTCCCCCAGAGAGAGACAGACTCAAGTACGACAGTCTAGGTCTCTTTTAGGTCCTCTGAATTTCCTGTGTGAAGCTCTGGCTGACCTAAGGTGAACGAACACTCAGCCTGCACACTCAGTAGACTTTACTGAGAAAGGCTTTAAAAATACAAAAACAATTCCAGCACTTGGGAGGCAGAGGCAAGCTGATCTTTGAGTTAACCTGCTCTTCAGAGTGAGTTCCAGAACAGCTAGAGCTGCACAGAGAAACTCTGTCTTTAAAAACAAAAACAAAAACCTTAAAACAAACAAAACCAAAAACACTGGACAACCAACATGTTCACTTGTCAGGTTCCCACATGCCCTTTAAACCCTAAAGTCTGTCCCTAACGGGTTTAAAGTGCTCACTGTAGGTTATGGCCTGCCATCTTCCAACTCAGCAGCTTGAAATGAAGTTCTTTTCCCTTTACTTTTCCTTTCGACTCATCGCAGCTAAGTGCTTGATGTTGGGACAGCCCTTTCACATATCACAAAACACAGAAATTCATGGAAAGAACATGGAATTTAGAGTCCATAGACAGTAGGGAGATTACACAGCACAGACATTAAGTGTTGCTTGGATATAAAATAAACACCCCCAAGATACCCTGTCTTGTTCTCCTTATCTGTTAAAGTAGAATTTGATACCAAACTGGCAAGAGGATTTTAAAAAATGCTTAAGATGCCATGTGGCTGTGGAAAAGGAGGACACCCAGCGGCCTGTCTGCCTTGTGGCTCCAGCATAGGGAAACACCCAGGGGTCCACTAACCATATTGCTTGCCCACGGCAGAAGCCACTGCACTCTTCAAGTACAAGGTGGGCAGATGGGAGAGAGAGGTGGAACAGTTTGAGCATTATGAAGATGGAACTGGAGAGTGGAGCGTGAAGAGGAATACCATGTTGTAAATAGCCTGCAGTGCCACCTGAGGCAACGTTGAAATCCAGCCCATGCTGCCACTGAGGGCCACATCAGGGTTCATGGTCATGCAGCAGCAGGGGTCTGTGCTGTTGTTCCTTATCCCGGGCTTTTGTCCCCGCCAGCAAGAACACACTCAGGACAAGCGGAATCTTCTGCGGCAAAGCTTTTATTGCTTACTTATCAGGAGGGAAGACCCCCGAACCGGGAAAATGGTGCTGCTTATATAGCTCACAGAGTGACGTTTTAGCACCTGATGTGGCCTGACAGCTCCTGATTCGTTGCTCGCCCATCACCCCATTACTATGCTGCGAGATGGGCAGTGACTAGGCGTGAGTTCACTCTTGCACTTGTGCATAAGGCTTGTTTACTAGTTAGGCGCAGTGGAAGCCAGCGCCATCTTATAATGGCAATTGCTCACTGCACGCCCGCGATTGCTCGCGGCACGGCTCTCCACAGTTCCTGGCTCCTATTACCACACTAAAGACCATGCAGACATCCCTGGTCTAAGCTGCCACCTGGGACTATGTTGATGTCCAAGGGCTATTCAGAGCTGGCCCTATCCCTCACTGACTGTGGCACTCTGGAGAGCTGGCCCTATCTCTTACCAGCTGAGAAGTCAGAGGCACTCGGGAGAGCAGGCCCTTTACCTCACCTTGACAGCCTCACCTTGACAGCACAGTACAGCTGGCCCTGGTGGCAGGGGCAAGGGCCAGCTGGCCCCAGGGCATGACCGTGAGAGAGCTGGCTCCACCACTCATTTGTCATGAGGTGGCATGGGTGCAGAGATGATGTCCCCTACTTGCCACCTGAGGCATTTAGGAGAGCTGGCCCCACCCCTTGCCTGCTACAGAATATGGGAAAGCAGGTCCACACCTTAACTAGGCAGCACAGTAGAGCTGGCTCTGGTGGTATGGATGCAAATGAGCCAGGCCCCGGGGGCATGAGAGTGAGAGAGTTGACCCTGCCCTTAGAGCTGCAGCACTGGGTGAGCTATCCCTGACAGTGCTGGAGAGCTTGCACGGGTGCTGTGGTTGTGGGAGAGCTGGGGGGCTGATGCACTCAGCTACAGCCCGGGCTTTGAGTGGTCCACTCTAACATCTACCTCATCTGTGAACTGCTGCAGTGTGTTAAGGGCTGTTCCTGCAGGTCCAACGCTGCAGGATCTCCATGACACAGGGCAACAACAGGATATCCCTGAGATGCAGGACTGATAGTGTAGCAGAAACTAGAGGTCTCAAACCAGACCACTGTTCATTGCAGTGAATATTTGCAAGTCAAGATGTGTGGACAAAGGGGTATACTGTGTGACACATTGCAGCCTCCACGGTGAAATTTTTTATGCTTTTTAAATTTTTTTGTTTTTTTTTAAGGGGGGGAGGTTACAAGGGCAGAGGGTAGATATAAAGGGAGGGGAGATGAGTGCAATTGGGGTTCAACACCTTACCAAGAATCAATAAAAAGTTTTGTTCGATTGGTATCAGTACAAAGTTTACCTTTCTGAGTATTACCTTTCTGAGTTAATAATAGAATTATTTAACCAATAATTTCCCTAAATGTGTCCAACAGAATTCTCATCTCACAACCCTCCCCCTCCCCCTTCCTTCCATAGTTTGCTCCCTAGGAACACACCTGAAGACCAGATGGGCTTGGCCAACCCTGCTTTGCCCCTCTCTGCTCGTTGTCATCACAGTGATGGTAATGCAGCATTCTGACATGGGAAAGTAATGTCTGTAACAAGCCTGGCTATGTCCTCACCTCATTGCTTCAGAGTAAGGACTTTATGCTCATGATCCCAGCAATAGAAATCCCAGAACAGGGTGTTTTCATGGTTTCTCCACCGTCATAGCACATAAGACATGAACAGATGAGATGCCATCTGCCTGGGCTACTTTTCTGAGCCTTGGAGGAGCCATGGCTCGCAGGCTGCTGTTTTTGCTGCCTATCTGTGAGTAATTAATCTGTTTTGTCTGACCTCTTGAATGATTGGTCTGTCTCATTGGATTTATGAAAAATGATAGCCTTTGCCAACAACTACAAGAAGTATTAAAAAATAACCTTCCTGGAGAAAATCTCACATATATTTATATTTCAGGATTGGAGATTGGTGGCACCTATTGTGTGAACCTATTTGACTTAGTTGAAATGTCAGCTCAGCTGGCTTCCATTTTTCCATGAATTACCTACTCCTGTATCCATTTATGGTGTAGCTTGCTAAAGCTGTACTTGATCTATGGGACTTGACCTCTAACTACTTCAGCTGTTGGGCCAAGGCTGAACACACACACACACACCAAATGGTAAACCTTGGTATATGGCATCAAGTGTTCTCTGGACCTTGAATAGAGGGATCATGGTATTTTGCTGTTTTGCAATTCATCTAGGAATGGGTACAAGGGGCTGAGCCACTCATGGTCTGGACCATTTATATAAAAAGCCAAGAAAGGCAATCTGTAGAGACTGTAGGAAAACAAAGCAAAGCTGAAACCCTAGAAGACTCAGAGGAGACATTAAGCATTGGGTGAAATTTGCTGAGGTTAACCAAGCTCAAAATTCGTTGTCTCTAGCTTGAGAAAATCTACTTGCAAGGTTGTGGGGCTAGTAATGTGTTCACATCATTTGGTTTTGTAAAATTAATAAAAGATGTTAATTACAATAGTTTGAACAGAGTCTCATTCCACCAATTTCCTCCCTAACACACTTCTTACTTTCAGGGTGAGTTGAAGTAGCCATAGGTATTTTGGGAACTTAAGGACCAATACAGAGTTGAAAGTCCATTTTATTGTTGCCTAGTGGGCTATCTATTTGCAGATCACACTGAGGTCTGCATAAGCTCCTTTCAGATCTTCTTATGCCAACCAAAGGTGCAGGACCAGAGATATTACCACAATGCCTTGCAGTACTCACTGGAGGAAGTTTGAAACAGGTTTGGAAGCTGTTCTATGGTAAATTCCTCAAGTCATCAGTTGTGTAGAAACTACAAGGCAGAAATTTGGCACTACAGTCAAGAGTGGAGGGAATAAAGTTGCCATGCTTATATGGTAAAGCATACCACATGCATAGTAAAGATGAGCTCAACTTCCAGAATAGCAGAGCAGGGCCTCTGGAAACCTCTCCCTCTGTGATACCAACAAGAACACTGGGAATTGTCAAAATTAACTTTTTTAGAATGCTATAGATTAACTAATTATAGCCACCAGGGAGTGTGTATTCAATATAACTGGTTTAATCTCTGTAAGAACAATGAAACATGACATTTCAACTTTCAATAATCCTTTTGCCTGTCCCCAGATTACCTGGAAATCAGTAATACAACAACTGTAGTGGCAAGGCCACCAACAGCCTAGAAGTCATTGGAGGAGCAGGGCAGGATAAGGCCCTGCTGCCTCAGCTCCACCAAAGCCAGTTTCTGGAGTTTCTCTTTTTTTAATTAATCATTTTATTCATTTGCATTTCAAATGATATTCCTCTCCCCATCTTCTCTCTTCTCCCTCCCCTTTGCTCTATGAGGGTGCTCCTCCACCTACTCACCCATTCCTCCTTCACTGCTCTAGCATCCCCCTATGCTGGGGCACCAAGCCTCCACAGGACCAAGGACCTCCCCTCCCATTGATGTCAGATAAGGCCATCCTCTGCTACATATATGTCTGGAGCCATGGATCCCTCCATGTATACTCTTTGGTTGGTGGTTTAGTCTCTGGGAGATCTGGATGGCTCAGTTAGTTGATATTGTTCTTCATATGGGGTGGCAATCCCTTTCAGCTCCTTCACTGGGGTCCCCTGGCTTAGTCCGATGGTTGGCTGTGTCTGCATCTGTACTGGTCAGGTGCTGGTAGAACCTCTCTGGAAACAGCCATGCCTGGCTTCTGTCTGCAAGCACTTCTTGGCATCAGCAATAGTGTAGGGGCTTGGTGTCTGCAGATGGGATGGATCCCTTGGTGGGGTGGTCTCTGGATGGCCTTTCCTTTAGTCTCTGTTCCATTTTTTTGTCCCTGTCTTTCTTTTGAACAGGAACATTTTTGGGTTAAAATTTTTGAGCTGCATAGGTGGCTCCATCCCTCAACTGAGGGTCATGCCTATCTACTGGAGGTGGTCTCTCTCTACAGGCTGTATCTTCCCTATGTTGGGTATTTCAGTTAAAGTTATGGAAGCCTCTCACTTCCCTGGAGTCTGGTACTTTCTAGTGGCTAGAAGTGGCTTTCAGCTGACCCAATTTACAGCTTGTTTTGCACAAATAACCCTGTCAGCAAGACATTTCAAAAAATTAATGGCATTCTCTTTTGAGTTGCTGGCCAGGCCTGACTCCTGAGCAGCCCATTGCGGAGGCCCTTAGTTACTCCCTCTGCCTCTCCTGAGGTGTAAGGTAAGTCCTTACTGCTGAAGGCACCATGTATTTCAGATACATGATACAGAGGCCCCCAAGCAGGGACTGACCTGAATGCCCCCTCCCCAAGGAGGAAACATTTATGGAAACAGAAGGCATCATGAAAGCTTGCAAAAGAGGAGGACACCAACAGCCTACCAAGCTATGATATCTCTGAACCATGTCAATGACCAGCATGGCACAATAATCCTACAGGTGCAGTAGTGGCGCACAGTCCTTGGTAGTAAACAACTGCTCTCTAATTGAACATAAGACTTGTCCAAAAAAAGGGATACCATTCTTGACACTGGATGCCTACCTAACTACTAATCCATGCTAGTGAACACATGGTTACTGGAGGAGTGTCTGCAACCACTACTTTACTAAACCAGCAAAATCCCTAATAATCCATAAGCATTTGTCCTTATTCACAGTAATTCTTGACTCTCATCAATGAAACTTCTCTTTGCAACAAAGGAAAACTACTACAGAAAACCACAGCCAATCAATCTGCAGAGTTGTGGATATGTATCCACATATTCAGAGTTGTAATGTGTATCCAGTCCCAATGGATGCATCTACAAAACATTCCTGCACCTAAGGCTCAGAGAACATTATAGAAAAGGGGGTTGAAAACCAGACAAGCTAGAGAATCAGGGACATTTCTGTGAGATGGAATCTCCTAGTAACATTAGAAGCTCTACCAATACAGTCTCACCCAAATATGAGCTGAACAGGAATGGCACCAATGAACATGCTCAAGGACCTTAACCCTACTCAGAGAACTCCAGGCCATCTAGAAAGTTGGGGGTGGGGAAGGTGGTCCTCCCTAGGGAAGAGCATGCCAATGTTTTGTCCAGTGTCAAATGGTCAGCCCTGAAAACATGCATACAAGTAACAATATATGGGCTCAAGAGGTTATATTTAGGAATATACATGTGTATACAAAGACATATCTGCATGCCATCAGAGAAGTAAAAAAAATAAAGACATAGTAAGATACCACTTCATACCCCTCAAATAATCCTATCTTTGAAAGACTGACCACATCAGGTGTTGGTGAAGTTATGGAAGAGCTCAGTGTGTACACTGCACTGAGGATATGAAACAAACATGGACCCAGGAAAACAGATTGTCCACTGCCTGCTACATGAACCAACTATTCTGTTTCTAGATGCTTACACAAGTAAATGAAGACATATGCTCTAATGACAAAACTTTTATTTAAAATTGCCTAAAATTGAAAGCAATTCATTGTTTACCAGGTGAAGAGTTTGAGAAAAATGATATATCCATACACTGGAAGGCAGGTAGAATATTCTTAATCTGGAAATCTGAAACCCAAACAGCTGCATAATCCAAAACTCTTTGAGCACTAACACGATACCATAAGGTCTGTATTAAAATAGCATCCAACCTAGGAGCTGGAGTGATGGCTCAGAGGATTTAGAGCACTGGCCCTTCTTTCAGAGGTTCAATTACCAGCAATCACATGGTGGCTCACAACCATCTATAATGGCATCTGATGCCCCCTTCTGGTATAAAGGTATATATGTATATATGCTGTATAGATTCTATCTATGCAAACAGAGCACTCATATACATAAGATAAGTAGGAATGTTCAACCTTTTGGTTTCTCTGGCCCAAGTTAGATGAAAAAGAATTGTCTTTTACCTTGAATCCTGGTGTATATGTGTGTGTGTGTGTGTGTGTGTGTGTGAAGTTTTTAAATACTTAGATATTAAAATATTTGAAATTCGGTATAAAATTGCCTTCAAGCTATGTGTACAAGGTATTCAAAATATAAATTAACTTTGTGTTTAAACTTGGGTCCTATACCCTGTACACACACATGAATATACCACAAATATTCCCAAATCTGAAATGTTTCAAGTCCCAAGCCTTTCAGACAAGGGATAATCAACTTGTACCATGAAGTAATAGAAAGGAATTAGCTATGTGTACTTAAGGTACAGAGAAAAACAGTACCCAAAGCATAATTCTACTTAAATAAGGATTTAAACAATGCAAACTCATAGTTGATGACAGAAAACAGATCACTGGACTACTGGGATGCAACTGGGATGCAGATTGTATACATGACAGACAGGGAGGAAGGACCAAGAAGGAACACGGGGGTGGGGGGGGGGTGGGGGGGGTGATAGTCCCCTGTAATCTTCACCGTTTTTACTGTAATGATGGTTTTGTCAATTTGTGGCAAAAATAACCAAATCACACATCTCAAGTATATGTAGTTAATTGTATGCCCATTATACCTCAATTAAACTGTTAAACATGAGTCCATGGTGGCCTTTGCATATTTGTGACATGGCACTTCATTATTTGAAAAACTTAGTACTTGGCTTTAACTAACACATTTAAGCTGATTAAAAAAAAACACTGGGAAATATGGTAGTTAACATTAAATTAAATTGTTGCTGAGGTTTTTTTTTTTTTGCTTGTTTTGCTTATGTATTTATTTTGCAAAAGGGTTTTATTATGTAGCCTAGACTCACCTCAAACCTGAAATTCTCCTGTGTAACTTCTTAATGGCTAGAATCATGTGGTGCAGTTGACTTTTTTTTTAAGTTTTAATTTAATTTTGTTTATTTTAGTTTTAATTTTATTTTATGTGTATGTGTCTTTTGCCTGTGCATATGTCTGTTCGTTACCTGCGTGCTTGGTGCCTATAAAGACCCAAAGATGTTGTTTTGTTTTTGCCCTGGAACTAGAATTACAGAGGTAGGTGATCTGCCATGTGAACTCATGGAAGCAAACTCTGGTGCTCCTGAAAAGAAGCCCCAGTCCATGATTAACTTTTAAAATGGTGGAGGTTTTTTTGTTTTTGTTGTTGTTGTTCTTGAAATCTGTCTTGCCAATGGGACAAATGGGCATTGGGAAATTATCAATATGAATGAGCAGATTATCTTTTAGTATTACTTTCAAAGCCTTAATGAGGTAGCACATCTTTCTGTGTGTTTATCGGTACCTTTGTGGTTTTCCTTTGTGTGGTGCCTATTTGTCTTGGTTCGCTTTCTCTTGGGGACTTTTCTTTCTTGGTTTGTATGCAGTCTTTGTTGAGGTGGCTTTTAGTCAAATTGAGCATGAAGTCATTTGCATGTAAAACTGTTCAGTAAGTCATTGCAGATGTAGTATTGGGTCTCCAAGGGAAAGAAAACAAATGAACAAAAGCAAATGAAAGTTAAAGGAATGAAAAGGATCCAGTGAAGGCAAAATCCAGGGGAGGAGTGAGTGACCTGGAAAAACATGTCCTTGAGTAACGCTAGCCAGACAGACTTCCTGCAATAACCAATTTAGTGTGGCCTAAATGCGTGCAAGAAGTCCCCAGGTCGCTGATGTTTATCAAAGTGTCTGCCCTACTCTGGCTGTTGTGGTTGGGTTTTTTATTCGTTTTGTTTTGTGGGTTTTTTTTTGTTTTGTTTTTTGTTTGTTTGTTTGTTTGTTTTTGTTTTGTTTTGTTTTGTTTTGTTTTTTTCTTTGCTCTTGGCGAACTCCAATTCTGTGTGGCCTCTTAAGGCTACAGGACTCCAGCCGGGTGTGGTGGCGCACGTCCTTAATCCCAGCACTCCGGAGGCAGAGGCAGGTGGATTTCTGAGTTCGAGGCCAGCCTAGTCTACAACGTGAGTTCCAGGACAGCCAGGGCTATACAGAGAAACCCTGTCTCGAAAAACCAAAAAAAGACTACAGGATTCCGCAGAGCCGACTCCGCACGGGAAATCTGGAATGTGCTGCTTCTGCAGTCTGGCGCGGTGCCTCTGAAACCCAAGGTGAGTTTAGATGACCTTGCTCAGTCTTGCCTTGCTCAGTCTTGTCTAAAGACTGCAAGCCTCAGGGCTACTCTCACAGGAGAGCAAGGTAAATAGCTGTGGCTTATGTCTGTAGGGTCACCTGCCACCGTAGAGACGGTGGCAGCGTTGCTCTCCATTGTCCTCAAGTGCTGCTCACATATTCTCAGACTTTTTACATGATCTGCAAAATAGGATATTTTAATATTTTCCTCCTAAGCAAGTTTGCCTTTCTCCCCGATTCTGTTAACTTAGGATCCACAAAACCTGAAGCCACCCCTGATTCCAGGCAAAACTCCAAGAGAAGTGTTTCCATTGGGCCTTTTTAACTTCTTTTTAACTGTTAAGTGGCAGGGTGGGGGAACAGAATCAAAGTGTCTGACTTCGTCCCTGCTTCTACTTCCTGGTAACTGCAACGTAAAGCTTGTGTGCTGGCTAGTTTTATGTCAACTTGATACAAACTAGAGTCATTTGGAAAGAGGGACTCTCAACTGAGAAAAGGCATCCAGATGATTCGCCTGTACCTAAGTCTGCAGTGTATTTTCTCTTTTTCTTCTTTGTTTCCTTCCTCCCTTCCTTTCTTCCTTCCTTCTTTCTCTCTTTCCTTTAATGTTTATTCAATACAACACAATCACCATCTTCAGTGAGGTGGCTGACCACATCCATTTCCAAAGTTGTCTCTAAACTGGAGTTCCTTGTGGAGCCAGCCCCAGCCTCAGCGTTCTTGTCAGCTCCAGGGACACAGTACTCCTTCTATAGGTGTCTCTGTCTGCCTCCCCTCTTGTGAATCTTGTGAATTGCTCACCCTCTGGACCTTTGGGCAGAGACCTGCCAGTCCCAGGACGACTGCTGCGCAGGGTGGCAGGCACAATCCTCCTGAGTAGATTGAAGTAATCTTGGAGATACTGGATGCTCCTGTTCATTAGGGACCAACAGAAATGTCTCCAGGCAAATTACTCTTTCACATAGCCTCAGAACTTGAGAGACTGCATGGCATTCATTCCATGAAGACTGGGCACATTCTTGTCCCAGCTTGGGTTGTTTGAGCATTTGGGCATCTTTCTTGGCAACCACCCCTTCCTCAAAAAGAAGTTGATAGGTGGCCATCTGGTTCTTCTTAGACATCAACATCAAGGCAGCTGCAGGGTCCGAGTCGGAAGCTGGAAGGGAAGGGGCTTGTGTAACTCAGTGTCTCTTCCTGGACTGTATTTTCTTAATTAGTGATTGACATGAAAGGTCAAATCCTGTTATGGGTCTTATTGTCTTCTTAATTGTAAAGATATTACCTTGGAGGCACTCCCTCAGCTCCCACGGTTCCCACAGAGCTATTGACTACCCCCTCTGAAGTAGGCTTAACTTCCCAAACACAACCTTGAATTTGAAAGAAGAGGAAGCCAGAAGTGGGCTTGGCTCTGAATTTGATTGATTTAGGCAATCACTAAGCACTATTTTTTTTCTTGCATTTCTTCAATTTAAGGTTTTCTGAGGGAGAGGATTGCTTGGCTTCAGTGTCGGTAGAAAAGGCTAGACCATGAGCCTTTATCACCGTATGTTTCCCCATGACATTGAAAGAGTAATGTAGAGAACATTCTTTCAAACAAGATGGTAAGCCATTCCACCAGCACGTTCCTATAATCCCAGCACGTGCAAGGTGCAGACAGGAGGATCAGGAATTCAAGGTTATCCTTGGTTATGTAGAGAATCTTAGGTTGGCTGGACAGTGGTGGCACAAGCTTTTAATCCCAGCACTTGGGAGGCAGAGGCAGGCAGATTTCTAAATTCAAGGCCAGCCTGGTCTACAGAGTGAGTTCCAGGACAGCCAGGGCTACACAGAGAAACACAAGCCTCTTCCCTTCCAGCTTCCGACTCGGACCCTGCAGCTGCCTTGATGTTGATGCCTAAGAAGAACCAGATTGCCACCTAGCAACTTCTTTTTGAGGAAGGAGTGGTTACCAAGAAAGATGTCCACATGCTCAAACAAAAAAGAAAAGAAAAGAGAGAAAGAGAGAGAGAGGGGGAGAGAGAGAGAAACTGAGGCTACATGAGACCTTGTCTCAAAAACAAAACCTAAAGTAGCAGTGTTTACACTCCAGATCTATCTGTTTCCATGGCTGCATCCAGGAATGTGGTCGTTCTTTTTCCTCATCCAATTAACATACAAACAAATATATTTACTCTTCCACTTTAAGCTGATTCTTAAACTAAAAAAAAAAAGTGGAATTTAGTTATAACCTCATCCTCATCTAAAAAGATTGGTGTGTGTCTGTATGTGCATGTGTATAAGTTCTAAAGAGTCAGGAGTGAAAAGCAGTCTCTCAAGTATCCTCAAGAAGTGGAAATCCAATAAAGTTGATGTATTTCTTATAATTATATAATTGGCTGATTGCCTGTGGGTCATACACCAATCTATCTCAACCATAACTTGTGAAATTGTAAAGGCCATTTTTAGTTTAAAAAGACACCATGACAATAAACCATGCTACGAATGGATCTCAGTCCAAGGCATTTGGCTGTGCCTCACATCTGTTAGAGGAAAGTCAATGTGGGCTCTGATAGATAGCGCATCTCACAGCCACCTTGATTCACATGTACAAGTATGTATGTGAAGCCTAGTTTGGGCAGAGTGAAAGACTGTAAACACAATCTTTTCTCATTATATAAATTATCAAACACTTATGATTATTTTGCTTCCTTCAAAGTCATTTATTAGCAACACACATAAAGATAAGAGCGAGTGTCTACTGCCTTACAGTACTTAACCCAGGCGTCCTTGGAAGTGGATTATAGAGAGTAGCTCAGTACCTGAGGGAATTCTGAATGTACAAGACCTACTTCTTGCTCCCGGGTACTTTCCAGTGCTGATGTCAGAAGCCAGCAGGAGAGTGCTCTGCGATGCTCCACTGAAGGGCATAGATTACTTCCTGAGGAAGACTGAAACTTGTGAACAGAATAAAGACATAGTGCAGCAGCTGAGTGCTCATTACATGCTAGCCACTGTGAATAGCATCTATCTTCACTGCCTCGTTTCACGAGAACAACAGTACAGTTACGGTAACAACAGGACGGCAGAGGGAATATTACTAGCTTCGTTTTGCAGGTAAAGAAATAGGTTTTGAGAGCTTAAGCAACTCACCTTAGGACACAGAGAGTGGCAGACAAGGTTGTTTACCTGTCATTCTCAAGCTCTGGCTTGGATCCCAGCACCACACAGATGCATGTAGCAGTGCATGCCTGTAACTCCAGCATTTGGGAGGTGGTCAGCTATACACCAAGTCTGAGGCCAGCCTGGGTCCGAGACTGTGTCAGATAGGCAGCAGGCGTGGTGGGGGCACATTCTTGTGCCCTGACAATCCACTCCTGATATATCCAAGCACAGGAGCTTTGGATAGGTCTCACCATCATCACTACAGACACACGGCCACAGAACTGAATGTATTTATCTGCATATTCATATATGTATAAATGTATATGAATGTGTGAAATTGTCAAAGTAAATTAGAGATATTTTGTTTTTCAAAAGGATCTTGGAGTGGAAGCTAGGCATGAGGGTGTATGCTTCTAATCTTAGTACTGGGGAAGCTGACACAGTACAACTGTGAACTCAAGGCTGGCCTGGGATACACAATGAGATCCTATTACACACACACACACACACACACACACACACACACACACACACACACACAGAGAGAGAGAGAGAGAGAGAGAGAGAGAGAGAGAGAGAGAGAGAGAGAAGACACTAGCTTGATGTTGTTTTTACAGTTTACTCACAGGAGGAAAATGGACAGCATGCAGTGTTTTGGGGGGGGTGAGGGGCCTGAGGGGGGTTGGGGGGTTGGGGGGTGAACAGCACAGACAAATTGAGCCTGGAAACCCACCTTCCTACTCTACTAATCCTGAATACAGAAGTAGGTTTTTCCCAGTAAAATCAAACACTCATTGACTGAGTGAACCTGAACAGGGCAGATCGGAGTCTGACAACCCATGGTTACCTTCTTACAACCCCAAGTCTTGCTACCTCCCAAACACTTCTCAACTGCTGCCATGATGGTTACCCCCCAATCCCTATCACAGACTGTGGAGGCCACGGACTGCCAGAAAACCTTCAATTTCTTGAGTCCTCTTCTCTGTCCATGTCCACATCTAAAGGTCCTTGCCTTACTCCTCTATGCGTGGATGCCCATCTTTGAAGAACTTGGCCAGGTGCTTTATTTGCTAGGCTCATGCTAGAAACTGATGATGAAGCTAAGAACCACACAAGGAGCCGAATCTTCCTTTAGGGAAGCAAGCCCCTGAGACCTAGAACTCCTCCTCCTTGAACCAGTGATGACTGGAATTGCACCTCAGTGACTTCACATAGCCATATTGCCCGAGTGAGCATGTGAAATCTATCAAGAATTGAGGACCATGTAGTAAACATGTTCCTCATAAGCCATGAAGAAACAGAAACTGTACGAGACACTCTGGGAGATGCCATTAAGGAGAGGCTCAGCAAACTTGTGGGACTTACAGCTTCTGTCCATAGGAGATATCTGTGAGAGTGCTGATCACAGGCTGAAGCCAGGGGTGGGGGAGGGGCTGCAGGGACTGGCACTTCCAGAGCACCCCTCTAACAGACTGTATTATTTTCTCACTGCTGTTACAGAATACTTGACAATAGCATCCTAAAGAAGGTTTTATTTTGGTTCTCAGTTTGAACGTGGACAGGAAGGTGTGGTGGCAGGACAAGCAGGACAATGCATCCACTGACAAGAAGCAGAGGGTAACAAGCACGGTACTCCGTATGCTTTGTTTGTATTCAGTGGAGAACCCAAACCAATGGAATAGTGTCGCCCATATTCAAAACCTTTCTAGAAACACTTGCATAGTCACATCTAGTGCTGTTTCTATGGTGATTCTACATCCAGTCAAATTAACAATGAAGACTGACAACCACACAGGCTTCACCCTTCTTACTTTCCTTCTTAAGCCACCTCGCTGCTCCACCTCCTCTTCTCTGCCTCTAGAAAACACTGCCTTGAAAGGGCTGAGAGACAGCTGCCCCCAAGGCAGCTCCCACCTCTCAGAGGCAGCTCTCCCTGATCCATGCCCTGGCATCTTTTGTGCCTGGCAATGAGAGTCGCTTTACCAGCTCTTTCTTCTACATTCTAGGGGAACAAAATAAACTTCTCAATTTGCTTCTTTCTCAAGCCAAGACTGGGGGAACTGTGAATCCAGCTTGCGCTTACCCTAGCATCTGCTATCCTGCCCCACCAACCACTGGAAACAGTAAACGAAGAATCCACTTTTTTCTCCTACCACTTCATTCATCAACTTCCTGCTCTTTGGCTCTCCAGAGAGACAGCAACACTCCAGACGCTTAAACCGTGTGATGTTTTCCCGCTTCTGGCAAGTGCTCCGCATGGCAACAATGTTGTAGCATCTTTCTCCACAGACTGTTCAGTGTCACATTCTCAGATGCTTGAGGTGACTTCCAGCTTTACAGCTACAGCCCCATTTAGGCTTTTATCAGTTACAAATTGGCAGCCAAGTAAACTCTGGAAACCTAGTTACAATATCATGAGGAGAGGTGGGTAAACCATGACTCCTAGGATTCACCATGTCCCCCACTCAACTGCTCTTTCTAGAACTAACTTCTCCAAACTTCTCTTTGAAAAGAAGCTAGTATCTCACATACCACAACTGCTACAACTGCATGCAAAGTTGTAACATGTGTGTTCCCAGAGTCTGATGTCCAGACTCTACGCGACTTTTAGGACTTGGGATGTGTGAAATCTGTTTTGAATGTTTGGCGACACCCTTGGCTTACCAGATAACTCTGGATTATGTTTTGTTCAGGCAGAATGGCCATTCCCTCTTTAGACGTCTTTGCAACCAGTATGAGTCAGAACTGTCCATTTTTCCAAGATTAATAGCAATCTTGGTGGCAGGGCCAAGGGGACTCTGTCTGTGAGGCAAATAGTAGATATTCAGTAAAAGATATAGGCATATGAATAAATTATAAATTCTTTGTAGTGCTTTTCTAGCATTGAAATGTGATTGTTGATGCAAAATAGAGTTTTCACTTTAAAAAGCATAAGAGAGAGCTTATTCTGAGCCATACATAATTGCTCACAAACAAGGCACACCTTTAATTCCAGCCCTCAACATAGCACTTGGGAGGCAGAGGCAAGAGATCTCGAATTTGGGGGCAGCCTAGCTACAGAGAAAGTTCAGGATGGCCAGAGCTACACAGAAAAACTGCCTTGAAGCAAACGAACACCAAACAAACATGCACCAACTGATCACGACCCCAGAAATGACCTTAGGCTGCTCGGCGTAACGGATTCCAGCACAGAAGTGGTAACATGGATTTTTTTTTTTCTGTCACAGAAGAAATTGTGAGGCATTTGCTTAATGCATTGTTGGGGAGTGCTAGAAAAGGAAGGTTAAGGAAAAGTGGAGAAAACCCAGCTCTGGGTCTTAGATACTGTTTAATAGCATTGCAAATTTTAGGGTTGGTGGAACCCAGTGGTTTGCAAAGAATACATATCTAAGATTTTTACCTAAGAACCAAAGGATGTTAGAGAGGCAACAAAAAATGGACCTAAGACCATTTGTCTCTGGACCATCAACATCCTCATCTTCAGGCCACTCAGCCTTTTGGAAGAACAATTTCCTCTCTTTAGAGACAGCATGAACTCTTTAATGAGAAGCAATGACTAGAGCACACCATTGTTCGAGACTCACTTGACATTGGTGGCTGCTTGCTTCAGACAAGGGAGGAGGAAGCCATTCTTCAAGGCTGAAGTAAAAAATTCTCAGTTATGGGCAGTGGTGTTTGTCTGGACTGAATGTTCCCATGGGCTTGCTGTCTTGTTCAAAGTATTGAAGGAGTGCACATAAACAGAGCAGCAATGGATGGTAAGACAAAGCTGGGGTGGGAAGCCCTCAGCTCCCTGAGCTAGGGCGCCCAAGAACACCTGCTTATTGCTAGGGGTTTCCCTTTGTGAATCCCCAAGAAATGGGAGATGGAGTGTGGGTAGTTTTCCGTTTTGATTGACAGGCATGGGTATATAATCTGTTGTTCACTGTGTAAAGTTCTTTGCCGTGATGCATCTGATTTTAACCATATGCATATGGAGTCCTGCAAAGGCATAAGATAGTAAGTAGATGAATTTCTCTTGATGTTCACTCAGAGGACATGGTTTGCCTTGTGTGTGTGCACCCCAAACCAGTGCAGGCTGGATTGGCACACTGCCCCTCCTTCCTAGATATGTTCCAGGATGCATTTGGCCACAAATGAGGAGATACCAAGAGGTTGCTAGGCAGCTCTAGGAATGACCAGATTGCTTTGTTTGGAGAGCGATGTGCATGCGGCTGGATCCTTGTAAGTACCACTCTCAGGTTGCTAAGTGCTTTGCTAGGAGAGGTGTGTTTGCCTGCGTACCTCAAGCCAAATGGCGTCCCAGTTGCTAAGTTAGCACTGTGCCTGCCTACCTAAGTCTCATAAAGTACATATGAATAGTAAGTATATTTGTATTGATAATCTGGGCATTGTCTGATTATAACATAATAGTTATAGCATACCTACTGTCTGTGCATATGTGTGTACGTTCACATGCATGTGTCTGTGCACATGTAAAAGAGAGCACTATCTTAGGTATTTGCGCCTGTTTGAGAAACAGTCTAGGGATTTTAGAGATCATGTAAGTTCTACACTCAGGCCAGTGACCACCATGAGAGGAATCCCTCTTTGGTGCCCTCTGTCTGTCTTACAGGAGAACTGGGAGGATGCCTGAGCCCTCTAACTCAGATGACTCTGTGTTCATGCTAATCAGAACCTGCAGATCCAAAGATCCAGTACTAGTCATCATTTTTTTTTGTTTTTAATTTAAATTTAATTTTTATTTTTTAGTTCCCTGGGTAGCACGGGATGCAATCTTGTGTCTACAAAAACTGCAGCTAAGGAGAAGGGGAAAAAACAAAACAAAACAAAACAAAAAACAATTTTAGAATCTAGTGATACCTGATTTCCATCAGAAGGAAAAGCTCACAGTGGGAAAATTTTGCCTCTTGCTTTAGAGAAAGCCCTGGGGACTGTAATAACGATTCCAGTGTCCTTAGAGACCACAGACATCTCTGTCACTGCCAAATGGGAAGTTAAAATTAATATTTTATGTATCACATAAAACCAAAAATCTAGTTCAAACCCAGAGGACTAGAGATTATTTGCTTATGGTCTGTACCTTGTTCCCACGCTGTGTCTCATCTGTGTTCTGACCTTTCCCCTTTCTGTTTATACAAAAACATACACAGGAGTAAGGAAACGAATTGGAATTCAAACAAACTGTGTTTATAGTTCTCCCCAAACTCGATCTCTCTCTCTCTCTCTGTTAAGGTGCCTATTTAACTAAAACTATTTGCTAAAACGGACCTGGTCTCTCCAGGTTCTCCCAGCATCCCTCAGTCCCTACCTGTTATAGTCCCTGCCCTCTGTTCTCTCGCGCTCTCCCTCTCCCTCCTTTCTTCCCTCCCTCCTTTCTTTCCTCTCCTCCCTCCCTCCCTCCCTCCCTCCCTCCCTCCCTCCCTCCCTCCCTCCCTCCCTCCCTCCCTCCCTCCCTCCCTCCCTCCCTCCCTTGTCCCCCTCTCTCTTTCCCCTTTCATTTCGCTGGCGGAGAACGCCTTTTGTTTAAACAATAAGCATATTAAAGTCGTAGAGGCGAGTGAAACCTCAGATTACGTGAAATGTAGGGCACTGATATTTAACATGCTTGGGAAAATCATCGTAGCTCAGCCTTTCAAGAGACCGTTTCCAGCTCCAGGATTTGTCCAGAGGCCCTGGCTTCTGGTGCTCACACCCAGCCCCAAGGCTGTGCGGCTTGTCTCCACTAGAAGGAGCTTTACGCCTTAGATAACAGCAATTTTCAAGACAGGAGACAGGGGAAAAATAATGCGTTGTAAAATAGCCTTTGCTTTCTACTACTGGAAAACAAGGACCCCATGCCTGGACAACGACGACGACGACAACAACAACAACAATGGGGGTGGGGGTGGGGTTACAAGTACAGCGCCCCCACCCCCACCCCCGCCCCTAACCTGCCAATTTGTATGTAGAGGTCAGAGGACAAAGGACAACCTCAGGTTATCAGGCCTCCCCTTCCACCTTGTTGGAGAAGAATCTCTTGTTGTTTGGTGCTATGTCCACCAGCCTAGCTGCCCCCTGAGCTGCTAGGAGTTTTCCTTTTCCACCTCCTGACTCACAGGAGAAGCACTTGGACTGCAGATACACACACCCTTAAGTAGGTTCTGAGAATCAAACTCAGGACCTCATGTGGTAAGGCAAACTTCTTGTCCCCTGAAGGATTGAAATCCTAGAAAACAGGGATTCTTGATATGTGCTTGAGGGTGAGCGCTGAAAGGGCCGTGGGACCAGATTAAAGGAGTTCCCACGCAAGGTTTTGACAGTTAATAATGAAGTGACTGTGGGTTATTTGTTTGTTTGTTTGACTGGTTTTCTCAGACGGGGTTTCTCTGCGTAGCCCCGGCTGTACTGGAACTTGCTCTGTACACCAGGCTGGCCTCAAACACAGAGCTCTGCCTTCCTCTGCCTCCTGAGTGCCGGGATCAAAGACATGGGTCACCACACCCAGCTGTGACTTCCTTATTAAGTTCCTAAGGTTAATGAAAAGGAAAAAGTTACGCATAAAAATGTAAGTATAAGAATGTAAGAATGAAGAACAACAGATTTTTCTCTTAACGATGTTTGCAGTTAGGAATTAAGACAGAAATTTCTTTCCAATTAATTGCATGTCTAACTAAAGAGTAATTTAAAAAGGATTATTATAACCATATGACTTCTTATGTAAGTATAAAATCAATGTGGAAGATTTTATTTAACTAATTAGTGAAAAAATAGTGATTCATTAGAATTTTATGAAAGAGAGAGAAAGACATGTTGAAATGAATTTATAAATAGGTGCAAAATACATCTTTTCAAAAGACAATAATCAATTGCATTCCACTGGCAATTTGTATTTCTACACAGAAGAATCATTTGTAATATTATTAGTTCATTAAAATTTAACCAAGTTGTAAAATATTTCAAGTAAAACATTGAAAAGTGTGCCAGACAAGACTGCCAAAAATCTTAAGAATTTCATTTTTTACCTTTTCCTTTCTGACTTCCTTCCTTCCTTTAGTGTGTGTGTGTGTGTGTGTGTGTGTGTGTGTGTGCTCACATCACACCATCACACATATGTGATGGCATAGCTCACATATAGAGGCCAGCAGGCAACTTGCAGGAATAAATTCTGTGTGTTCTGGGGATCAAACTCAAGTTGCCATGTATATAAATTGGCAGCTGAGCCATCTCTCTGGCCAACCTTTTCTTAAAGTTCATATTCCCTCTTTGGTTGAAATCCTTTGGCAGAGCAGCCCTGATGATAGAACGAGTTATTCCCCTTCATGTCTCTAGAGCTAACTTGTTCTGGGTACATCCAAGCTTGTACTAGAATCTTGGAGGCCAGTCAGTGTCAAATGGAGCAACTAGAGCCGACTGCTAATGAGGGAACCCCAGATGCCTGTTAGATCTGGATCGCAGTCCCTTGGGTTACATTGGTTCCAGCTTCTGGCTGTGTTACCCATGCTGGCTGTGGTTTCTCAGCTGCGCTGGGTGCAGGGAGCTGTTCAGTGCTGGCTGATCTGCAGGCTTGAGTAGCGCTCTCGCTCTCTCTCTCTCTCTCTCTCTCTCTCTCTCTCTCTCTCTCTCTCTCTTGTGGGAAGCCACTTGTGCTGTTGCAGGGTGGTGCTGGCTACCGCTGGCCACCACGCATACATAGGCAGTAAAGTTTTTTTTGCCAAGATGAGGTTTTGAGAATTAACCAATCAGATGAGAGACAAGTTAACCAATCAGATGTGAGACATGCAAATGAGGTGGTAAGCATAACCCATGCATAACCAATCCGGGTGTGAGACTCGCCTTTCCTAGGCCTATATAAGCAGCACCAGTTCTGGGCTTGGGGTCTCTTCGCCTCTGCAATCAAGCTCTCCCAATAAACATGTGCAGAAGGATCCTGTTGCAGCGTTGTTCTTGCTGGCGAGCCAGGGCGCACTCAAGACTCTCTCTCGTAAATGAGCCTATCAAGTATTAGACATCATGATGGCATTTGGAACAATGTGTTTGAATGATTCTCCTTGGCTCCGGACATCACTGCTTCTCCTAAGTTCTTTTCCTCTTTTACATGTCCCTTTGTCTACTCCCACTCTTCCTCAATCTCTATTTTACCATTTCTTAGACTCTTTTATAGTTTTTTTTTTTTTTTTTTTTTTTTTTTGCTTTTCCCACACTTGGACCCATTTATATATAAGTGTGGTGCACTCACATATATGTGTGTGCGTGTGTATGTGCGTGTGCATGTGTGTATTTGCACATGTGCACACACGTGCATGCTTTACCATCTAGTATCCACATATGAGACATAGCATGTGCTTTTTTTCTTTCTGAATTTAGGTCATCTTGCTTAACATTATAATTTCCAGATCCAGCAAATTAAATGATTTCATCTTTGTAGCTTAACAAAATTTCCATTTTAAAAAATGAATCACAATTTCTTTGTCCATCCCTATGTCGATGGACATCTACACTGGTTCCATTTTCTTGCTCTTGTAAGTAGAGCAGCAATGGGCATGGATGAGCAAGCATCTCTACTGTAGGATATAGAGACCATTGTTTATACGCTGAGGAATGGTATAGCTATATATATATATATATATGTATATATATATATATAACTATGGAAGTTCTGGGTTTCATCTTTCTTTTGATACCCCTATGTTGATTACCATAATGACTGTATTAGTTACCACTCCCATCAATAGTGAATAAGGGTTCCAATAATCTTGTTTCTGTTTTCCACATTTTTCCCTGACAGTTTAATTATTAAAATGTAGATTATCTTTATTTCTTTGTCTGTCTATAAGAAAAACACATACTGGGAAGAAATATCACAAGTAGACATTGTTTCAAGAAAGTGAGAAATTGATTGTCACACAGAAACCATGAAGGAAAGAAGAGGATTGACCACACAGAGAAAATATCTTTTCAACTTTGCATGCAATTTGTAGTTCAACATACATATGGTTGACATCATTTGCTTGTTAGACATGTAGAATATCAGGCCCTGTTCCAGTTCAACTAAGACAGCATCTACAGCTTGTTAAGATGCTCAGGTAATTTGAATGTAAATTCCCAAAAAACCTTAATCTACACTCTTTATTTACTATAGACTAGTTAGGGGCTGGATGTCTCTAATCATATCGTTAGGCCAGAATATTCTGCCTGAAAGGTTTGGTACTGTTGGACATGGAAAACATGAAAGTATAAATTATTTTGTGCAGAAAAACAATGTATCAAAAATTCAAGTCTACAGGTTGGTGAGTTGGCTAATTGATAAAGATACTTGCCAGCAAGACTGAGATCATGAGTTCAATTCTCAGGACCCACACTGTAGAAAGAGAAAACCCATTTCTGAAAGTTGTACTCTGACTTCCATACATGTGCCCACAAACATGCACATAAAATACAAAGTAAATAAACATTAAAAGTTCAAGTCTCTTTGAAAGGCAATTTATTAAAAGCAAAACTGAATTTCAGTTATAATATTTCAATTTAATAACTAGTGGTTTGAAGTTAGATAATTCTGGGCAGTGTGATCAGATTTCAAATTCAATTGAGATGTAATCATTTAACAACCTAAATCTTGCAGAGTTGATAATCAATATAATATTGGTATATATTGAATTATCTAAAATATTTACAAGATTGTAATACAACAAAGCTGTGGCTTTTAAGCATTTAAAAAATACAATTGTATCAGTTACTTTTGCTGTGGCTAAAGGTGTAGCAGAAAGAGTTTAGAAGAGGGCAGACTACTTGGCTCAGGTTTTCAGAGCTCACTTCATGATTGCTTGGCTCAGTGTGCTCTGCAGAACAGGATGGGAGGTGGTAGTTGTGGCACAGGAGAAGAAATTTCATGATGGAGAAGAAGAGGGAAAAGGAGGGTAACCAAGCTAACCTTAAAAGGCATCCTTCCTGAAATTTACTTTTGCCAACACTATCCTGGCCTTCAACGTTCCTAGAACACCAGGTGGAGATGGAACAGTCACTACGTGACTCCGTTGCTGCCTCTGTTGCGGTGTGGTGGGGAGCATTGCATATTCAAACCATTCAACCCACTCGGATCTGCAGACCCATGCCATCTCATAATAATAAATAATGAATAAATATGTTTAATTCAACTTCAGAAGTCTCCAAATTATTTTTATTTAAGATCTTGAAAAATATTTATTTTTAATGAGTGTGTATGTGCGTGTGAGTGTACATATGCATACCTTATGTGCCCTCAGAGGTCAGAAGAGGGATCAGATACTGTGGTATCTAGTAGCCACCCTGTGGATGCTAGGAAGTAAACCTGGGTTCCCCTGTAAGAGCACTAAGTGCTCTTAACCATTGGGCTATCTCTCCTACCCTAAGAGTCTCTAAATTCTTGTCAGTTCCAACATTGTTCAAAAGTCAGTCCGAAAACTCTACTGAGATTCAAGACAAAGTACTTATCTATAAGCCTCTGTAAAATCAAAATGAAAGCTACATGTTTCTAAGATACACAGCCGAGAGTAAGTGATTCCATCACAAAGGGGAAGGATAGAAAGAAAGGACTGGACCAAAGTGAGACCAAAACCTAACAAGGCAAACATTCAATCCTCCAATTCTGTGTGTAGCGTCTGAAGTGTGTGGTGGTTTGTTGGAAGCTCCAGCTGACTTGGGCAGCCCTGCCCCTGTAGCTATGGTCCACAAGGCCTGTCTCTCATCATGGGCTGGTTCTGTTTGTTTTCTGTGGCTTCTTGTAACAGAAGCTCCATCTTGTTGGTGTGTCTGCCCTCCTGGACTCACCACTGAAGCTTAAGTTTTACACTCACATCTTTACGTCTTGTCGCCTCAGGGACTTCTGACAGGCAACCTGACTGTCACACTGCTCACTCACCCTCTCAGGCTTGCCTGTGTGGTTCTGGAGAGTCCTCATGACTCTAAAGCTCTTAAATCCTGCATGATTGCAAAACCACATTGCCGAGGTCAGCTCAAGCAGTAGGCAGGCCTTTGTACCACGGCTGGGTTGTCCTCTGAGTCCTGGGCAGCTGGATCAGCAGAGCACCCTGGGGGCCACTCAAGGAGAGGATTCGCTCTTCCAAGCCTACGGTGGCTGGGCTCTGGTTGCTCCCTGAGGCCCCCTCAAGGCAACTTTCTTCCCAGGGTGAAGTCCTCAGCTTCTGTTACAGCACTAATCCTTTCAGAAACTGTAACTTTGTTAGGCCCAACATTACGAGTATTTCAAGTTGCTACGCACTCCGGTCGAGTCAGCTTGACAGGCCGAGAGGCCTGGAAGCCACTCACGAGGCAAAGAATTTCACAGAAACTCACCTCCTGGAGTCTGGCGTTCTCTTTAACTCATATACTCAAACCCTATTCCCGAATTAGTCTGGTGTATAAATCCACGTGCTCTCTTTTAGTATTATCCTATTATAAGTGCCTTTTAAGATTGAATTCTGACACAGCTAAGCCTTCACCAGTGTTCCAACAGTCCTAGAAAGTCCTTGAGCAGACTATGGGCTTGGAATTCAGTAAGAATGTTGCCTATTCAGTGACGTTCAGAATTGCCTCTGGTACTACACTATCACTTTGAATAAAAGCTAAGTCACTGCCCTACACAGGAATTTACCATCATCTAGGAAGAAGGAAGTTTGAGACCTAAAGAGAAACCAGAATAGATACTTAGAACTATAGATAGCTGAGTTACACCCATACACACATATTTACAATGGTCTAGGGGGAAGGTGGACTATACAATAAACTAAAATAGGAACTATGGCAAGGGCACGAAGCCCTTGACCCTGGCTTCTAAGATTAAGTGGACCTTAGGTGGAGCTCTTTTTGATCCCAGTTGTTAACAATGAATTCTATCCCAGGTGGTTCCTGTTAGACCTTCTGTGTTTGTATTCCTCTGTTTTGTGTAAGAATCCAGTAACCTCTTTGTACCTTGCTGGTGTGTTACCGAACTTCCCTATTTTCTTCTGTATAAAAAGTTTGATGCTCCATTTGACAAATTACATTCAGATTCTACACAACCTCTCCTGTGTGCATCTGTCTGTCATTCCATCCAACGCTTTGCTCACCTGCTCCAGAGACCCGTTCCACGCAGACAAAGGGATCCAGAGGGTCTGTGGCATCAAGTTGGTTCTTTTTTTATTTTTTTCTCTGTAAACCTGGCTGGAAGCATCCAGCAGCATCAGTGCCATAGCTTGTATACTGGTCTGCTTAAGATTCTCCTCTGTGATAAGGTCTCAGGACAGAAATACAGTGTAGGCAAATTCTTTCCCACAGTGCACCATTCACAGATAGTGTCAAATGCAATTCCTATCTGAAACCACTGAGCACACCTTCAATGTCTTCGTTCCTGTTGCTCTTCTTATCCTGTGAGCTCACAGACAGCATGCTAGCATATCCTTAGGCTCTTCCAAATTTCTCCCCCAAATAATTCCAAGCCGCAATCCCAAATCACAGCCAAGATCATATTTCTCGGGCATCACAGCCAAGATCATATTTCTCGGGCAGCAAAACTCTGACACAAACATGTTGAAAGAGAAAAGGTTTTATTTTGGCTCATGGTCTTAGACAATCTAGATTGTAGTTGCTTGGTTCTCTGAGATTGGACCAAATATCACATTGAGGATTAGGGCAGTCTTTGCTTCTGGTGTTCAGGTAGCAGGATTGGGAGAGAAGGTGACACTTAATGTTCAGAACATGCCCTTGGGCCCTATTTTCCCCAGGCAGGCCCCTCTTCCCAACATTTCTATAATCTCCCCAAATAGTGCCACCAGCTGGGGACCAAGTGTTCAACAGGTGAGCCTGTGAGGGGCATTTCATATTTGAACCCTAATCATTGAGTCTGGGAATCACCACCCAAATCACTCAGACACCGATCTCAGTCAAAGGGCTGGTTTACTGAATGCACACCACAAGACTGACAGTCAGAGATGCAGTCCAGACTCAGGAGCTGAACTTCAATGCTCAGCTAGAATCCTACAGAGCTTGTTAAGCCCGAAATCCACAAACACCTGTGACAAGTTATTCTACCAGTCAGGATTCAGGGATAGGGACTTTCCTTCAGAACGTGTCTTTTTTGTACATCTACCCTGTTCTCATTGGTTGGGGTAGACAACTATGGCCTTGCCTAACACTCATGACTTCACTTGCCAGCATGGATTTGCATGCTTCTCTCTGTCAAGCAAGATGTTGTTCCCAGGGAGGTCTTGGGAACTTAAATGTTATTCAACCCCTATTCAAAATGGAAGCTGTGTTCCAGATGGCTTCTTATATTGGTGCAGTGTCTTTCTTAGGTTGAGGTCTGTCCCAGGGGCAGCTTGTAAAGGCAAAGACCATAAAAGCTCATATCCAGGTGCAGGAAGTGCTGCTGGGTGGATGGTTCAGGTTCAAGCTTACTGTGGCTAATTACACACTGACTTTTATTGTGATTGGTTTCCAAGAACACCAAAGAATAGCACAGGGCAGAATATGCAAACAACTCGTGCAGGCATGAAAAGATCTCCTTATAACATTAGTAATGGCACAAAATGGCTGGCTAGACAGGCAACAATTATCTGGGCCTTAACAATAATAATCAACCTTTTCCACTCTGGAGACTGAGGCAGGAAGATCGCTGAGTGATTTTCTAAAATACTCTTCCATTTTAGTCTCAGCAAATGTAACTTGTCAGTGTGACGGCAGTGGTGGTTTTTAAAAATTCTTCATTAACACACCTTTAAAAAACAAACAAACAAAAAAAAGAGCTCAAAGCAGGCCTGTGGAGATGTCGCTGTGGGTAAAAGTTCACCAGCACTGGCAGGAGTATGGAAGGCTCAGACAAGACCTTGGCTTAAACAAAGAACAGCAAAAGATAGCAATTGTAAGAGCAGAAGCAACTTAGAATGAGTGCTGTACTTGCTCTTTGGGCTCCTAAGACCTTGAAAGTGCTTCATATATATCTGGTGGGGGTGGGGTTGGGGTGGGGGGGTCAAACTGATCTAAAATCCCATCAGGACTTGCTGAAATCTGGGCGATGAGCTGACCTCTGTGACGAGAAGGCCGGGCACTGCTTGCTGTTTCTGCACTCTGACTGCTGACACAGACGTCTCCATGACCCTTCACTGTGCATTGAGCAATACGATTGTGCTGATGCAAACCTTAGTGGACGCTCTAGACTGTCCTCTCATTTGAGTGGTCATCCAGACAGGAGAAACACAGCACATATCATCTGCTCCCTGCAGACTTAATCTCACTGGCTGCTATGTGAACCCCATGGGGCTGAGATTATGTGTTCAGACACCCATAGTGCAGACATATTGATGCTCAGTTTTCAAACTTAATAAGTGGCTCCTGGTTACAAGGAAAGCTAAGGACTGACCAACATGAAATCGGCACAGCTTGGGTCCAGCTGGTGTGATCTTTCCTGTGTGTATGAACTTAGCAGAGCCATGGAATCATGCTCTTCAAGGTTTTACACTTTTGGTTTTGTTTGCTGTTTGTTTTGCTATAGTTGATCATCATTTCCAGTTCATACCTCAGTGGCTGGGAGCACTGCCTGCTCTTCCAGAGGGCTGGAATTCCACTCTCAGTCCTTATGTGGTGGCTCACAGCCATCTATAACTCCAGTTCCAGGCGCTCTGATACCCTGTTCTGGCTTCACAGACATCACACACACACATGGTGCACAGACACACATGCAGGCAAAACACCCATACACATGAAAAATAAAATGAAAAATAAAATAAATTTTCAAAAGGAAATACCATGGGTGTTTTCCATATTTTTAGGTAAGGGAGCCACAGTGAGTGAATTGGTGGAGTCTGTCAGTGAGCTTAGTAAAAAGCCCCTGAGGGTAGACATAGCATTTCCATGGCACAATAGCCACGGCACAGTGCTTGATATAGAGTAGCTCCTAGACAGAGGCTTGTTGAATGATTTTTGAAGGTGTAGAAAATAGGGCAGAACGGATTCTGGGAGCCAGATCGACTTGCTTCTAGTCCCACAGCCTCCTAATCATCAGTGTGTAGAAACAGTGTTTACTGCATAGCTCTGACTACAGCGGAGGACAGTGGGGCCTGGGAGCCTGTATGGCTGCATTATTGTGAATAGCGACTCTCATTATTTGATAAGCTTCTTCATTTGGTAAAATTATAGTGATGATATAATACATATTAGGCACTACATAAAAGGAGACGCTTCCTCAAGTAACATATGTGCTCCCAAACCTGGTCACTCTGCCAGCCCTAATGTCCCCAACCTACTCTTGGTCAAATGAGATGAGGCTAAAGTGAAAAGCATCGAGTCCAGTGCCATTTTGGTTCCCAGCTCCCTGTGAAGCCTTGGAGAACCATGGGCTAGACTTCTTTGAAGGTCCCAGCAGAAGTACTTCCTATCTTCTTCTGCTTCACTCTGGCCTGGAAGGCCCCTGGGGTAAGGACTTGAGGAGGGCACTGGGAGGAGGCAGGAGGATGGCGAAGGTGATCATCCCCCTTCTCTGCTCTATCCCACGTGAACGTGGGCCGTCAGCCCCTTCACGCAGTCCTTGTTTCCTTTTTCCATAACTGTTTGCTTTCTTGCCCCATTGCTTGGAGTGGTGAGCCTTCCTCATTAATGCTGGTCTATTCTTTATCCTATACTCTAGTTACACACTCATTACCACTTAAATTAATATGGTCACTAACTTTCCTGGGCTCCCATTTCTAAATTTGTATATCACAGGATAGGTAAGTTATTATTATTGTAGTATCACAACACATTCTAGGTATTTTGTCATTGTTTGTTTTTCTTATGGAGAAAAATGTTCTTACTTGGTAAAAAATCTTGCTAGATAAACAGAAAGTATATTAGCTAGCTATTATTGCTTAATGCTCACCACAAACTTAGCAGCTTAAAGCATTCATTCTCTCACACTTCTGTGGGTCAGGAGCCAGGCACAGCTTAGTCAGTTCTTTCCCCAGAGTCTCCCCTGATGGCAAATTAAAGGTTGGTTTCATCTGAAAGTTTCACTGGAGAAGACATTTCCAAACTCCTAAAGATTGTTGTCGGGGATGCATTTCCTTGAGGGTGCCCTACTTCAGGTAAACTAGCCTTGGTTCCTGGTGACCAGTCGGTTCCTAGCAGACACATCCAGTTTCTCAGCATGTGGGACTTCTGTGGCTGATCACTTCATTAGGCCAGCAAGGAGAGTCTTGTGAGGGAGTCTGCCAGCAAGACAGAGTCTTGTATAATCCAATCCAATCACAGAATGCACATGTCATTATCTTTTCTCTATTTTATTCATTAGAAACAAGCTTCAGAGCTTGCTCACAGGGTTGAGAAAAGGCACAGATACTATGAGATGTGGCCCATGAGAGCATCTTAGAGACTGTCACACATGGGAGAGGAACGAGTTCTGTTGAGTGACTGAGGGTTGGATATGACACCAGAGAGGCTGAGTAGGGACAAATGCAACATGCTTGAAAAATGTGAAGAAGAGGGAGAGAGAGAGAGAGAGAGAGAGTTAGAGTTGGTGAGAAAAAGGAACCAAGAAGATGAAACAAGGCTGAAGCCCTCAAGTTGCCCAGTGGGCAAAGGCCCTTTTCAGACATGACTTCATGAGTTCTACCCTCAGGATCCACATGGTAGAAGAAAACAGGCTCCTACAGGTTGTCATCTGACCTCAGAATGTGCACGCGCACACGCAAACACACACACACACACACACACACACAAGCACACACAGACAAGCACACACACTAAAAATTTAAAATAAATACAATGTCAGACAAAAGCTAAAACAAGACTGTAATTAAGTAAAGCCAGTGGGGCCCACCACGGTTCAGTCAGTGGGTCTTCTGGGAATGGCAATGTCTGCCTACTGAACATAAGCCCTTTTGTCCTACCTGAGGTCCTAAGGAGAATCTAGCATGCTCAGGAATGGTAGGTGTGGGGGCTTTTGCTTTTGATGCTGTGGCCATTCACTTGAAAGTCCCAAGTTTGACATGAAGAAGAGGTGTGGGGCAGAAGTAACTTCTGAGGACACCAGAGCTGAGGGGACCTGGTGGCCACAATTCACCAAAATCTTAGGCTCTTGAATTTCTTTCACTGGTGGGAGTAGTCTGTTTTTTTTTTTGTTTTTTTGTTTTTTTTTTCTTTCCATTTTTTATTAGGTATTTAGCTCATTTACATTTCCAATGCTATACCAAAAGTCCCCCATACCCACCCACCCCCACTCCCCTACCCGCCCACTCCCCCTTTTTGGCCCTGGCGTTCCCCTGTTCTGGGGCATATAAAGTTTGTGTGTCCAATGGGCCTCTCTTTCCAGTGATGGCCGACTAGGCCATCTTTTGATACATATGCAGCTAGAGTCAAGAGCTCCGGGGTACTGGTTAGTTCATAATGTTGATCCACCTATAGGGTTGCAGATCCCTTTAGCTCCTTGGGTACTTTCTCTAGCTCCTCCATTGGGAGCCCTGTAATCCATCCATTAGCTGACTGTGGGCATCCACTTCTGTGTTTGCTAGGCCCCGGCATAGTCTCACAAGAGACAGCTACATCTGGGTCCTTTCGATAAAATCTTGCTAGTGTATACAATGGTGTCAGTGTTTGGATGCTGATTATGGGGTGGATCCCTGGATAAGGCAGTCTCTACATGGTCCATCCTTTCATCTCAGCTCCAAACTTTGTCTCTGTAACTCCTTCCAAGGGTGTTTTGTTCCCAGATGGGGGTGGGGCAGGCTGGGATCTCCTCCAGGTGAGCTGCAGTACGTGCAAAGCAGATATGAACAAGATCATGTCTCAACTGGGGAGGGGGGAGAGGGAGGAAGAGGAGGAGCACTAAGGCTGTGAATGCAATTATAAATTCCATCAGCCCGTATAAAAGACACAGAATCCAGGTGTTTTATTAAAAGCTGTCAGTCGAGATTGGGCAGGTTTTGGAGCTTTTTTAACTACCTCCCAGCCATATGTCCCTTATTACTTGCTGTTTCTCCTGGCCCCAAGCTCACAGTTCATTTCCCTCATGGTGGCTTCCTTTCCCCCTTCTTCTCTCTCTTCCTGTTTCCTCCTCCTTTCCAGCGACCCTCAGTTAGGTAGCTGAAAACCCACCTACTTCCATCTACTGCCCAATCACAGGCCTTTTAATGAGCAACTAACTTGGGAAGTAAGGTTTATACAACTAAGGCTGGTGTAAGTGAGAACTCACTGGTCTTGGGGCAACCCGTACTGTATTTAGCATTTGAATACGTAGCAGTACCAGGCCAACCCTAACATAAGGCAGCCTTTGTTACCCAGCTCAATCTCCCGTATGTCATACACGATATATGGCCACTAAACCTTCCCTATGTGCCTGGGCCTACATGTCTGAATGGAAATTAAGAAAGAGTATGTATTGTATGTGCATATTTGATCCCTGCCACAAATGCTACTAAGTAATATTACTTATCCCATTTTAAAAATCGAGGCATAGAGATAAAATATTTTGCATAAGGTCACATTGCTTGTTAAGAGTCAGATCTTCCAGTTTAAAATTGTCTTGGCTTGAAGCTCATTTTTGTTGTATTTAGCGATGTTGGAGCTGAATCCAGGGTCTCATGACAGGCTCTACCACAAAGCTGCAGTCCTGTCCCCTTACACCCTTCTCCCTGGTTAAAGCTTTGGTCATGTGATCACACCGTGCAAATACAGCCAACTGATTCACTCCTAAAGGCAGACTCTTCTTTCCCTGTGCAAATTGCTGCCTGCTCCTTGAACAAATTTGCCATTGTAATGGAATTTGAAAGTGGTAGCACCTTGCCTACAACGTCTACGTCAGGAGCCTGAGCCCAGGAGGCCTGCAGCAGGCTTGTGTGGGCCAGTTAAGGCACTGAGTCACCTTGCTTGAAGAGAATTTTCCTTAGAAACCAATGACCTTGTCATCTGCCCCAAGTCTCATATGAAAGGGTTAGGCTCAAAAGATTTTGTCTTTTCACTTGTGAGAGATAACTGCTGTTCTGTGGTTCGTGGTGTTTTAACACAGAATGTGCTGTTGTTCCGAATTCTTACTATTCAGTCTCAAAAGATTTCAAAGGCAGAATAAGAAGTCTTCTCATGTGGTACTGGACTACTACCTTCCCACACAAATACAACCTAAAATAGCAACCATTCTTAGCACCATGCCGCAAGTTTCTAGTGTATCACGGTGATATAGTAGCAGCAACGACGGTAACAGTAGGCCTGCTTGACACCATGCTTCCCGCCATGGTGATAACGGACTAAACCTCTGAACCTGTAAGCTCGCCACAGTGAAACACTTTCCTTTATAAGAGTTGTGGTCATGGGATTTTTTCATAGTACTAGAAACCCTAAGTAAGACATGGGGATATCTATCCACTGGAGCAGAGTTGACGACCTTAGAAGGAAACTGATTCTTCCCCCCCACAGAACCTGTCAACTGTCAGTAGCTCCTCAGCTCAGGGGGAAGGGCTGTAAACTTTGTCTCCCTGCATGCTAGCATGGTGACTAACTTGATCTCGTGCAGACAGTCACAGCTGCTATGGGTTCGTGAATGCAGAGGTCCTATTACGTCCTGCTTGTGTCTAGCCCTTGCCAACCTGTGGCTTTTGCAGTCTTTCTGCCCTCTCTTCCTTGGTGGCTCCTGTGCCTTCAGGTTAGGGTGTGTGACACATGACCCATATATGGAGTGGAATGCTACCCCATGAATTCATTCACAGACACTTATTCTCTGAAATTTGACCACTTGTGCACTGGCTGCTATCTACTGTACAAAGAAACTCCTTTAATGAGGGTTGAGAACTGTACTAATCTGCAGATGCAAAGGTATGAAGTTAGAAGTACACCATATAGATACGATGTCCATTTAGAAAATAGAGGTAGGTTCTCCCATAGGGTCTGTAAACTCCCCAGCCACTGGTTCTTGGTACATTTATAGTAGCAGGCAGGTTTTTTTTCTTTTGTGAATTGGGCTTTAAATGCCAGAAGAAAGCAGGTGGTTGTGTCAATCACATTTTTGTGTGACATTGCACCCATAGGCCTATCTTGCCACAGGAGTCATTATTGTAGCTCACACGGTTCGCATCAGTATGGCTGCTGCTGATTTTCTCCTTCAGCTGCCTGAGTAGCACCTTCTGCTACCGTGAAAACCAACCGTCAGGGGGGCAGCCTCCTGTGCAGTCGCAGCTTGATCTGTCCACATCCTGGGACCAAAATGTGTGGTATCTCTAGGGACTTAACTTACCATCAAGTTCTGATGGGTAACCAAGAGCCATGACAATAGTCTGTATTGTCTTGAGGGTCTCTGGGAACACCTCTGACCAACACCTCAAGGGGAGAGATTCAACACAACACTGACTGCTGGGCTTTGAATTTGTCTACTAATGGCTTCTGGATTCAACTTTTGTTTTTAATTTGACACATGTATTTATTTATTTAGTGTGTGAGTGTGTGTGTAGGGCAGAGGGCCACCTGTCAGTATTCTCCTTCTACCTGCTACAGTGTGATTCCTAGTGACAAGTTCTTTTGTGGGTTGAGCTATTTTGTAAGCCTCCTGGGTATTTGGTTTTGAGATGGAGTCTCTATGTTGTCCCAGTTTAGCTCTTACTTATGAACTAAAATGATCCTTCGGCTTCAGCCTCTGAAGTATCTGGGACTATAAGCATATGCTACTGGCTTCTCTAGAGCCCTCTTCTTAACCAGATACCACAGGAGAAGAAATTCTGAAAATGGGTTCACCCAAAATTACAAGTGATTTCTATAATTGCCATTTATAATGAATGTCTAAAAATGTTAGAAAATTTCAAACTAAGGTGAAGAAGTATACTTAATATGAGAATGATAGAGATTTTTGTTAGGAGAGTCTCCTAAGGACTCTCACAGCTGGTACTTCTTGCTCTCTGGGTTGAGAGTTATCAGATGCTCTGGTGGGGGGAGCTGAGCAAGCTAAATGCAAGGTGGGACTATGATGAGGATACCAGGACTCACTCCCTTTGCTTTAGATCTCATCCATAGCAGAGTCTTTCCTTAGCCATACACCAAACACGTTAATTGCATTAGACCTAAACAAATGTTTCACAGCCCCAAACATCCCTGTGTTTCACCTAACTAATATGAAAAATCCTGTTTGTAATCTTACCTTACAATGATTTTGTCCCCCTGATAGCTAAGGTTAGACCTTTTCAGGAGTGAAGCCATAAAGTTGTTATTCTGTGGAATTTTTATCATGAAAATAGCTTGGTCAGAACAATAGAATGCTGTCCCAAGATGGCTAAGGCATCACCCTAATGTCTGCTTCCTTTTGGGCTTATTGAGATGGCCTAACAACATTTCAGCATTAGTACGTGTGGTGGTTTAAGTATGAATGCCCTCCACCCCCACATAGGCTCATATATTTGAACACTTAGTCCCCAGGGAGTGGAACTGTTTTAAAAGATTAGAAAGATTAAGGGGTGTGGCCTTATTGGAAATCTGTCATCCTCAGTTTAGCTCTCAACTACGGCTCCAGTGTCATGTCTGCCTGCACACACCTATGCTCCCCGTCATGATGATGATGGACTAAACCCCTGAAACTCTAATCAAGTCTCAGTGAAATGTTTTCATTTGTAAGAGTTACCTTGGTCATGGTGTCTCTCCACAGCAATAGAAAGTAAGAAAGCAGGTGCCTGGGGTTCCCACAGAGACCTTCAGGGACCATGACAACATACTAAGCTGCCAGTCTTCCCTAGGATGAAACGGTCATCAATTTCAAAGCCTGAGACTTTTACCTAGTGAATTGAATTGGCAAACCAGAAATAAGTTTTGGTTTTCACCAGCATCTGGGGAGTAGAACTCCTCACCACACCATTAAACATTTCTTGACAGTAGCTGGCTGGCTGCTTCTGACAGCTATTGGCAGGAGCTGTAAGGGAATAGTCGTCCTCCAACACCCTAGCAATTCACAGTTGATTTATAGCCCTCTCTGGGACTGGCAGGTTCCAGTCCTAAGGGATGCCACAATGAAGAGCTCACCAAGTGAAGCGTTTAATTTTATCAATCCAAGAATAAGTACAAAGTTTTTTCTCCTTGCAGTTCCTTCAGGCAAAACAGCCTTCTGTTAGAGGCTTGGCTACAGGAGCACTCCCCAGATCCTAGTTTCCCCTCCAAAAATCCCCTACCCCTTCCCCCTACTCCCCAACCCACCCACTCTCACTTCCTGGCCCTGGAATTCCCCTATACTGGGGCATAGAACCTTCACAGGACCTAGGGCCTCTCCTCCCATTGATGACCGACTAGGCCCTCCTCTGCTGCATATGCAGCTGGAGCCTTGAGTCCCTCCTGTGATAGACGATGTACCATGTAAATTGTTACAGAGGAAAACATTTAAGTAAGTGTAAATCTGTTGAGTTCATTACTCATGAGCTGACAGGAGTTTTTGAAGAGATGTAACAAACCCTAAAATATAGCCAATGCAATTAGAATGAATTTCTTTTAGTTTTAGGTTAATAGACTAATTTAGATAGAGAAAAGAAAGGGTGTTTTCCATAGATCCCTGGTTCTCCCCGCATTTCAGTTGTCCTCACTGTTGCCATCTTGAGTTAGCACAGTATATTTGTTACAGTTGATGAACCGATATGAATACCTTGGTATTGTAATTAATAGTGTCACCTTAGGCCTCAGGCTGTGTTGCAGGTGTTCTGAGTTTCGGCAGATGTATGAGAACATGTGTCCACATTAGGGTCCCACACAGTGCAGCTTTGCTGCCTCACACATGCCTGTGCTCCACCATTCACCATCCTCCCCCCCCCCCCAGCTCCGGGCAGCTCCCGACTTGACTTTCCTCTGTCTCCATGGTGTTGTCTTTTTCAGAATGTGTATGTCTAGAATTGTATGCACCTTCCCAGACCAGCTCTTTCATGGAGCCTCATGCACTTCAAGTTCTTCCAACACTTTGTGGTTTCTTTTCTTTGTCTAGCTACATTTGAGATGTATATACCCCAGTTTTTGTTCTCATTTACCTACTTGAAGGCATATTGGTTGTTTCAGATATTGGTGATTATGAGTAGAGCAGACAGAAATATTTGTGTATATTTTTGTGTGGATGGATGTGCTTTAAATGTCATGCCATGAGCATGTCCTCTGACCATTTTGTGAGATGCTAACAGACTGTCTTCCCAAGTAACTGCACCACCTTCCTTTCTGTGAGCACTCATTCAGTGAGCATTCTGGCTTCTTAGCTCCTGCCCCAGCATGTGTTACTGTTTGTGCTCTGAGCCTGAGCATCCTGAAGAGCCTCCACTGGGTTCTTAGCTGTCTCACTGCTCAGATGCATTTCAGATCTCTAATGCTCCTTAAATTGTCATGATTTGTGCTGATATTATGTTCACAATGAGATCATATTTCAGTGAGGGTGAATTTTCTGAAACAAAACTTCAAGTAATGATTACACAGATAAAAGCAGACTCACTTGGACACAGTATGCTTTCTCTAGTCTCAACACCCCAATAAACTAATGAGCTGTTCTCAGCTACACCATGCTGAGGCTGAGAAGGGTTTTCTTGTTCCTAAGGAGCTGTTGCTTTGGATATAGTCACTTGCTCTAGGAAGGGTAGCTCACTACAGGCATCCACAGCCCATATAGTCTTCACCAGTGCAGGCCCTTCTTCATTCAGTCACTCAAGAGAAGTATTTGTAAACGCTTATCAAGTAACTGGGGGAATTGGAAAGCTATGGTTTGTGCCAGGAAGATCAGCATTTTATAAAGCCAGTATTGTTTTACTCCGTGTTTGCCATGCAGAGGGTGATATTTTGGGAAGCTAACTAACACAACATTTGGGTTTGCCTTGTTTTATTTTGATCAGGAGTTTCAGGTGGTGGCGGCTTATGCCTTTAATCCCAGAACTCAGGAGGCAGAGGCAGGGGGAATCTCTGAGTTCAAGGACAGCCTAGTCTACAGAGTGAATTCCAGGATGGTCAGGGCTACACAGAGAAACCCTGTCTCCAAAACTCAAAACCAAACAAACACAAAGAGTTTCAATGTGTAGTTCTGGCTGGCCTAGAACTTATTGGGTAAAGCAGGCTAGCCTTGAACTCACAGAGCTCTGCTTGTCTCTGTCTCCCCAGTTCTGGGATTAAAGGTGTGTGCACCATTCCCAAAAAGGAATTTAATGTAGAAGAAATTCAGGGGCCCATGTAAACATTTTTAATGCCTGAAAACTTGAATGTGTGAGGTGCTGGCATTATATAGCTTGTGACTATCAGGAGTCATTGGAGAAAAGCACTTCTTTTTTTTTTTTTTTTAAAACACTCAGAGAAGTATCCATTTTCTTTTTTTTTTTTTTTTTTAAAGATTTATTTATTTATTATATGTAAGTACACTGTAGCTGTCTTCAGACACTCCAGAAGAGGGAGTCAGATCTTGTTACGGATGGTTGTGAGCCACCATGTGGTTGCTGGGATTTGAACTCTGGACCTTCGGAAGAGCAGTCGGGTGCTCTAACCCACTGAGCCATCTCACCAGCCCGAAAAAGCACTTCTTTAGTAGAGCGGGCAAGCAAAGGCTGAGGATGGTAGGGAAGGGAAAACCATAAGGCCTTTGCACATCTGCTTTGGACTCTTTTCTGTGGACAGGATGGGCTACTGGGATGCTTTACTCAGAGTAAAGATGTGTTTAGATTTATATTTTAAAATGATTATTTTGCCTGCATTTCTGGAATGTTGGTTAAAAGGGGAGACACTATAAAGGAAATGAATCTGCTTCTTGCTATGGAAATTATCATATGGTACACTGAGGTCTGGCTTAAGGCAATGCTTATGAGAATATAGATCAAAAGGCACTTGCCAGAGATACCTGGATGTGATCAGCCGAAAATGTGTGGGAGGGATCTATCTGCCCAGGGAGATAAGGGGATGGGCTGTCTCCCAGAGTTCTGATTTGGATGGTTGGATGGTGATGCCTCTAACCTCTTCAGTTATGTAGAAAGGAAAGATTAAAATACAGCTGTCTAATAAGAATTCACTTTTCACACAAGAGACTAAAAGCAGAACAGATGAAAACTAGAGTCAATAAAATCCCACCTTCTGCATCCTGTTCTCTTTCCCTGCCAAGGACACCCTTCTTTGTTACTTTTCAATTACTGAAACAGGATGGGATCTGAGATCTTTCAGACCATGACCAATTCTTGCTCGGAGTGCATCCCCAGTGCTACAGTGGTTTCCTGGGGAATGAGACAGATGCAGAGTCGTTTAGTTTGGTGTGAATAATTGTCTTGCTGCCTAGGCAGAAAAATTCTAACCTCAGGCTCTGAGTACAAGGATAGGTACCACTTCTTTTTCTAAGTTTATTTTTCTCTGCTTTGAGAATCTCATTGCAATCTTAAACTAAGGTGCCCACATTTATTCAACAAGTCCATTTCTAGGGTTCGAGAGCTAGCTCAAAGGTTGAGAGCACTAATTGATTCCCAGCACCCATATGATGATGGCTTACAACAGTCTCTAGCTCCAGTTCCAGGGGATCTGGCACCATCTTCTGGCCTCCTTGGGAACTTCATGCACATGCAGGCAAAACACCCATACACATAAAATAAAAATAAATACATTTAAAGAAGCACACATCTTCAATAACTTCTACAGTTGTGACAGCAGTTACTAAATGCCTGTGTTAAACCAGAACGTTTTAAGGAGAAAGACCAATTCCCCGAATATCTAATTAGAGCAAGCTGTATTTTAGAGGTACATCTGGGGCTGGCTGTCTTACCTTAAGTTGGGATTTTTTGAGAGCAGCCCTAGATGTAAGGAAAACATTAATTTTATATAGCTCAGGGGTAGGAACTTTCCAAATGGAATAGTTGTCCGGCAAAATAGGTGGGGTTACAGGAACAGAACATAAGTATTTCATGTTAGTTAGATATAACAAACAAACTAACTCCTGAAACAAAGACATGGTTGCCGTTCCAGACCCATTGTAGTTAGGTTACAAATGGGGCATAGCTCAGTTCTTGAGAAATAGAGGATTAATCATAAACAGGCCTAGACCTTCTTTGTCTTTACTATACAATGGCTTTTAACCTAAGATGGGGGCAGGCTGGTTCCTTGTCTGCTCTGCAGGGGGTTGTGTGTGGTTTCTTCTCATTCCCATGATACCTATGAAGCAGAAGTCAGTATCACTGTTGAGTATGCCCCCTTCTCCCCAGCATAGCTGTAGCCATTTTGTTCCATGCCTGCCAGCTATTTCATATTGCGGCTGCCAGTCATTAACAAAGAAAAATAACATGACTAAGAGCAGACTCATGCAGATCACATATCCTGTTAAGTTCTGCATGGTCTGAGGTTTGTTAATCTTAAGAAATCTGACCAGGCTTTATGTGAGGCCCATCAAATTTAAGGTCAATATGGACTGTTTTGTCTAAAATGGCTTGAGTCAGAGCCGACCACCAGGCAGCACTTCCTGCCCCTGCATTTGAGCTCACTGTGATTTTTATGTTTTTTTTTTTCCTTTATAAGCTGACAGAAAAAGATGTTCAATGTTGTGGCTCAGCCTCTGTGTGAGCTATGGTCCTGATCAATGAGTCTTAGGGTGAGCATTCAATAAACCATCCCTGTCTGACTGAGATGGGTGTTCATGTGGTTTGTGGGGTGATTCTTGGACCCCCAACAATCACTACTTTACTAATCTTTCCTCAGGCAGGACTTTTATTAACTAGTTTGTGAAAAGAACAAGTTTTGTAATTGTTTTACTTGACTCCAAAGCCTTTGAAATTTTCATTCATCACTCTGGCTAAAGACATACCTAGAAAAATAAATAGAAATTACTGGAAAATTTAAATATAAACAAAAGGGAAAGCAATGTGATGTAATGAAGCCTATATATCCCTCATTTATCTTCAATGACTAATTCATTCAATCTTATTCCCTTTTTACTGGCTTACTATTTCTTTAACATCTCCTCCTTCTACTCATCTATTTTGCAGTAGAAATAGATATGATGTTACTTCATTTGAAAAAAATATGTACTTTCAAAAGGTAAATGTTCTAGACAAACAAAAATATTTGTCATAGTTGGCATCCTAGTTTCATTTACTTTATTGTTATAAAATACTCTGATCAAAAGAAGGCCACAAGTGATGGCTTATCTGTTTAGAGTACTTGCTGTTTCTCTGAAGGGCTTGGATTCAATTCCTAGCATCCACATAGTGGCTTACAACCAATCATAACTTCAGTATCAGAGATCCTAACACCCTCCCTGACCTTCTAGGTTACTAGGCATGAACTCGGTGTATATACATACACACAGGCAAAACACTCATGCATATGCAGTTCAGAACCCCTTGCCTAGGTGCCCCCTACAGTGGGCTGAGGTTTCCATATCAATTAACTTTGTTGAGACAGTCCCCCATAGACATGCCCACAGGCCAACTCAGTGTAGACAATCCCTCACTGAGACTCTCTTCCCAGCTGATTTCTGAATTATATCAAATTGAAAACTAAAGCTAGCCATCACAGCTGGGTATTAAAGTGTTTCTCCAGTGCCATTTAAACCTTGTTTCCCTTGCAGCAGAGTTTGGAAGTGGGCTTTTGGGAAATGACTGGCTAATGGAGGGTCTGACTTCATTATCGGCAAATTCACAATTTGATGGGAAGTGATAGAAATTAGGTAGAACCTTGTTGGACATAGGATGTTATTTAACGGTATGTCTTTAAAATATGTACTTTTACTGGTCCCTTCCTGTCTGTCTCTTTTCTGCTTTCTGGCTGTCCTGGGGAGTTCATGTTCCTTCTGTTTTAAGATTCTACCTCACTACAGATCTAGAAGCAACATGGGCTGAAACCTCTGAAACCTCTTACTAAATTAAAACACATCTTTCTCACTTAAGTTATCAGGTTATCTTGTCACTTCATTTCAACATTCTAACACAGTGACTAACTATAATACTATTATTGCAATAAAATAAATAGGCTATACATTTCTTAACATTTCATCCATATTCATATTTTACTTTCTTTATGTGTTATGTTTATGTGTTTCTTTATATGTTATTTATGTATATATGTATGTGCATGTGAGCATATGTTCATGTGTGTGCGTGGAGACCAAATGACAGCCTTAGGTGTCATTCCTCAGGGGCCATTGACCTTGTTTTTCAGACTGAGTGTCTCATTGGATGTAAACTCTAAGAAGGCCAGGCTGACTGAATATCAAACACCAGAAACCATTTGTCTCTGCTTCTCCAGCTCTTGGATTACAAGCATGTACCACTACACCTGGTTTTGTTTTTTACTGTGGATTCTAGGGTTTGAACTGAAGTCCGTGTGTCTGCAAGACACTTTACGTATGGATGGAGCTATCCACCCATCTCTTATACATTATTTTATTCAGTTTGTTGCTTGAATAAGGATGAGTAGAACCAATTTTCTTTCTGTTTTACTTTTGTTTGATGTTTAACTTACTTAAAAATCTTGTTTGGTTTATGTTGGACTATCTACACAGCAAATTAAGCTTGAGGGAACTAAGAAAACTGTAGCTGTATTTTGTGTGTTGGTAATTGTGTCTCTACATCCTCTGAAAGCCCTTTGGCTGTTAAGCATTTCTGATGTTGCAGTTATATTCTTTTTTTTAAATTTTCTTTATTTATTTATTATATGGTACACTGTAGCTGTTTTCAGATACCCCAGAAGAGGGCAGCAGATCTTTTTACGGATGGTTGTGAGCCACCATGTGGTTGCTAGGATTTGAACTCAGGACCTTCAGAAGAGCCGTTGGTTCTCTTAACCACCGAGCCATCTCTCCAGCCCAGTTATATTCTTTCTATTGTATTAGAAACCCAGAAATTGGCACACACATGCACTAGCAAAAGACCTGGAATTCATTATGATATAGTTTCCATATTTACATTGAGGTCTTGACCTCCTCCCTTTCTAAGAAAATCATGGGAAGAAATATCCTAGTAGAGAGAGATCTGTCCATCATAGTGTGGGGAAGGAAAAAGGACCACCTTCCTACATAAATATTCTGCACGTCTCATGAACATTCACAACAACGTCTTAAAAATCCACCACAAAGAACCAGAGGGCTACCGACTGCCCCCTTTGGGTGTACCTGCTGCGCTTTCTCTCTCCAGAGTGTATACCCTTTGCATTGCTAAGTAAACTCCACTTAGACTGTGTGTGTCTCTTAGCTGTGCTCTCTCCCTTGAGAAGACAGAAGGAGGAAAATGTTTCACTGGTAACATCTATAACTACACTCAGGGCCACAGGAGCTAGTAACCCTTCAGTAACAAATTGTAGATAAACTAACAAGTGACTATGCCACCAGGGCACTATGGCAGGAGTCAATCTCAATGCCATTTCATGAACATGTATGCAAAGGTTGCAGCATTTGAGCACCATGACTAAGCAGGTTTGTTCAGTATCCTTTGCTGACTGCTTACAAGCTAAAGGATCAAATGAATACAGAATTTGCATATAGACCTGAATAATTAGAATGCTACAGAATAAGAAATCTAAGTGTTGTACATATTTCGTTTAATATTTCCTATAACAGAAATACTTAGAGTACATATCTAGACTCTAGTCTGATGGTGTTGCAAGGCTTGAAGTGAGTGATGCTGCCTCAGGTCTTTCTCCTTCCTTCCAGCTCATGGTGGGTGACGCCCTTCTTTCCTTTTGTCTTTCCAGAGACCCTTAGCAGCTATGTTTCTGCTTTGCTCCACATCTTTAGTTTACTAAGTTAATTTTACCAAGAGCTCTGATACCCACACGTATGCAAATGCTTGTTTAAGGGGAAGCTAACGAGGGATCATGGGACGGGCAGCAGGGCCCTTGAGCTCGTCTGTAATTTGACTCCTGTTACTAGAAATATTCATATCTTTCCAGGGAGGTTAAAAATATAACATTCATTTGTGGTCAGTAGAATCTATTCAGTGCAGTCTCCGGGGAAGTCTTGAAAAACAGAACAAAACAAACCGCTGGTGTCCTTGGCCTTCAGCCCATGGAATGTCAAGGTCCTTGGCATTAAGCCAGCATTCGCTCTAGTAATCAAAAATATATTCATGCAGCAGTTAGAATAATTATACATTATAATTATGTATAACAGCTCAAGTATAGTGATTAATAATGACCACAAATAAATGGGATTTAGGATGTTTTTCTTAATTTTATAATCTCCTTTGCTCGTGAAGAACAATATAAATTGCCATGGGTATTCCTGACATTGTGGTAGAGAAGGAATAAACCAAACTTTTATTATTTTGTGTTTTCTCAATGAATCAGAAATGCAATAATATACATTCAGTGTTGTGATTGGTAGAGCATCTCAATTACAATAAAGAACATTTTATAGAGTCGTTCTCTAAGTGGATGGCAAATATTTGCTTCAAAAACTGTCTGTAAGGGCCTTTGGCCTCAGCCCCATAAAGCACAAAACCATAAACATCCACTGTGCTCAAATAAAGTTAAAAAAAAGAGAGAGAGAGAGAGAGAGAGAACATCAAATAACTTCAGAAGCTATTTATTATAAACTTTCTCCAAAGTACCTGTTAGTCTTCAAGATGACAAAATTAAATAACCTACTACCAACTATAACATTAAAACTCAAAGCAAACCTAGGAACTTCTGTCCAAGAGTTTAAAGTGAATGCTTCCTAATGCTGTCATTTCTCACTGTTAAAGATGATAAAGAGACAGAAAAAAATGTCCTAAACAGTTCTTCATAAGCCGCGGAGTGAACCATGAAGCCACAGTTTCACTCTGCTGAGCTTAGTGGTAAAAACCTCCCTCCTTACTATGGTTGCTCAGAGCCAGCAGTGTTCAGGGAAACCACAGCAGTTTGTCCCGCTGCTCTGGAGGATCAGCTGATCCACATGGGCAAAGGTATAGCAGGGGTCGGGAGAGGTTCAAAGCTCCTGGATGAAGACGGTGGGATGAAATGGTTGAGAAGGGACAGACATGGGGAGAAGGACAAGAGCTTCCAGAGTTGTCCTTGTCTGCGTTTTAGGTCTGGAAAAGGCCACAGGCAGATTTGTTTTATTTTTTCCTATTTCTGGTTGTACTTTACAAGGTCACTTACAAGTGAAAATACTTAACTGGGGAGATAAATAAAATTTCCAAAATATTCCCCCTTCACTCACAGATAATACTCTCCACAGGGCGGCAGGCAGGGAGGGAACAAGCAGCAACTGTGTGTCAAGCCAGGGAAATGTTAGTGATCCCCCAAACACACACAGGAGCGGATCTGATGCAACTCACAGCAGAGGCTTTATTCTATTCGAGCTAGCTCGCACACCCCACCCACCCCAGTGCCCCGCCTGCTGTCATGCAGGACGGTTTTGGTGGTGGTGGAGCCCCGAATGTCTATGAGGCAAGGTTTTATAGTAAGCAGCAAGCAGGAAGTACCTGAGCAAGCATCTAATTGGAAGCTCTTGTGGCCTTTAACATGATTGGCTGGTGCTGGGCGTCATGTCATAAACTTAACTTCCGCTCCCTTCTGCATTGATGGTCGTTAGGTAGAAGGTGGGCTTGTAACCTGGGGTGCAGGTTTGTTGGGGGAATAACCTGGAGACACCGGTCTTGTTGGAGGGCCTAGAGACTGGAGCTAAGCTCAGGTTTTGTTGGAGGGCAACTTAGAAACTAATGCTAGATACCAGCCTGATAGTTTACCTGAGTTCACACTTAGGTCAGGTTCTCTAAAATGGAGTCTGAATTTAAAAGCTTTGGCATCTCATTGGCATTGTGGGAAATACCTTTATGTGTTTCATCCTACTTCGTTTACATGTTTTAACCATTACAGACATCATGAACACATTATTTCACAGATTAAAGATTAAAGTTGCAGAGGAACTAGTTAACATGTCCAAAATCATGCACAGTGATTAATTAATTCAAGATTCAAATGATAGCCTGAAATCAAATTCTATATTCTTGCCGTTATTCTTCTGCCTCATGACAGAAGGCTTAGTTAGCCGAGCCACATGATGTGAGAGCTGTGACGTCGGTTTGATGTGGACCGTGGGAAAGTGTGGCACAGAGCAGAGTGTCTGAGAGCAGGGACCAGCATTACTCAGACCTGGGTGAGTTATCTGCACCCTAGGGCCAATCCAGGAATTAAGTAGTATCATGTTAAGTTGAATCTTGCCAACTCGTGTGCGGACAAGAATGACATAAATCTATATTATCTACAATTGGTTTTTTTTCAAATGTAAATGCTATACAGGAATAAAGTCTGAGAGTCCAGTTGTTGCTCCCTAAACAAAAGAAAATAAACAAGCAAAATGCTTTGGCAATTGCTGGCATGGCTGTGCCAGTTAGAAGGTAAAGTTCTCAGATCTCTCTGGCTCTAGCAGGCTCCCAATAGTCTTTGATATTTTCCCTTCTCTCTCTCTCTCTCTCTCTCTTTCTCTCTCTCTCTCTCTCTCTCTCTCTCTCTCTCTCTCTCTCTCTCTCTCTCTCTCTCTCTCTCTCTCTCTCTCCCTCTCTCGATTTCTTGAGACAAGATTTCTCTGGGTAGCCAAGGATGTCTTAGAACTCATTCTGTAGACCAGGCTGGCCTTGAACTCAGAGATCCATCTACCTCTGCCTCCTGAGTGCTGGATTTGGTGTGTGTGTGTGTGTGTGTGTGTGTGTTTTGTTTGAGAAAAAGTGTTCAGTGAATTTTGCCACTTTGAGCCCTTTGATTGCAAACTGGTAGAACCACTCTGAAAATCACTCTGGCAGTTCCTCAGAAAATTGGAAATAGTTCTACCTGAAGACCCAGCACTCCTGAGCATATATCCAAAAGATGCTCCACCATATCACAAGGACACATGCTCCACTATGTTATAGCAGCCTTATTTATAATCCTCAGAAGTTGGAAACAACCCAGATGTCCCTCAATGGAAAATGGATACAGAAAATGTGGTTCATTTACACAGTGGAATACTACTCAGCTATTAAAAACAAGGACATCATGAATTTTGCAGGTAAATGGATGGAACTAGAAAATATCTCTGAGTGAGGTAACCCAGACCCAAAAGGACATACATAGTATATACTCACTGATAAGTGGATATTAGCTAAAAAGTTCAGAATACCCATGATATAACTCACAGACCATAGGAACCATAACAAGAAGGAAGGCCCAAGTAATGATGCTTCAATCTCACTTAGAAGGGGGAACAAAATAATCATGGGAGGAAGGAAGAGGGAGAGATCTGGGTGGGAGAGGAGAGGAGGAGAGAAAGAAGGGGGGCAGGATCAGGTATAGGAGGAGACAGGAGAGAAGCCCAGAGGGTCAGGAGAATGAATAGAAATATGCAGAGTGTGGGGTGGAGAACAGAGGAAATCTTTAGAAAGTCCTAGACACCAGGGATGTGGGAGGCTCCCAGGACCCAAAGAGGATAACATTAGCCAAAATGTCCAACAGCGGGGAGATAGGACCTGAAGAGACCACTTTATTAGATAGGCATGGCCCTCACTTGAGGGATAAGGCTACCCACCAATCTCAAAAATTTTAACCCAGAATTGTTCCTGTCTAAAGGAAATGCAGGGCCAAAAAATTGGAGCAGAGTCTGAAGGAAAGGCCATCCAGAGACTGCCCCACCTTGGGATCCATCCCATGTACAGTTACCAACCCCCAACACTATTGCTGATGCCAAGATGTGCTTGCAGACAGGAGCCTGGCATGGCTGTCCTCTGAGAGGCTCTGACAGCACCTGACTGAGACAGATGCAGATACTTACAGCCAATCATTGGACTGAGCCTGGGGACACTATGGAAGAATTAGGGGAAGGACTGTAGGGGCTGATGGGGATTGCAACTCCATAGAAAGAACAACAGTATCAACTAACTGGACCACTCAGAGCTCCTAGGGACTAAGTCACCAACCAAAGAGCATCCATGAGCTGGTCTGTGGCCCCCACTATATACGTAGCAGAGGACTGCCTTGTCTGGTCTCAGTGGAGGGGATGCATTTTATCCTGTGGAGGCTTGATGCCCTAGAGAAGGGGGATGCTAGAGGGGTGAGGTGGTTGGGTGGGTGAGCACCCTCTTAGAGGTGAAGGGGAAGGTGATGGGGTGGGAGTCATGAAGAGGGGGGGAAAGGAAGGAGGACAACATTAAGTGTAAATAAGTAAATAAAAAAGGAAGTCTCACAGGCAGGGAATATGGCTGGTTGGAAGAGTGCTTGCTAGGGATGATCTAGGACCCGGGTTTCAGCAGCAGCACTTTGTTTTCACATTAGAATGTTCTTCTCTATAACCAATGCCTTCTAAGTCTCCCGAGAAGTGCACATTACCATTTAGGGAACAGATTATAATTCAGTGGCTGCTTGCTCCCCATCGCTCAAAATAAAACAGCAAGCAGAATGAGCATAGCTCAATTGGTGGACTTCCCATTTAGCATGCAAAGACCCTGGGTTTGATTCTAGCATTGCATAAAGGTATGTTTTTAATAAGTCCTTACTCTGGATGTATGTAGTCCAGGGATAGCTAGGAACTCACCATCAAGATGCCGATTTCTTTACTGGGGGATGTGCTCTGTCCTGCAGTTGTTGACAAGTGCACAGTACTGTTCTAGAGCTTGCTGGTGGCCGCCTGACAGTGTGAAGCTGCTGCTACTAAAGCTAGAGCAGAGAGATGGATAGAGCCCACATCTTTCGTACCAGCAATAGCCCTGGATGAAGGCTTCATTGTCTTGCACACCTCCCCATATGATAAACTGTAGAAGGATACTTGTCGTCTGAATAGTTCAAACAAGAACTTCAGTGATTTTGGCTAAATGTAACTACTTAAAGTCAGATAAATTCCTAAGACTTAACTGAAGAAAGGTACATGTATTCAAAATAAGTATTATTTTAATATAACATCAGCCTTTTTTCTTAGCATAACTGGCAACTTCATCTTTCACTAATGAGCTGATGCATGTATCAACGCAGGTCTATTTCTGTGCTGCTGTAAATTACAAAACGTGCTCTACAAAGGCAAGGCCCTGTTCTTAATGCTTCCTTGATATGCTGTAGGTAGGAAAAACAAGTCTCTTTCAAAAGATTCAGTGTGATTAGATGTCAGCGAGAAACTTAGCCCAGTACATTACTAAATTAGGAAACACTTGAAATTCTCGGATGAGATCCATCCCTTCCAAGGGAGTTGATTTGCACCTCACCAGCTACTGCCAGTTTATTAGCACAACTCTTCTGTTGTATGAGTCCAAGTAGGATTAGAAGTGAAAGAGATTCCCCAGCTGCTGGTGTGTCTCTATTGTTAACTGCAAGCACATGCATCTATGGTGAGGCTATCAAAAGGAATGAGGGGAGTCACATACCGTGTTAGATCTGCCTTCTACCCAGGAGCCAACACTAGGCCAATCAGAATACAGTCACTTCTTTCTTGTAGAAACTTGCCTTTCATTGTTTATGACTGAGCAAACATTTCTTCCCTGTGGTTGTGGTTCCTTGTCATGTAAGGCTTCTCTGTGTGAAAGGTCACTTGGTTGTATTGTCAGCATTTGGTTCTCTCTGAAAACTCTAGAGTACCAGGCCTTTAAGTCATTTACAAGGAGCCCAGTACGTTTGAAGTTTTTCTATTTCTTCTAAGCTAAAGCCCACGGTGAGTACGGGCAATAACATTCACTGAGACATTACTCCTTCTCAGGCACTGAGTTAACTATTTCAGTCAGCTCATTTCATCCAGCCCATTTATTAGAGGTGTTCTTTGTGATATCTTCTGCTACAGTGTCCCCTAGACAGAAAGGAGAGTTGTCTGATTGGGACTCCAGGTCAAGAGTCATTTTTCCAGGGAGACAGACATTGGAGAGGCTAGAAATCACGTGCCCCATAGTTTCTGCTTCTGGTGTGATACATATTGTATCTTTATAGTGAAAATGGGTGTTATTTGAAAAGTATGCAAGAGTTCAATCATTTAGGAGCATTTTGGAGATGACTATGAGTTGGCTCAGCTGGCCATGGGGGCCTGACAACCCGAGTTTGATTCCCAGAACTCACATGGTGGAGTGAGAGAACCCATTGCCTTATGTCGTCCTCTGAGTGGCACAAGCCCCAACCCACAGATAAGTAGATAGATGTGGGAAAAGAGACACACTTGTTTGCTTGAAGACAAGGACGCATGTAGCTCAGCTTGGCATCGAGCTCCAATGTAACTGAAGCACTAGCCTTGAACTTTGGATCTCTTTGTTTTTCCCTGTCCGGTGCTGGGATGACAGGAGTGTGACATTACAGCGGTATAAAGAAGATTCCTTACCACTGGTTCTCAGTGCCTTTAACCGGCTTTGGGACTATCTGATAGTCATGATACTATTTCTCAAACCTCACCAGTGTCCCCATAGGGCCATCCAGGCTACTGGAGTATCAAGGCACAAACACAAGATATTTTTTCCTCTTAAAAAATGTGAGTATATGGTGTGGAAGGCAAAGTATGTTTGAAGCTAAGTATTATTCAGGCCCAAGCCAGCCTGAAACTCTCTGAGTGGCCCAAACTGGCCTCAGACCTGCAATAATCCCCTTGCCTCGGCCTCTGAAGACATGAGATTGTTAGCATGAATCATAATGTCTGTCTCTGATGGTTTTCCTTTCACTGTTTCCCCTTTTCCTTTCAAGTCCTTTAAGTCTCCAAAAGCTCCCAGTTTTTGTCTTCACGATCGCAAACTCTTCACCAATCTTCTGCAGATTCAGCGATTCTAGTTTCAAATATCACTGAGGTTTCTGGTCAGATCTGGGATGCATATGATCGGCATTTCCATTCTGGTTCACAGACGATTAAGATTCCTCCATCTGCAGTCAGTGGCTGGGGGGGTGGGGTGGGGGTGGGCAGAAGAAGAGGGCATAATGAGGAAGGCTGGGCCCAGAAATGGAAAATGTAAATTTCAGCAGAGAAATGAAAACTTGGCACAGTCCTCCTGAAAAACTGCCAACTCCTGACTGAGCCCAAATGTATTCAGATTAAAGTAATGGATCACATCTATCTTGGGAGGCAGAGGGGAGGGAGAACTTGTAAACTGCTGGCTTAATCTGGTTTCGTTTTGTAATTGTATCCAATAATTCTGGCTAGAGGAGGTGTGGAAAGGGAGTGTCCTTTAAAAGCTGCACCCTGCAGGTTGGCCCTTCCTAATAGTTAAGTAAATCAGCCATTTTCATGCCTAGATGTCTTTTGTGCAAATGTAAGGCTGTGCTGTCCTCAGTTACTGCCTGAAGTATCCCACGCAGGAAACAATAGTGTAAGGAATGGAAAGGGGAGGAGACAATAGTGTAAGGAATGGAAAGGGGAGGAGACAATAGTGTAAGGAATGGAAAGGGGAGGAGACAATAGTGTAAGGAATGGAAAGGGGAGGAGACAATAGTGTAAGGAATGGAAAGGGGAGGAGACAATAGTGTAAGGAATGGAAAGGGGAGGAGACAATAGTGTAAGGAATGGAAAGGGGAGGAGACAATAGTGTAAGGAATGGAAAGGGGAGAAGACAATAGTGTAAAGAATGGAAAGGGGAGAAGACAATAGTGTAAGGAATAAAAAGGGGGAGCAATCAATAGTGTAAGGAATGGAAAGGGGAATTTAATCCCATGTGCTTCTCTGTTTCTCAAGTCATCACGATTCTCTAGATCTCATTGCAATCTACAAAAAGAAAGCATCATTAAGGTATGTGTGTGTGTGTACATGAGTGTGTGTATTTGTCTGTGTGTGAGTATCTCTGAGTGAGTGTGTGAGTGTATGTGTCTGTGTGAGTATGTGAGTGTACGTGCATGACTCTGTGTGAGTATCTCTGTGTGTGAGAGTGTGTGAGTGTGCATGTGTCTGCATGAGTGTGTGTGAGTGTGTGAGTATGCGAGTGTGCACACATGCATTCACATTGGGTGGGTGTCTAAAGGTTTCTTTGTAAAGTTTTCTTTTTGAGAAGGACCTTTGTGTCACTAAGAGTCCGTAGGAAGCAAAGTCCCCACTTGATTTCATTAACTGTAGGCTCAGGGTGAGTGTGAGGCACATGTACACAATGTGCAATAATTAAATCAAGGGAATTAGCATATCTATTATTAAACATTTATAATTTCTTCCTAGTTAAACATTCAAAGGCTAGTTACTTTGAAATAATCATATGTTAAACTATAGTCACTCTACTGTATCACAGAGCATCAGAACTTATCGCTCCCTGTAACTTGACTGTAGCCTGGCTCCAACCCCACCAGCATTTTCACATGACCCTAGCACTGCCTGGTAACCAATAGCCAAGTCTACCATTCTCGAGGTCTGTGATAGTACTTCACTACACATACAAGGGAAATCGTGCAGTATTTGCCTTCCTGTGTTGCATTTATTTCATATGCTGTTGTCCAAGCTCATCTGTATTATTGTAAATGACAGGGTCATGTAATTTGTAAATGCTGAACTGCACCTGTGTGTGCATGAACGCTCTCTGCCTCTATCCCCTCTTGGTCACAGTTTTAACCCATTCATTTGTGGAGAGACATTTAAGTAGATTCCACTTCTTGACTATTTGTAGAAGTTAGGACATAGTTCAAGGAGCAAGTCAGGATGCTAAGGTACCCGAGGACAAGCAGGTGGGGTTGTTACTGCTAGGCTGAGCAATCAAGGGGAGGAAAGGAAAGGCTGCATGGATGCTGCCCTTGGAGATGTAGGACACCAATGCAGGAAGGAGGCAGAGGACAAATACCATGATTCATTGTTCTTCTGTAATAAAACACCACAGATTGTGTAATTTACAATGGACAGAAATTGATTGGCTCATATTGCTGGAGGCTGGGAAGTTCAATGTCAAGGTCAGCCAGATTGGTGATTTAGGTTCCAAGATAATGTCTTGAATGACGTGTTCTCACATAGCAGGAGGTGGAAGGGCAGGGAGAGCAAGACAGACTCATAACTTAATTACCTAAGAACAACCTCATTCCTGCCTCAGTGGGAATTAGGGTTGAACAAATAGATTTTAAAAGGGACACAAGCATTCACATCAAAGAAACCATTCTTACTCCCTCTTCTATGGGCCTCAACTCTCCGGCAAGGGTCTATCATTGACAAAAGCCAGATGGAAGTGAGAACAGAGGACCCTCACAGGACAGAGTAAACAGCTCCCAGAGCCCAGGGAGCTCCACCAGGTCTCCTCTTTGCCACACTTTTAACCTCTCAGAGAAATTCTGAGAAAACCCCTATGTGTCAACTGAGGAACTATTTCCTTTCCAACTAGAGTCCAGTCACGTCTTGTATAGACAAGGAGGCTGAGTTGTGCATGGCACAGTCACATGGTCAAACTCTCACACTGGAGTGTGATGTCTTGACTATAGTTTACTCCACTACCTGACTTTGCCTTAAATCCTTCCAGGCCTCCTCCTGTCGTTATTTGTCCTCAAAGTCCACTCTCTCAGATCCTCTGTTCCCTACAGAAGGAAAAACAGAGATACAGATTTCCTCTTCGAGTAGATGTAAGTCACCATCACTGAGTGATTCACAGGAGTCGGGGCAGCTTCCTCGGTTCCTACAGATATAACAGGGCACACGTTCCACAGAAGTCACAATGTGCCAGCTATTGTTTGTGTATGATCTATTTGTCTTCCTCCAAAGGTTTATTCACTAATATCTCAGTCCCCAGTGTAGTACTAGTCAGAGGGAGTGGGGTCATTATGCTATGTGGCTCAGTAAGAGGAGCTCAGGTCACCATACAAGTGAGGCAGTCCTGGCAGTTGTCATGAGACTGTTCGAAGGAACACAGCTGCTCTATTGCCTTTGCTCCTGGTTTGATGCAATGGCTTGCTCCCACCTGTCCTTGACATTGCTATCTGTGTCATGAGGCAGTGAAGACAGGTGTCAGCCACAGCATGAGAACTTGCACAATGCCGCTTGTAGTTCAAACTCCAAATCCATGAGCAAATGAACCCCAACTTCTGAAGTAGCCTGTGTCAGGTATTCAGTTTGCTGCTACAAATCTGACCAGCATGAGCCTAAATATTACTCTTTGATCCAGCTGGGGGCGTCTGACAAACTGGTGCACCAAGATTGATCAATATGATTCATTTAAATGTGCCCAGGGGTGCTCTGTGGCAATTTGAATGGGTGCTAAGGATGGCAAAATGTTGGTTTCATTAGGACGGGTCACAGCTCAGGCTGCCCAAGGGGAAAGAAAGGACCTTTAGGTTGAAGGCTGGCTTTAGGGGAAACCAAGGAGTGCATGACTTCTGTGGGTGACTCTATGCTCATCTCCTTCCAACTTCCCCTTCTTCCCTTTCAGTCCATCCCTCCTTTTCCCCTCACACTTTAGCCTGCCCTTGGCCCTCTGCTCAGTCAAGATCTGCCTGTCTTTAGGGTTTTCCTTTCAGTGAGATTTCAGCAGGGGATCTGCTAAAGAGAGGTGTTCAGGTCTGCCCCCTGCCCCAGCATAGCAGTAGCCATTTTGTTCCATGTGGCTGTAATATGCCTGCTAGTCATTGACACAGAAAAATAACTTGATTCAGAACAGGGTCATCCTGACCACATACCCTGTTAAGTTGGGTATGTTCTAAGGTTTGTTAATCTTAAGAAATCCCACAAAGCTTTACGTAAGACCCATCAAATTTAAGGTCAATATGAACTGTTTTGTCTAAAATGGCTTGAGTCAGAGCCGACCACCAGGCAGCACTTCCTACACCTGCATTTGAGCTCACTGTGACTTTTATGTTTTTTTTTTTTTTTTCCTTTATAAGCTGACAGAGAAAGATGTTCAATGTTGTGGCTCAGCCTCTGTGTGAGCTATGGTCCTGATCAATGAGTCTTAGGGTGAGCATTCAATAAACCATCCCTGTCTGACTGAGGTGGGTGTTCATGTGATGCGTGGGGCCACTCATGGAGGTGTAGCTAACTGTTCACCTTTGCTTAGTGTATAGTCCTAAATGTTCTCCTTCATTATCATTTCTAGCTACTCTTTCCACACTGACCCCATCCCAGTCTGGTCAGTTGATCTTAGATGGAATATTCATACGTCACGCTCAGCCAGGATTAGAAGCAGCATAGAGAGGCCCCACGGATAGAGAGGTATTGCCTTTCTATTGAGATGCCCTGGAAGGAAATTTACAGCATCTTCTAAAACCATTAAAAGCCGCTCATCGGCTTCCCTATCACCTCTACACAAAACGACTAGGTGGAATTCAAGGCCAGTTAACCACATCTGGCTCTCAAAGTATGTCATGTTATCAGGGATTTGCCCACAGAGCTGTCGGAGTCATTCACCATCAAGGGCTTCCCAGGCCACACTTACTCTGAGTACCACCCTACACCAGTTCAACGTTCTCTCATTTATGAGAACCGGTGTTCTTGGTAACACCATTAATTACCCTCTTGTGTTATGGCTTTTGCAAACTGTCCTCCACTCTTTTAGACCTATAAAGTTTGAAAATCCACTTTCCACACTCAATCCCATCCTACCCTGTTTCCTTCACCCCTACTAGGACATTCTTCACTTGGAATCACTTTCTACACAATGTTCATGATGATATACCATGCAGCTTAACCAAGACCCAACCAAGAAGAAACACTCAGAAGCTTCACGGATGGCAGGCATTAAACACATGTAGACTATGACTCTCCATTGGGACTTAATAAATAATTATTGCTTCTGCATCTAAATGCTGCTGAGCAGTGATTTGCAATAACACAGACAAGCAGAGATACTTTAAAACAGCATAGCATGAAAAGGTAGAAATTAGTCATCAAGGAAATGCAAATTAAACCCACAATGAGATAGTGTTATACACACCCACTTGGATAGCTAGAATTTAAAAGACTGATACTTCAAATATTGGCAAGAATGTGGAGCAACTGTGGGTGTGTAAGAGGTACAAGCAGTTTGGAAAGTGATTTGGCAGAATCGGTAAAGGAGAGATTGTGCTGATCCCCCAGCCAGTGTTTCCACTCTTAGCCGTGTACCAGGAAAGTGCAAGTACATGTGAGCCAGAGGCGTGCACAGGATGCTCCCAAAGACATTCTCTGTCACAGTGCCTTCCCCAAGGATGAAAAGTCACACAGATGTCCCCTCAAATGGCCCAAGAAGCCAAAGCATATTCATATAGGAAAGCAGTATGCAGGGATAGACATGAACCAACCAGAGCTACAGGAAGCATATGGAGTCTGCAAAAACAATATTGAGAGACAAAGACAGAGCTGAAAGTCTAAGTCCCATATGATTTCACCTCATGAAATTGAACAGGTAGAGGTAAACTAAAGTGATTTGGCGGGGTGGGGTTGGGGACGGTGACACGGGACGGTGGTTGGCAATAGATCCAACTGGGATCGCAGTTGGTCAGCATGGTTTTTAACTTGGTTGCAGAGTGTCCCCAGTGATACTGTTGAGTAAACTGTAGTTTTGGTATTTTACTTTTTTTAACATATATGTTGTACAGTAGTCCCCCTGCCTCACCCAAGATTTTGTTTCCTAACTTTTCAGTTGCCCATGGTCCATAGTAGTATGAAAATATTAGTGGGGATCCTAGAAATGAGTCACTATGAGTTTTAAATGTTGAGCCACTCTGAACAGCACAGTGAAATCTTAGGCTGGTCTGCTGGTTACCACCAAGAACAGGAAGCATTTGTTTGTTCAGCACCATGTGTGCTGCCTGCCCATTAGCCCCTAGAGCTGTCTTAGAATCTGGACTGTCTCACTATCACAGCCTTGTTCAAGCACCATTCATTTTACTTAATAATCCCCAATGTATAAACATAGTGATGGTGGTAGTAAAATTACAGAATATACTGAAATTATTTTTATTAGATTATTGTTGTCTATTTCTCAATTTGCCTAATTTATGAGCTAGACTTCATCATGGGTATACATATATTGAGAGAAACCCATAGTATGTATAGGGTTTGATATTGGGCTCATATACCCAGGCATTCTGTGGCAAGGTTTTGGAATACGTTCTCTGTCAGGGAACAGCACACTACTGCATTTCAAAATTATCTTATTTTCTAAAGATGTTTTTGCTGTTTTTATGTGTATGGGTGTTTTACTTGCTTGCTTGTCTGCGGACCACATGCATGTAGTGCTTACAGAAGCCAGAAGAGAGCGTCAAATCGCTCAGAACGTGAGTTATAGAAGGTCGTGAGCAGCCATGTGTGTGCTAGAACTTGAACCTGGGTCCCCCGGAAGAGCAGTTGGTGCTCTTGACCACTAAGCCACATCTGCAGCCCCTGCATTTCTACTGTAGAATGTTACAGTAGCAGAGCTGGTGGGACTAACCCAGCTCCGTACAGCCTGCCGCACCTCCATCCTTTGTTTCACCTGCTTTCCTTCAATGGTCTCCCTCATTCTTCACAGTCTTGGGTCATGTCTTCTTGTCCACAGTCCTCAGAGCTCTCTAGCCCCATCCAGTGCAGATTTCTACACTTTTCTTTCCAATATTCTTTCTTAAGAATAACCATTGAATCTCCTGTAAGTTTTTGGCAGATGATCTTGCTAAAAAAATCCAACACTGCATAAGCAAAATCTTTGGGTGACTTTAAGGCTTGGAGCCATGGTCTAGCCTATGGGGTAGAGGTTTCAAGAATGACACCCTACGAATAACACAGAGTAGCTAGCCAGACCATGTCTCTGCTGGGGTAAAAAGAGAAAGTGAAAGATTGTGTGTGCTTTGGCTTTGCCAGGACAGAGGCTGAGAGACATCACGTGATGATGAACCGGGTCACTTTTACAGGTGGAAGGAGAAGCGGAAGCTGGCTTTTGTAACTGATTTTGTAGCCATGTTCTGCCCTGTTTTGGACACTTCCTTGGCATAAGTATTAGGGTGTGGTGATGACTAAGCAGATGAGAACGGAATTAAAACATGGAAGTATTATTCATATGGTGGACTCCCTTGGCCTTTAAAACCCAGAGCTGCTGTGGGGTGTGCCTCTCCTCACTATCCTGTTCATCCCTCTCTGGGCAGCTGGGCTCATGACCCACCCTTCCTCCAGTGTCTGTCTTATTCAGTTGCTTTGGGCATTAAAAAGAGCTCAGCAAGGCAACCAAAGATGTGTGTTCCTTGCTACTCCTGCTTTCTGATACATGGGAAATATTTATTTAAGTATTTTGGAGATATTTAAGGTGGCACCCAACGAAATATGAAGCTAAACATAATTGCAATATATTGTTCTTGTGAACAGAGCGAGTGGTGGGAAACGGGGCCCCTCCCATTTCCCAACATGTACCCCGTGGCTATGCAGAGAAGTGTGCAAATCTGAAAAGAAACCATAAACCAAAATGAGGCGGGGGAAGAAAGCTTGCCGTCATTTTATGTGCTCCTTTAATTTGTGTTTCTGAACTTCCTCTGTGGGCCAAGCATTTTATTACTGCAGGGGACTCAAGACAAACCACAGTTCAACTTCCTCTGGGGCAGTCATTGTTTATCACATTTACCAGCATATTTTCTGTTGCCTGGGATCTCATCTGGCAATGCAAACTGATGGACAGGCTCACGGTTCTATACTGAACATTCCCTAGTGAGGTCTTTTGGTTGCATGCACCAACAGGAGCTTCTTTGTAGGATTCAGGAGCACCTTCCTTGGTTCCTCCCCTCCTCTCCTCTCCTCTCCTCTCCTCTCCTCTCCTCTCCTCTCCTCTCCTCTCCTCTCCTCTCCTCTCCTCTCCTCTCCTCTCCTCTCCTCTCCTCTCCTCTCCTCTCCTCTCCTCTCCTCTCCTCTCCTCTCCTCTCCTCTCCTCTCCTCTCCTCTCCTCTCCTCTCCTCTCCTCTCCTCTCTTCTCTTCTCTTCTCTTCTCTTCTCTTCTCTTCTCTGGCAGGGTTTCTCTGTATGTAGCTCTGGCTGTCCTGGAACTCACAGAGATCCTCCCGCCTCTGTCTCTGCCTCCGGAGTGCTGGAGGAGTGCCTTTTAGAGAAGTTTGAATAATGCATTGGCTAAGAGTAAAAAGGAAGAATGTTTAATGGAAGTTCACTTAGGAAGAATTAACAACCAGCAATGTACAGTCTGATTTTGCCTAATCTTAAAAAAAATAATTTGTACTTCCTCTTATTTGATTATACAACTTAACATTGTGACCTGGAGAGATGGCTCAGTGGTTAAGAATGCACACTGCTCTTGCAGAGGACCTGAGTTCTATTTCCCACACCCACAGGCTGCCCACAGCAACCTTTAACTCCAGCTTCAGGGCCATTCAGTGCCCCCATGGGCACCTGCACACACATGCCCATATCCACACACAGACACATACATGCATGTATACACATAATTAAAAATAAAATAAATCTTTTATGAGACATCTTTTAGAACACTTAGTAAAATGAAAACGTATGAAGAAACAAAGGTTGTGATTTCTCCATGTTTGTGCAATGCTGGTTTGTCTTCTTGTGAAACTGTGACATTGTCACAGTTATTATAACTGTTATTATAAAGCTTCATACCTTTCTAGTGTGATGAAGAAAATGTCTTTTTACTAGATCACAAAATATTTCCAAAGAGACAACTTACAAAAGAGACATGATAGTCCTCCTTCAACAATAATTCTTTTGGGAGACACTGGCTAATATCATATCTTAGGAGATAACAAGGGTATTTTCATTTTCAGTTACTTGAGAGGAGTGAGTCATTTGAATTCTCAGACGTATCTTTATGGCTTATCAATAAGTATGACAGAGGTGAACTCCTTTCCTAAAAGACAAGAGAAAGTAATTTCTTCCCTTTCAAATTCCTATGATGACAGTTTAACTTAAGAGTGCTTACTGCCCTGGGATTTAACCCAGGGCTTTACGTGTGCCAGACAAATGCTCTGCCGCTGAGTTGCACCCTAGCACTGGTCTTTTCTTTTCCATTTAAGATTTGGAGTTTGCTCTCTTCTTCTTCCCTGGGATATTATTTCTAGGAATATGTATAAGGAACATTGAAGAGTAAATTCTCTTTGCAAAATGAGATCCATCTAGCTTACCCATCTGAAGAGACAGAACAACTCAGGTTTTCCTTCTACACACCCATGACACAGATCATCCCCCATGATCCCAAAATGTGTGAGGACTTCTCCCCGCCAGCAAGCCAGCAAGCAGCTGTGTGACAAATACAAGATGAGCGTTTTCTACTATACCTCAGTTCTGACTTTTTTTTCCTCCCTAAGGCTGAGAGGCTCAGATGCCAGGAAAAAATACAGGCCTTCAAAATTTCTGATTATCAGACTTACATTTGGAGCTCTCATAACCTCTTCCTAGGTTTGACTAATTTGCTTTAAAAGACCCATAGAGCCCAGGGAAACATTAATATTACTATGCCTACTAGTTTCCTATGAATATTTAAAGCCAAACAGATAAGCAGGTAGACAAAGAGATGCACGAGCCTGGATGGGAGGTGTCTCTGGTCTCCAGGGCAGGAGCCTCTGTGCCTTGCAGTTGGGTGCATGAGTTCTCTCAGACTTCTGCAAGCCTCCACACGTTCAGTCCAGACGTTCCCGAAGCCTGCCCTTCTGGGTTCTCATGGGAGTCTGTTGCGTAAGCATGACTGAAGCATGGACTGAAGTCATGGCATGTAGAAGTGTGACTGGACAGGCATGGTCTACTGCTAACAGACAGAGGGGGGAACCCAGCAAAGCCTGTCTGTTCAGATTCCTCTTGGTGTCTCTGGGCGGCACTCTTTTCTCCCAGGTGTATGACAACATCCTTCCAAAATGGGGGTCTAAGGGTCTGCTATGAGACAGGGAATGTAAGAGTATGTCCCTACGGCCAGCTCTAGGACTGAAAAGCAGGGAAAGACTAGAGATCGTTTCTAATTTGTATGGCTGGCCTTTGGGAGGAAAGGAACAGGCGAATGAAAGCTACGAGGTCAGAAAGAATGGTTTTGCTGAAGCCTGCAACTTAGTCCCAGGGAACCACACCAGCATGACAAGGGACTGGCTTTCTCCTTTATCCCTCTCATGTCATTTCAAAGTTGCCTTAGAACCAAAATCAAAAGGGCAAATACCAGGATTATAAGAGTTACTAACCAGGAATGAGGAAAAACCCCAGATGTATTTCATATCACAGGCCACAGTTCTGGGAATCCACTTACTGCTTTCTCCCAAAGCAACCAGGATGAGTTGTATTGAGGGCTGTACATGATGGAGATGGGAATCTTAGGGGCTGTGTGAGTAACTGCAGATGGCCCTCCCAGATGTGGGATGCAAAGACAGGGTGGGACTGTGTGGACTGATCCAGTACAGCTACAGGAAACAGACTATCTCAGGGTCTCTGGGTACAGGTCTTAGGTGCCCCCATCTTCATGACAGTGACTTGCTCTGCCTGTCTTCTGTGCCCTCTGCTGCACAGGTCCGTCTCTCCCTCCCAACATCACTTTGTTCATTAATTTGTCCCTCTTTTGCCTTCTGAAGTCTTTACTCCCTGATGTTTTAGCTTTAACTCCCCACGGTGTGATTGATTTTTAACTTCCAATTGTCAATTCAAGATCTTAAAAGGTGCAAGTATAGAGTCACCTCTTAAGTTTTGCTGCCCCAGGTCATATGGTCACATGGTCCCATGGGAATCTGGTTCAGCCTCTGACACTGTAAAGACCCTGAATTACCTCTTAGGCACACTAAGTTTTAGACTGTAATATGTTTAACACACTGTTGAAGCAAAACTTACTGCCTTTTGTTTGTTTGGTTGTTTCATGCAGTAGTTCACTTTGCTGCCCCTGCTGACCTGGTACTCACAGTGGCTCTGAGTTCTGGTGGTTCTCCTGCCCCTCCCCCTCCTGCTGAGGTTAGAAGTGTGTGCCACCATGCCTGGCTTTCCCACAGTTTTCAAAATAAAATTCTTTCTTTTCATTAAAAAAGTCACATCATTTTCTTGTTTCCAGGCAACTTTAATGGAAATATATTTTAGATACCCCTCTTCTTGAAGTTCCTGGGATATAGTACCATAGGGAAATGCTCAACTGGCCTTCTCAGAGACCCTCTGTCAGGATGGTAAAACCATTTTAATAGTCTTAACTTGTCCCCACAGACACTGGAGACTGGGTGAGATGAGCAGGAAGGGCCTGAAATACGATGACTTCTATATAGTGGGTTGAAAGCATTTCCCCTTTAAAACAGAATGTTCTTTTAGGCTTCCTCCCCTCTGCCGTTTTGCTACTAAAATACAAATGGTTCTGTGTAGCAGTTAACTTATTATCAGACTCTTATTATTAGAAACTAATGTGTACAAGTTGTGGTGCAAAGTAGATGCAAACAGCAATGTGTTCTTTGGTTTGATTTTGACTTAGAGGAAGGCACATGCTGACTGTGTATTGGCTGGTGACTGTAGAAGAGGAAGTGAAGTCTGGCAGCATACTATGTCCTGTCTTCCTGAAGGAAGAAAACAAACGTCTTTAAAGTATACTTAGACTTCATTGTCTCTCTGGTCAGTCCATCCACACAGTCTGAATTTAGCATTAGACAGATGCTCCGATGTTATACCCTTGACCTCATCCCTGCTCCCCAATTCTCCAGTTGGGTTGGTTGAGCATTAGTATTTTTGGAAAGCATCCTAAGTGATTCTAGTGAGGAGAGAGAGACCAGAGGGAGAATATTATCTTTCTCACTCTTATACTTGTACTCAGGGTACAATGTGCCGTACTGAACCCAGTGCCCTCAGACGCTGATTGTGCTGGCCCACTTCTCTTAAGTTTCCCAGACATATCAGGAGTTTCCTCCTCTGACTTTTTCTCCTGATTCAAATTCCTCCCATTGTTTTTCAGGACCCAGCCCAGCTGATACCTCCTGCACAAGCCTCCCTCCTCCCTCATCATCTTTCACTGAAGGGCTTGCTCCTCTTCTGCTGGAAGCAATGAATTGATTGTGTCATCTCATTTACCATCGACTCTTCATGATTGTTATTTAGCTATCTGTGCTGTAGGTTTCTAACATTCAGTTGTGTGTGATGTATCAAGTGCCTGGACAGTTCAAGAAGCTAAGATCTCCTCCCACTTCCCATCCTTCTTTCCGTAGGTTCCTTTAATCAGGGCATCAGTGACCAGCATGACCAATGGGCAGTAAAACTGATGGAATGAGTGTCTTATACATTGTCTTGTTCATCTAGTTGATGACCTAGCTGAGTCTTTGGATTTCTTCCTCTCTCTGACCTTTCACCCCCACTCCCCAGGCCTTGATGATGAGGTCATTCTCAGGAGGAGGATCTTCCTGTCTCTGTGCCTTGGGCAGGCTCACCACAGTCTATCTGTCCCAGGGTCACAGAAATGATCATGTCAGTTCTCTGCCAGAGACAGGGTTGGTCTGTGAAGATTCCTGTCACAATAGACACAACTGTTTCTAAATTAATGTGGGGGGGGAGGAACAGAGGAGAGATAGGATTTCCTTTGTGTAGCCCCAGTTCTGCTGAAACTCACTCTGTAGATTAGGCTGGCCTTGAACTCAAAGACCTACCTATCTCTACCTCCCAAGTGCTGGGGTTAAACACGTGTGCCACCACACTTGGCCTGAATTCTTACCTTCAAAGCAACATTATATTGGCCACATTGAGCGGCACAGGGGAGTGGACTCCTGGAAGCAGAGGCAGGAAGCCAGCTCAAGGCTACACAGTGAAACCATGTTTCCTAAAAGCCTCAAACAAATACCTCCACCCACACTTAACATAAACCCTAGGTTATTAAAATTATATTAAAACCAGAGCTCCTGGGCTGGCATCATGGCTTACTGCTTTAAGGCACTTGCCATAAGGGGCTGACCACCTGAGTTTGATCTCTGGAACTCATATAGAGAGGGAAGGAGAGAAACAATTCTATACCACAGCACATACACACCTATGCACATGTATCACACACACACACACATGCACACACACACATACACACACATGCACACACACATACACACATATACACATACACACACATGCACACACACATACACACACACACACACACACACACACACACACACACACACACACACACACACACACACACACCAATAAATTTTTTAAGATGTAGAAGTTAGGTCTAGTTCTTCTTCCTAGTCCCATCCTCCCAGAAATAAGACTCAGACACAAAATATATTTACAAATACCTTGTCCATATAGTTAGGCTCTTCTCTGGCTAGATATAACTTAAATTAACCCATTTACTTGAATGTACATTCTGCCACATGGCTGGTTACCTGTGCTCAGGTGCCAGGCATCCATCTCACCACATATTCGCAGGTGAATCTCCCCTTTCTGAAAAAAAAAAAAAATCCATTTTTTTTTTCCTGAAGCCTCTGCTCCTGGAATGTCAACTCTGAGATTAATTACTTATTATAAAATGCCTTGGCCATATGCTTTGGCTTGTTCTCTAACGAGCTCATAACTCATTTAACCCATTCACACCATCCTATGTTATCTGCATGACTAGTTACCTCTCCTTCAGGCCAGACCTGCTTCTTCCTTAGCATCTTCCTCAGCGGTTCCCTTGAATCTCTTCTTTATACCTCTCCTGTTTCCCAGAATCCTCTTTCATCTTGCCAGTGCCCCACCTCCTATTTCCTGCCTCAACTCATTGGCTATAGACATTTTTTATTGACAGATGATGCTTAGAAGAGATTCTCTACAAAAAGAAACCAAAACCCAAACCATACCCTATCCCAAGTGCTCAATACCCAGATTTAGTGAGTTGTTGCCATTTTGGACAATGCCATAGAGACCACTCCCAGCATTGCAGGCCCCACTGTGAATGGTGCTGGTGTAAGCATCTTTTATCATGCCTATAGCTAGTTTTGCTGTAAGCTGGTGTGTGACCTTTCACCCTTCGCCACACTCGTTCTTGTGCTTCCTGGCCACTTTGTGACTTAGGGCATGCTGCTCTCTTTCTGAAATGGCCCTTGACTTAAAACATTTGGTTTTTTTGGTACTAAATATTGAACTTGGGGCTTAGCACATACCAGCCGGTGCTCTACAGCTGAACTTTACCCTCTGCCCTTTGTAAAAATAATTTTGATGGGCTCTTACCAAGTTGCCCAGGCTAGCCTCAAACATGTGCTGGTAGCTGGGAGTAGAGGCTTGCCCTTTCATCTCAGATGTACCCATCTTTTCAGATAGACTCAGACATCTTCCCTGTGGAACTCTTCATTTTTCTTGCCTTGTGTTCTTTTTGCCCATTGGGCATGGTTGTGTTGGATTTAACACCATCATCTTGTTTTTGCAATGTGCTTAATGAAGCCTAACAACATGGCCTGGTTGACTTCATGTATGTATATACATATGTATATACAATGTTCAATATATATATATGTATATGTGTATGTGTATATGTATATAATATGTGCTTATTATTTCTTTGGTATGTTTTAAAAACTTGCTTAGTGTTTTGGGAGACATTTTGTCATCTCTAGCATTAACTTAGAATGACTTCCTTTCTTCCAGGTTGAAATTTGCCTTCTTCCTCTCTTTCTTTCTTTCTTTCTTTCTTTCTTTCTTTCTTTCTTTCTTTCTTTCTTTCTTTCTTTCTTTCTTTCTTTCTTTCTTTCTTTCCTTCCTTCCTTCCTTCCTTCCTTCCTTCCTTCCTTCCTTCCTCTCTCTCTCTCTCTCTCTCTCTCTCTCTCTTTCTTTCTAATTCAACCAGATTTGAGTTGAGAGGGTTGTAATAGGGGGAGCTCGGAGCATATGCTGTATTGGCTATATATATATATATATATATATATATAAAACGTTATCTGTAGGATAAGTAGGTGTGGAAGACGAAAAATGGCTTATGGAAAAAAGTAGAGAAATATACTTAATTTTTTTCTAAAGAAAAATATTTATTTATTTAATGTGTATATATGTATGGCTGAGTGTGTATGTATGTATGTGTACCATATGTGTGCAGATACCTTCGAGGCCAGAAGTGTCAGATCTGCTGTACTAGAGTCCTGATGTGGGTGCTGGGAACTGAACCCCATTCATCTGGAAGATCAGCAAGTGCTCTTAAGCTCTGAGCCAACTCTCCATCCTCCCTTTTACTATTAAAATTCTTTTAATTTATGTGTGTGTGTGTGTGTTAGGTGCATGTGTACCTGGATGAGGGCAGAGGCCAGAAGAGGGCTACTGATCCCCTGAGACTGAAGTTATAGAGGTTGTGAGCTTCCACATGGGTGCAAAAGCAGTAATATTTTTTTTAACTCTTCAGTTGTCTTTTAGACACCATATTTGAAATTTTCAAGGCTAAAGTCAAAAGCAATGAACATAAGAAAAGGTAGTATTTTAATTGCTATTTCCGAAATCACACAGACACAGACAGACAGACAGACAGACAGACAGACAGACAGACACACACACACACACACAGACACACACACACACACACACACACACACACACACACACACCCCACACACACCCCCCAGAATCCGGTCAAATTTTGATATACTTTTGGGAAATGATTCGAGTAATTGAATATCAGCTTGCTGTCCTTTTCTGATTACGTTTTAAAGCATCTGGTAAGACTTAAGGTCTAAAGGGCTCAGAGAGATCCTGAGACCTTCATGGAACTTCTTAGTTGTCACCACTAACCACACAGTCAATCGTCTCCCCTGGGCGTTCCCGGACCACGCCCATCGCGCAGACCACGCCCACTCAAATCGCCCCCCCCCCATCAATAGTTTCAGATTCTCATTGGTGGAGAAGTTGTTCTGGGCCCACCCTGGGGGTCAGTGATAGGCTGATCCAGTGTGGGACGGTGGTGGTTGGCTGCTTGGGGACGGGTCTCTGGTGGTGCCTGTCAGAGAGGCTGGCGGCAGTGGCGGCTGTCCGGGCTGGGTTGTCAGTCAGAGAGAGGAGGGAAGATGGCTCGCCCGGACTCGTGCTGCTAGAAGGAGAGGGGCAGGTGGCGCGGCTGCCGGCGGAGCGCAGTCGCCCGGTCGCCGTGGTCGCCGTGGTCGCCGTGGTCGTGGGGGGAGGCCGCGGTAGGTCCGGAGCTGCTCTGGTGAGTCTGCCGCGAGCCGTACGCCGGCCCCTGAGGCGCCGGGAGACCGAGAACTTTCTTTGGTCTGGGAGGAGCGGGGCTGAAGCTGTTGCCGGCGGCGGGTAGGACTTCGTCCTGGGGCGGCGGCCCGTTGCGGGTAACGGCTCCCGCGCGAGGCGCGGCCCGAGAACCCTAAGTTGGCCGCGGCCGGCTGCCCGCTGTGAACGAGGCTCCGTTCCCGGTTGGGCGATGAGCTGGGGGTGCCCCAGGGTCGGCCTAGCACAGAGCCCACCGTAGCCTATGGCCACTGCCCACCCGTCCGCGCCGCCCAAAGCCTGGCCTCGCCGCCCACGCTGGCTCCGCAGACCCGGTGCTCTTCAGAGCGGTGCTCGCTCGGGTCTTGAATCCCGTGGGGCTGGGGGTTCGGAGTGCCAGACCGGTCTGTCTGTCCACCACCAGGAGAGCTCCTCTTCTGCCTGCGCCGCGCTGGACCCTGGAGTTCTGCCTCTTCTGCGGCTGCTGTGACCGCCCTCGAGGATCGACAGGGTTTTCTGTCCACTGAACGGTTTTTTGTTTTTGTTTTTTTGTAAGCTTCTTTCTTTTTTCTTTCTTTTCTTCCTTTCGTTCTTTTTTCCTTCCTTGCCCCCCCCCTCCCCGCACGAAAACACCCCAGGTTTGCAAGCTTCAGCAAAACTGGGTCTCTGCCCTGCAGCGTGCATGTGTTTGCTTTGTACCTTTAGAGTTTAGAGGTTCCTGAAGAATTTGGCCCTAGTGGTTTTGCACTGCACTGAATCGCTTCTGGGATAAAACGCTATTGCACGCGGGCAGCGGCTCCACTGCTCAGGTAGGGGGAGTGCTGCTGCGATACAGAGACTGCTACTGGTTGCATGCAGGGTAACACTGGCTTTCTGTACACTGGGTGTCCTTTGGGTAACAAGGTAGGTTTTGCAGGAGATGTGCCAGCCCTGTGGTTCATGCCACGCGTTGCAGTTTGAGGTTTTCAGTTGTTACAACTTTTATCTACATAAAGCCACAAAGATTAGGGTAACCTTGAAACAATGCGATAGTTCTGGGAGGTGTGTTTTCCTAGGACTGCTCTGTTGCCAATGGCACCAGCCTCCTCCCCCCAACCCCCACCCCCGATCGTTTGTGACCACTTTTCCCCTTTAGGTGAATACATTTTAAGGTTTATAAGATGACTCTTTGTATCACGTTTTTGAAGTACACTGAAGGACAAGAAAGGGGAAAGGTTTCTTTGTCAGGAGTGGTATCAAAATCAAGTATTCAGATAATTTCACTTTAGTAGTAAGGGGGAAGCCCAGCATGTATTTAGAAACCAGACTCTACAATTGACTCATTTTACAGTCATTTGATTTATTAACATTATTTCCAGAAACAAATTAGAAATCCCGTTAATAATCAGTAGCTACAGTCTCTGGGTATGCATGCCAGGTGGAGACTGGGTTGGGTCAATGCAGACAGAGTTCTGTCTTTCCTTTCATCAGGCTTGGTGGCAAGAGCTTTTACCACCAGAGCCATACTGAAGGACCCTGCTTTCCTTTTTCTACTTTTTTGTTTGTTTTTATTCTTCTATTTTATAAAATCCCCTTTGGTTACATTTTTAAAGAATGGTGTAATTTTGACAATAAGTTTAAGTATATCTTCTAGTTCACTTTTATTCAGCATCCTGTTGCCTATTTGTAATCAAGCCTAAGAAATCTTCATAGGTGACTTTTAAGAGTGTAGCTCCAAAACCAGTCATAAGATTACTTATGGCAATAAAGTAGAGATGTGTGAGTGAGACTTTTCAAGAAAATGGAAGGAAAGAAAGGAGAAAATGCTGGCTATGGAATAGCATTTCTCTGTCTTGGCCACATATAGTATTTTGCAGAACTTAAAATTTTTACTCTCAGAAGGAACCTTCCCCACCCTGTTTCCAGCAAGGGCAGGATAGGACCTAGACAACAGCATTTAATTAAACAAGAACTCTCTGAAGTATAATACATACATATTTCAATTGTGACACTTAATATTTAATATGTTAATATTTATAAAATCATTGCCACAATTAAAATAACAAACCCACATATCACCTCCTAAGATTGTTTGTATCCTTTGTTTCCTTCTGATTCTTAGGGAACACTTTCTGTTGGTATTGGATACTTTCCTGTAAAGTTTATGTTTTTAAACATATTGTTGATTTCCTAGATATTTTTAATGTGTGAACATGGTTGAAAAACCACTTGAGGGGCAGGAGAACTGGCTCTGTAATTAAGAGCACTTGTTCTTGCAGAGGACTCTGGTTTGGTTCCTAGTACCCACATGGTTGCTATTCACAACCATTCTTAGCTCCAGTTCCAGATTAGATGCCTTCTTCTGACCTTCAGAGGCACCAGGCACTCGTGTTTTTCACACACATTTGCAGAAAAAAACACTCAGACATGTAAAGTAAGTCTTTTATAAGAAGCCCCCCACAGTAGAGCATAGGTCGAAAGAATTTCATGTTTGTGCATGCATGAATAAAGAGCAGCGTCAAGGCAAAACCTCTGCCGGTGGGTATGAGGTGATTAATCCTAGTTAGTCCTTGGGGAGCCGGAGACAACGGTGATCAGTAAGAAATACATTTCTGAAGGCAACATCTCTAATAAGAAACAAGATAATGACGACTGTATTTCTTTGTTTTAATTGTCAGTTATCAGTAGTACCAAGATTGGTTTCCTAAAGTGCCCTTTAAAGGTCCACAAAAAAGTGAAGAGAGCATCCTAGTATTGTGAGAACAGAGGTTCTTCAGAAGAAGACCTGTGGTATCACTGTGGAAGGCTTTGTCAGGGGTTTTTTGGGGGGCGGGGTTGTGTTGGACGGGAATTAGCAGTTTGTTGCTTCTTTTTGAAATGCAAGTGCTGCTAAGGCTTCTTTTTAGTCCTCCAGAGTTAGGCTGCCTATCTGAATGGAGGAAGGACATTTAGCAATTGATTATGACCCGGGTGCTTAGCCCCAGTTAATGCATTTCAACATATCCTCCACACCTATGGCTCAGAGGACATCATGGAAGAGGGGATGGGAAGATTGCTAGGAGTCAGAGGACAGAGCTGGAATGTCTGCTATACAAGTGTCTTCCATATATGATGGAAATCACGTGTGCACCAGGAAATCGCAACAATATGGTTTCCTAAACCAGACCAAAACATAACTGTACCAAGTGACATGTCAAGTGTGGATGGGGGAATTCTCATGAGGTTTCTTCCATGAAGGAAGAGCTACAGGCATTAGTCGGTGTTTGTGAGAGGAGGAATCTGTTTTCTCCAAGAATGAACCCTGTGGTAGGCTAGACAATCCCAAGACGACAATCCGTGGTGCACAAGAAACCTTTAGGGCTACATAGTCAGACGTTCAAAAACTTTACTTAAGATCTGTTTTTAAAATGCTCTTTTGTCTTTTTTTTTGAGGTGTGATATTAAATCTGATCACATGCCCTCAGAATGTTGAGATGAGCATGTGTCGCTGTTTTAACCTGTTGATGGGTGGTTGTAGACGTCTCCAGTAGACTCTGGTGCTGTTCTGGAGATAAAGTTTCTTGATAGTCGCCTGTTTCTGACATGTATGAGGATGATCTCATAGTGCACCATTCTCCCGGCCCATAAGCTTTGTAGTGCATTGTTTTCTGAATACAGAGAGAGTCTGAGCAAAGGACATGAGGAGCTTTTCCTTCTGCCCTTGGCAGGTTGAAAATAGTTGAGCTGTATAAATGTGTTTGTGGAGATCTCAAATTGGGCTTAAGTCTTTTCTAAGTACTTTAAATTTAATTGTAAACTCTATGAAATAGGGATTATCATTCCTATTTTACAGTTAAAATAGGACTCAGATGTTAAGTCTCAGCTAAAGTTAAGTGTAGGGAGTTGAAAGACAATTTTTGTCTAAAATCACAGCTTCTGTTGTCTGTGCATTGCATATGTCCCCCCAACCCCCCATAGGCTCGATGTCAGCACCAGTAGGCTTCTTTAGTCATTCTCTATGTTACTTTTTGAGTCAGGGTCTCTTGCTGAATCTGCTGCTAGTCCATTAGGGTAGGCTAGCAAAGCCCTCGAGATTCTCCTGTCTCCACCTCCAGCACTGAGATCGCAGGCATGCCAGTCTTTACTTGAGTATGCTGGAGACGAGCTCAGATCCTCATCCTAGTTCATATAGTAAGCACGTGACCCACTGAGCCATCCATCTGCCCAGTCCTTGCACTTTACATCAGTTCCCTAGCATGTTTCTGACTAGATACCTTTTGCTTTTCTTATTATTGAAAAATAAACATGATCACGTACGTGAAACCTTATTGTTTCTCTTCTTTGTATAATTATATTTTTGTACCCCCATCATAATTATTCCTCGTCTCTTCTGTGTCGATATTGTCTCTTCTGCTCCTCTTAATGAGTATTGCCTAATACAGTGATAGTAGTAGATGACTCTGAAGTGGGTGAGGTGAGATGGGAAAACTAAGATTGATTTGTATACAACATATACAATATGTTTAACAGTTTAAACCATGTGCCCAGACAAAAGTAAAGCTTAAGACCCAGACTTGTTGGGTCCCAAAATTAATTTGTACTCCCAAGTCCTGTTTGTATGTTGTTAAGAAGGTTACTGTTAAAGTATTGTACATCAGAGATCTATGAGTTTGGAAAACATAGTGCTTTTTCACTATGGTCCAAATGTCTGTTCTCTTCGAGCTTTGTGTCAATGTAGCATTCAGTAGTAAATGTTAAATTTGTTTGGCGTTTTCTTGAACAATGAATCTTTTGATTACTTGATGAACATTATTAGTTTCTCATTCTCATGCTAAGAATTTATCCAGTAATTTGTATTTGACTTAATAAACACAGTATGTAGGAGTTCTTAAATTTATTCTATGAAAATCTTGTTGAGTTTCAGCTATTGAAAGATTTATATTTATTTTTGTTTATGTCTGTGTAAGGGCCAGGCACTAGGATGAATGTCTGTAGTCAGTCTCAGCTAGTCTGGAGGCTGAGGTGGAAGCTAGTACTTGAGCCTATCAGACCAGCCTGGGCCACATACTGAGGCGCCCTGTCTTAAAACAAAAACAATAGAATGATGGAATGTGTCGGCTAGCAAATTTAAGAGAAGAATTTAAGATTTAAAAGTGCTTAATGGGCAAACAGTTATGAACTTTTTAAACTCCTGACTTTGAAATATAACTGAAGAGTTTAGAGTGTTGATTCTGACAGTATCCACGCCCATCTCCCCATCTGCTGTAGGAAGTTCCCACTCAGACTTCTCTGAGCCAGCTGCATGTGTTGCTTACCCTTCTGTCCAGGATGTCAGAGTTCACAGTGATCTGTAAGCTGCTGGGTGCTGCAGACAGAGTGCTAGGCGGAGTGACGGCATTGTCCTGAGAGTGCACACAGACTTAGATGAGGGGAGACCATTCTGGGGGATTCTGAAGCATGAGGTTGGCCTTGCTAAGGGAATGGAGGGGAAGGTGACAGTGGTTTAGAAATGGGTGGAGCAAGAAGCAGAACCTAAAACATGCAAGTCCAGGAGAGGTATAGCTGGATCCTCACGGAATACTATGTCCAATTTTCTGCAGAACTGCCAGACTGGTTTCCAGTCTGCAATCCTACCAACAATGGAGGAGTGTTCCTCTTTTCTCCACATCCTCGCCAGCATCTGCTGAGTTTTTGATCTTAGCCATTCTGACTGGTGTGAGGTGGAATCTCAGGGTTGTTTTGATTTGTATTTCCCTAATGGGCATATACCCAAAAGATGCTCCAACTTATAACAAGGACACATGTTCCACTATGTTCTTAGCAGCCTTATTTATAATAGCCAGAAGCTGGAAAGAACCCAGATGTCCTTCAACAGAGGAATGGATACAGAAAATGTGGTACATTTACACAATGGAGTACTACTCAGTTATTAAAAAGAATGAATTCATGAAGTTCTTAGGCAAATGGATGTATCTGGAGAATATCATCCTGAGTGAGGTAATCCAATCACAAAATAACACACATGAGATGCACTCACTGATAAGTGGATATTAGCCCAAAAGCTTGGAATACCCAAAATACAATTCACAGACCACATGAAGCTCAAGAAGGAAGACCAAAGTGTGGACACTTTGCCCCTTCTTAGAATTGGAAACAATCACCCATGGAAGGAGTTACAGAGACAAAGTTTGGAGCTGAGACAAAAGGATGGACCATCAAGAGACTGCCATATCCAGGGATCCATCCCATAATTAGCCTCCAAACGATGACACCATTGCATACACTAGCAAGCGATTGGTGCAAGGACCGTGATATAGCCGTCTCTTGTGAGACTAGGCCGGGGCCTAACAAACACAGAAGTGGATGCTCACAGTCAACTATTGGATGGATCACAGGGCCCCCAATGGAGGAGCTAGAGAAAGCATCCAAGGAGCTAAAGAGATCTGCAACCCTGTAGGTACAACATTATGAACTAACCAGTACCCCTGAGCTCTTGACTCTAGCTGCATATGTATCAAAAGATGGCCTAGTTGGCCATCACTGGAAAGAGAGGCCCACTGGACAGGCAAACTTTATATGCCCCAGTACAGGGGAACGCCAGGGCCAAAAAATGGGAATGGATGGGTAGGGGAGTTGGGGGGGGGGGAGGGTGTGGGAGGCTTTTGGGATAGCACTGGAAATGTAATTGAGGAAAATACGTAATAAAAAAAAATAAGAGAAAAAAAAAGAAAACAAACAAACAAAAAAAGTGCTTGCTGATAGGAACTTGATATAGCTGTCTCCTGAGAGGCTCTGCCAGAGCCGACAAAAACAGAGGCAGATGCTCACAGCCAACCATTGGACTGAGCATGAGGTCCACAATGGAAGAGTTAGAGAAAGGACTGAAGGAGCTGAAGGGGTTTGCAGCCCCATAGGAGGAACAACCATATCAACCAATCAGCCCCCCCCCCCCAGAGCTCCCGCTCCCAGGAACTAAACCATCAACCAAAGAGGATACATAGAGAGACCCATGGCTCCAGCTGCAGTTGTAACAGAGGATGGCCTTGTGGGACACCACTGGGAGGGGAAGCCCTTGGTCCTGTGAAGGCTTGATGCCTCAGTGTAGGGGAATGCCAGGCTGGAGAAGTAGGAGTGGGTGGATAGGTGGGGGGAGCGCCTTCATAGAAGCAGGGAGAGGGAGGATGGGGTAGAGGTTGTCAGAGGGGAAACCAGGAAAGGGGATAACATTTGTAATGTAAATTTTTAAAAAAATCTAATAAACAAAACAAAACATGCAAGTCAAACAGATTACTTAGTCATGCATAGGAAACAGAAAACAGTCACATAGATGATAAAAACCAGAGTGTTATCATCTGTGAGGTCAAGGTAGTTCAGCATGGAAGGAGGAGACGGTGCAAAGTTAAAGCATGAACCTGGAAGAGGAGCTGGCTGACTGGCTACCTCGGAGGCTGTGGGAGTTTATGCTGAAAACCAAAGTTAGCTGGTACAGGGTTGATTAAGGGAGCAACTGATGGCAAGTAGCTGGATGCAATAGATGAGGCTGCTGCATTAGAATGTCGGTACAGAGTGACTTAGGATGGAAGTTGCCTTGGAATTGGAAGAGTTGGTCTTCTGATGCTGTTAAATGCTGGACCACATTCTTGGTTGTCCAAATGGTTGATTTCATATTAGTTACCTTATAGACTCATCTTTTCTTGAGCATCTACAGTGTGCCAGTTCACTAGTTAATGCTAGGTTGAGAAGATTTTAGAAAAAGGATCAGCCAAGAAAGACTAAGAAACTAAGAGTAAAACATGTTGTTTTCTCCATGAGAGCTATAAATATGTTTTGCAGTATTAGGTCACTCCTTAGAAAGGTCAGCAGCAACATGGAAATAAGACTGAGTTGGTTGTAAAACAGCAATTGGAACAGAAATTCTCCATGTCTTCATAGTATAGACGTTCCAAGAATTAATTATAATATAGCCTGATTTATTGAATTGGAATTCTACCAACCACAAATTAATTATTGGTAAAAAAAAATTTGAGCAGGCTTTAATTTTTTTTTAAAAAAATCACTTCCTTCAGAAACAACAGAAATGCTTAAAATACTTTGGAGATTAACAGTCCTTATAGAACTTTCAAGCACTTTGAGTGGAGCCAACATAAAAACTTTTGCTGTACCAATTTTAGCTTCTTATGCAGTGATAAAGCAACATTTTGTTCTATTAATATAAAACTTAATATTATTGGAGACTATTTTTTAAATTATTTTATACTTGTCTATTAAACCAAATTGATTGTCAACACAGCCATAGTGCTTTGATTACTATAACTATTAAGACAAACATCTGTATTAATGAGACCCACCACCAAGTTTCTGATTGGAAAGATATGTTGTCTCCTATTTTCTACTGACGTGGTAGAGAATGAATCTAGGGTAAGGGTCTTTCACGTGTTAGGTAGGTGCTGCACCCCTAAGCTACACTGGCAACCTGGATCTGCTGTGTTTTAAAATTATGCTTCGTTTGTAGGCATTCATGCCATTAACAGTGTGTCCTTGCATTTTCTCATTGTATTGCCTCATTGCTCAACACTTTTGATTGAACATCTGGGCTCCACTGGCTGACTTCTGTAATGGTTAAATCCCATTCCAAGTTACTAAAGGGCAGTGACTCACTCCAAAGCTTCAACCCACGAGTTAATTGGAATTTGGATCTCTTGATATTTCCCTCTTGCTTTTGTCCCCAGCAGTGAAAACCGCCACTTAAAATGTAAAAAGCGTTAAGTTGAAACAACTGTGCTTTGAAGACTGCATTTTTGTATGTTGTTATGTTTGGGTAAGAGGAAGGATGGGAGGGATGGCAAAATGATTGGAACATACTTGCTCTGTGTTTCCTATTCTTAACCTATATAACGAGCGTTTACCTTTATTGTTTTATTTCATTGCTTTCACCCTGATTGTTTTGACTTCTTTCAAAAGGGATTAAGGAGTACTCGATTTTGCTGTTTTAGGTTTACTGTCTGCACTAATAGACTGAATCCCTTAAGTCAGCTACTATGTCATATCCTTTCTGTGGCAAGTAGGACCTAGTGGGCAGTTAATAAATTTGAATAAGTGGATGATATTTAAGAATTAATACAAAAAAAGAAGAGCCAGGCACATGGCAATTAAAGAGGGGCATGATGTGAAGATGGCTGCTACCTCCATGTCAGAGAGAAAAGCTGGAGGCAGAGTCCTGTTTCCTGGCTCTCAGCAGGAACCCACCTTTATCTCAGACTCTAGCCTGGAGCACCTTGAGAATGTAAATTCCTGCAGTCTGTTCTACTTTGTTACTACAGCTTAAGAAATAATGGAGATGGCTTATATTCTTGTACACAGCAACATCTTAAATCCCTTCATTTGTCACTTGCTTATTCCCAAGAACCCCCCTAGACATTTTATGTTTCCTCTAGGCAAGATATGGCAGAGAAACTGAGTAGCTATTTGCCTCCTCTGCCAGCTCCCCAGTATAGTGCTACAGTGGCAAATGGCTAAATTTTGTTTGATTGAGTTTGTTTGGTTTGACAAAGAGAAGGTGTTTAAGGAGTTTTAAGTTCGCAAGGGCACAGGAGCAGCAACCAACAGACCTGGTTGTGTTTTCAAGGTAGAAAAAGGAAGACCCAGTGCAGTGGTGTCTAGTATGACGGTAATTTGAGCTAATTGCATTACTGTAATTACTACTGCAGCTCAGTATTATCTGCTTTATTTTGCCTGTGGTGCAGCCAGCAGAGGCAGCACGGTGTGTCTTTTGGCTCAGGCCCATTTCTTTGAAGACTGTGACCCTCTGGTCACCAAGCATACTAAGTTGCCACAGCCATGTATCAATTTTTTGTTACATACTTTAGCTTTTGTCATCAGGACCTCCCAAACCTATGACATCACATAAGTGACAGCAAGACCTGCGACCTGCAGACGGGTTGCCAAGGCAACAGGCACCATATTCCCAACATCCACTTGGCTCACCTCCCACCTTCACCTGTATGTCATTCTCCCTATAAATAAGAACACCCCTCCCTCTCTCTCTCTCTCCCCCCCTCTTTTCTTTCTGCCACTACCTTGTCTCTCCCTTCCAATAAAACCTCTTCCACGTGGAACTGTCTTGACCTAGTGTGCTGTTGAGATGTAACCCGCCATTCTAACATATTGTTAGCTATATGCTATGTAAAGCTGTGTAAAAAATTTTTTTTTACTATTTCTTTACTATTTTTAGTTAAGTCTTATTCAGATAGTGCTGTGTCTCGTTAGATTTTACAGATTCCTTGCTGAAAACCTGGTTTTGCATATGTACCCAGGAGTTCTTTCATCATGTGGAGGCAGTTTATGAGCCTTCTGAAGTGAATGTGATTTACTACAGAATGCAATAGAAGTCTTGGTCCCCAAGGGAACGCACTTGTGTTTATCATTCAACAAAGAAGGCATTGGTGAAGGCCAACAGTTTTTGTATTTTAGATAGGGTCCTCTTGCCAAGTGCTGGGATTACAAGTGTGTACTTGCATGCCAGACACACATACACATGAGCACATACACAGATCAACATTTGATACTGGTGCTAAGAACTTGTAATTAGCCTGCCACAAAATGGCCATCAATTGATTTCTTTCCTCACGTACTCCCCTCCCTTTCTTAGCTGCCTGCTTTGTATGCTCCTTAAGGGCAGACAGAGCAAACCTTATGGTCTTTTTGCCAATAGTGCAAAGTAATGGAAAAGCCTTGCGTTACACTCAGTAAGCTATCAAGGGCTTGTTGAATATTAATGTTACAATTTGAATATATAGTAATATTGACTTTTTGCAGCTATAAACATATTGCATGCATCAGTCCTTAACACGACACCCCTGGCTGTCTGTTTTTGCCTATTCATAGCCTCTTTCTTTGTTCCTACTCTGGTGCTGCCAGCCTATAGTCTGCATAAATTGCGTGAGCTGGGCAGGGATTGAATGACTGAACTGTCAGCCTGAGACTCTGGTCTAGTAAATATATGAAAAGCGTTCTTAATGACTGTGCTGCTCACTGTGCATCCACACAGCAGTCATGACAATGAGTGCTCTTCAGATAATGGTTGAAGCTCATTTTTTTTCAGCAGTCTCTTAAAATCTGTCAGCGGCCTTTAAGATTTTTATGTCTTCATCATTAGAGCTAAATGAAGTTTGTTTGATTGAGGCAATACTTGAATCACCAACATGTACAACAGTTATATTTTGTGAAAGATGATACAAATATTTTGGAAAAAATGTTGGCAGATTTCTGCCTAATAGTATACTTGAAAATGTTATTTATGGTGTTCCTATGTTTAATGAAGTACAGAATTTTATTTCTAATAAGAGATCTTCTAAATGGTTAAATATATCAATCAATCAGTCTATATTGTCATCAAGCAAGGCTTTGGAGGCTCACAGATACAGTGCCATGACACTGCCCTAACATTTTTTCCTTGCACACACACACACCTCATCAGCATGAGCCCCGAGGTTTTTCTGGGCACACTGTAAAAAGCTAACGAGCAAAAAAGAGACAGAGCAGAGAGAAGTTGTCGCACAGAGGCCGCAGTGGATAAGGGAAGTTGAGAGAAGTAGACAATGCCTGTCTTGTAGGGTGAGTTTGATGTGTAGGGCCCGAGATACGATGCCATCTGTGATAGTATGTTGGTTCAGGAAGATCAATATGGCAGCAAGTGCATGATGCACTGCACAGGGAGGAGTCCAGGAGCAGGAATGCTGCTTGAACAACTGTGCAGAGACAACAAAGCACAGGCTCTCCGAGTTGCTGTGGAGATGGAGAGCAGATGGCAAATTTGACAAGCATCATTGTGATGGGTGAAATTTACTCCTTTATTCAGCAGATATTTATTAGATACTGTATGAATTTGTGCTAATAATATCTGAGCCTACTTTCCTATAATTACTAACACAATTTTAAGCTCTAAAATTGTTACATAATTTTATATTTTATATTTATATTTTTATTTTATTGTGGTGCTGGAGACAGAACCAGGGCTTGTGCATGCCAAGCAAGTGGTCTCCTAACTGAGCTACATCACAAACCCAAAATGGTTACATAATTTGTATTTGAAGACGTACTAGTTAGCTCAGTGTGAGAACACACTCTCAGGATGTAGAGGCAGGTAAGTTTGATACTAGCCTGGCCCACCCATAGCAAGTTCCAGGCCAGTTGAGGCTATATAGTGAGACCCTGTCTCAACTACCCAACAAAGCAACAACAACTGGAAATAAAATGTTATTAAAATAATAAAATTATGAATTAGGTGTGGTAGTGCTCACTTGTAGTCCTGTAATATCAGCACTTGGAAGGCTGAGGCAACAGAATCACCATGAGCTCCAGGCCAGCCTGGGCTTCATAAGACCCTGGCTCAGAAAAATCTGAAAGAAAATCCACAATAGAGTGAAATGACGAATAACTCACTCTGAAAGAATAATAATAACAACTCACTCTGATAGAATAATAATAACAACTCACTATGGTAGAACCTCAGTGTGTCTTTTTCCTGGAGGCCTGTGCTTTTAGATGAAGGCTATAGGTCCTTCAAAAACGAAAAGCAAGGACTGGAGAAACAGCCCAGCAGTTGAAAACACTTGCTGCTCTTCCAGAGACCTTAGTTTGGTTTCCAGCATGCAAATTAGCAGCTTACAGCAACCTATAATTCCAATTCAGGGGAATGTGATGCCCTTTTCTCACTCTGAGAGCAACCTCCCCAACACATACAGGAAAAAATAAAAATTAAAAAGGAAAGCAAAACACGTTTCTCTGAATATTTAATAGTTTATTTGATTAGCAAATGGGAAGGCAGCTACTTAATCAGTTAAGAAGTCTTCTGGCAAGAATGAAAAAGAAAAGAAAAAAGGAAGGAAGTTCTTTCCTGGAGAGTAGTACTTAAAGCAAGCTGTGGGATAGTTTAAAAAAAAACTTAAAAGTCCTTTTAAGTTTAAAGTAATTTTCTCTGCTTAGAGTCAATGACATAAAAAATGGATGAGTCCACTTAATGGTGTTAGCCATTCTTATAAAAGTGTTTACCTTAAGTAAATGTTGATTTATATATAATCATTGCATGCTGGGATATAGACGTATGGACATAATGAGGCCAAGAAGTTATCAATCATCATGTGAGAAATCACGTATATTGGCTTGTTGATGAGAAAGTTAATCATGAACATTTTACAGTAGTACAGTAGTACTATAAAAACAGTGTATTCTTCTTACCTTCTGTGGCGGTTTGCATGAAAATGGTCTCCATAGAGCTTCCCTTGTTGTTGGAACTGTTTGGGAAGGATTAGGAGGTGTGACCTTGTTGGATTTCAAAAGACTGGATTGGTTCCCAGTGTCTCTGCTTCCTGTTTGTGGATCAAGATTTGGGGGCTCAGTTACTGCTCCAGTGCCAGGCCTGCCTACCTGCTGCCATGTTCCCTGTCATGATAGTAATGGACTGCTATCTCTCTAGAACTGTAAGACCAAGATAAACCCCTCCTTCTATAGGCTGTCTTGGACATAGTGTTTTATCACAGCAACAGAAAAGTACCTAATAAACCTTCATAATTGTAATTGTACTTCCAACTTACTTGCTTTCTATTGTCCCTCATTAGAGCTCAGTGAAAACCTGGCTTCCATTGATGCCACCCCATTGTCATTGTTCTATTGTATGCTCTTGGGCCATCACCATCGTCAACTTCAGGGAACTAGTCCTTTCAGTAAATGCTTTCCTCTTGACATTTTCCCTATTTTCTCATTTAGAGATTTCTATTTTATTGCTATCTGGATCTCTCATCAGCACAAAACCCTATTTAATTTCTATATTAACAATACTATGATATGGATTTTTGTTTGTTTGTTTTGTTTTTTGAGACAGGGTTTCTCTGTGTAGTCCTGGCTGTCGTGGAACTCTATAGAACAGGCTGGCCTCGAACTCATAAATCCACCTGCCTCTGCCTCTGAAGTGCTGGGATTAAAGGCATGCTCCATCATGCCCGGCTTGATAAGGATTTTTTTTTTTAAATTCTTTTTTTTTTTAGATTTATTTATTGATTATAGGTAAGTACACTGTAGCTGTCTTCAGACACTCCAGAAGAGGGAGTCAGATCTCTTTACGGATGGTTGTGAGCCACCATGTGGTTGCTGGGATTTGAACTCTGGACCTTCGGAAGAGCAGTCGGGTGCTCTTACCCACTGAGCCATCTCACCAGCCCTTGATAAGGATTTTTAACATGAGTATTTATTTAGTTTGATACCTCCTTCCCTTGGACTACACCTAGTTTGGGTAAATCATTTACTGCTATTACACTAGCACTTATTTTTAGATGATTTTCTGTGTCTCTAATTATAATCTCTACTTTTTCTTTAGTATGAAATTCCTGTGCTGGTGATAGGGCTCAGTATGGTAAAACACTTGCCATTAAGCCCAGTGACCTGAGTTAGATCTCCTGAACTCACATGGTAGAAGGAGAGAACTGACTCTAGCAAGTTGTTTTGTGACTGTCACATACATATATTGCAGGCATATGCGTGTGAGTGCACATGTGTGCAACACTTCCTTTTTTGAGGATGACTCTTATTGCTTGCAATGGTGTCACCTATCTTGGGATGGTTAGTTAATGAAGTGAGAATGGGGCTGGGAATATGATTCATTTGGAAGACTGATTTCTGAGCATACATGAAGCTCTGGGCTTGTTCCCCAGCACAGCATAAACCAGATGTAGTTGCTTGAGCCCATAATCCCACCATCTGGGAGGTAGAGACAGGAAGACCAGATGGAGGCCAGCCTGAAAACAGAATCCATGCCCAAAACTAGTAAAAAAAAAAAAAAAAAAAAAAAAAGAAGAAGAAAGAAAGAAAGAAAGGAAGGAAGGAAGAAAGAAAAAGAAAAAGTTTAAGTATTCATCCATGAAACAAGTATTTATGTACCTATTATGTGTGAGCCAGTAACAAGGCCATCTTTTAACTTAAATTTTAAAAATATGACTAGGTAAGTATAAGAAAATAGTGGCCTTTGTTTTTCTTTTTAAAGACTTCAAGGTTTTACTGATTCTAATCCTAATATGAACTTTTTCTATGAAGCATTGGTTGCTAAGGAAAGTTATAAAATTTTAGGTTTCCTTGATAGAAGTATAGAATCCTGTTAGATTTTTCCTGGTTACTATATTTACACAAATACTAGATATGTTTACCATTCCTGTACTTTAAAGGACTCTTCGAAACAAACTTTTATTTACCCAAGTCTTTGCCTTGGTCTCAAGTTTTGGATCATGGTTGAACCTCTATCTGTTCCAGGGAGCTAGTCTCTGAGATGGCAAGGAGTTGTATTCAGGCCCAATATAAGGAAATTAGAGTTTAGAATTAGGAAATTGAGACACATAGCTTTGATGTGGAAGTGCTTGTAGACACAATGATAGAATAACACTTTAGTTAGGAAGCCAGTGAGAAAATAGCACAGCAAATATAACACAGCAAACAACATGGACTAACAGAAGACAAGGAAAAGTATTTACATTTGAAAATTACCTGTATACTCATCTTTTAAGATAGTATGAGTTGAGATATGGATTTTATAGTCTTTCACATATATCTTTTTCTGAAACACTAAGATGTTAAAAATTGACAATGTCTAGACAATGTGATGAATTTTTACATTTCACATTTTATGCAACTCATTTTAATGATGCACATAGAATATGAAGATACTAAGAACCTTCTCATTTATTTCCTGTTTTCTTATGAGTTATACTTAGTCAATACTAGACAGATGATAAATCTCTCACTGTATTGTAAGAGAACTTTTTCTTTAAATTGCTGTTTAAACTAATTCTTCTTCTTCTCCTCTTCCTCCTTCTTCTTCTTCTTCTTCTTCTTCTTCTTCTTCTTTTTCTTCTTCTTCTTCTTCTTCTTCTTCTTCTTCTTCTTCTTCTTCTTCTTCTTCTTCTTCTTCTTCTCTCCTCCTCCTCCTCTTCTTCTTCTTCTTCTTCTTCTTCTTCTTCTCCTTCTCCTTCTCCTTCTCCTCCTCCTCTTCCTTCTTCTCCCCCCCCCCTCTGTGTCTCTGTGTGACAAATGCATGGGTACCCATGGAGGGCAGAAGAGAGTGTTAGCTCCCCTGGGAGCTGGAGTTACAGGCAGTTGTGAGCCATCTCACATGGGTGCTGGGAACTGAACTTAGGGTCACCTGGAAGGCAAGTGCTCTTAACTGCTGAGCCATCTCTAGCCTTCTAATGCCCCCCCTTTTTTTTTTTTACCAAATATCACAGTAATAATGATTGTTAATTACTCTGAACCCTGAATTCCATATTGTAGTGACCTTTGAAAAGTCTGTTTTGGGGCTCCTGTACAGAGATGGTATGCTCTAAATGTTAAAAGCTCGTGTTTTAGCTGGGCATGGTGTCAGACAGCATTTGGGAGGCAGGGACCGAAGGTTTGGCAATTTGAGGCCAGCCTGAGCTGCATAGCAAGACAGAAGAGAGGAGTGGGGGTCCTCGCTGGGAGGGTAGAGCCACCGAGAGGGAGAGTGATTTCTCTATCTGTTGGTCCCTGTCAAACCACCATCAAGTTTATTGGCTTAGCCCAGCAGGACTTCTGTGTAGGCTTCACAGGGCGAGGACATCTACGATTGGTGGAAGTCTCAAGGCTGCAGCTGTGCAGGGGCTCCAGTTCTACCCACACAGCCTTCATGGCAGTTTGGGCTTCATTAACTGTGCTACCTGAGTTGCAGCAGGAGGAGGTACAAGTGCAGGGCTTCTAGTACCACGTTCACTGTGTTGGCTTGGTCAAAGTAGCTACAGGACTAGTTCAGATATCAACATGGTTGTTGAAAAATACTTCTTTCTAATTTCTCATTTAGAGTTCATATCAGATATTTTCTTCCTGGACAAGGTATTTTTCTGAAGTTCTGGAGGATTTGAAAAGAATAGGGGATGGAAATGAGAGGCAGGATCGCCATCTCTCCTTCTATTGTCCTGTCTTTCCCAACAGGCACCCTTAGGGCTGGTTGCCATAGCAAGCTGTTCCAACATGTTCTTATTTGTCCTTGGATTAGGCAAATGTTTTATTCAAAAATATTTCCTTGAGTTAAAAAAAAATGCTCAAATTTCAGTAACCAGATAGGTGATTTGTGACTTACAGGGAAACCAGGCTTACACAATGGATGCTGAGAGAATGCCCCTGCCTTTCCTTAGGTGTTGAACAGTTCCTTTATGGGCAGCTAGCCTCATGGCATCCTCTGCTTCTTTATACATTTTATTCAGACTCTGACCTGTAATATCCAGAGCTGGAATCAGTTTTGTTCTGTGACATAATTTGAACAGTTACCTCTACTCTGTTTTCCCGAATTTCACCTTGTAACTGTGAGAACATTCTGACAGCACTTAATTAGCTGTCACAATTGGCCCTTCTAACAGGAGAGACGGTTCAAATGTAATGATGTGGGGCTGGTAAGGTGGCTCAGTGGGTAAATGTGCTCCAAGCCTGACACCCTTAGCTCAATCCCTGGAACCCACAAGGCCGGTAGAGAGAACTAACTCCTACAAGTTGTCCACTCACCTTCACATGTACCCATGCCCCAATAAATGAATAAATTTAAAAATTCATTATCTATCACTGTCCATGAATTGATTGTCAAAATAATAAGATGATTATAAATAAAGATTTTGTTTCACTTTGTAATGAACACCTGATGATGTTATATATGAGGGTTATAGGAAACTAGAGTAGGAATAAAGAAAATATTAGCTTTATAGTTCAGGATGTTTTTGTATTCTTCAGATGGATGAACTAGTCTACTTCCATCCTAGGCTTGAAAGGCATTTTATAGTAAAAAGAAAGTAGATTCATTTCTGTTTATGATTAAATCTTTGCTTCTCAAGGTTTGAGCTATGTATGCCCCACCTATAACCTTAGCTACAAATGGTTCTGTAGTGCCTGTTGCAGGAAACAGCAACAATGGTTCTGTAGTGCCTGTCCCAGGAAATGACAACCACGTCTTAGTTTCAAAAAGTTGTTATGACTACCTTGTTAGAACTACTTGGTTGTGCTGTCCTGTAACCCCACCTCCCCAATTCCCCATTTAGACCTTCTCTAGCCCTTGGATGAACATCTTACACATGTTCAATGCTTGAAGGCAGGGGGAGGCAGCCTGTGCACACTATTTTTTTTTAAAGCTTGCTTTAATTAATTCCTTGCTACAGTTAATTTGGCCATGATGATTTGGTTAGTCTCCTTATATCTTTGGGATTAGCAAAAACAATTACAATGTAGTATGTCTTTTGGAGATTAAATGATGAATTTTGGTCATAGAGTGAGAATACAGTACAATGATATATTTGGGAATATTTTATTTTGTTAGAAATATAGCAATTAATTTCATACACTACACTTGTTAAATGCTACTTAGAATCTTACTGAACTGTCTAATATAATCTTAACTGCTGTGCTCCAGAACATATTTGAGAAAAATAGGAAATTAGTTACCCAGCAGGGAATTTGTATTTTAATTTTGTTCCTTTCACCTTTGAAAAGAATGAAACATTTAAAAAAAATGTAAGAGTATATTTTTGAATACTTCTTGCTATAACCAGTTTTGTAGGAAGCCAACAGTTATATAATGAAGGCTTTGCTGTGGTGTCACTAGGTTCCATAGTCAGTAGACATGCAGGGGTGGATGGAGTAGCGACTGTGCAAAGTCTCTTGCTGCTGGTGGTAGACAGAAAGTCTCTAAGCCATTGTTTTATTCTGTGGTCACTTTCCATTTTTCCCTACCTAGTCTTTAGTGATGCTTTTAATTGTAACTATGGCTCATCTTGGAGCCAGGGCCTGGTGGAAAACATTGTTTAAAACAATGAGATAATGTTATGCTGCAGACCCTTTTGGTCCCTTGTCTGTGTGGTTCTGGTCACAGGTGGGCAAGGAGTCGGTGGGAATTGACAGACTCCACACGAGAGAGTGTGGATCTGAATGTAATTTGTCAAATCGAGCATCAAACTTTTTATACAGAAGAAAATAGGGAAGTTTGGTGACACACCTGCACCTGCAAGGTACAAAGAGGTTACTGGATTCTTAAACAAAACAGAGGAATACAGACATGGAAGATCTGGCAGGAACCAACTGGGATAAAACTCAATGTTAACAGCTGGGATCAAAAACAGCTCCACCTAAGGTCCACTTGATCTTAGAAGCCAGGAGCAAGGGCTTCATGCCCTTGCCATAGTTCCTACTCTAGTCTATTGTATAGTTCACCTTCCCCCTTAAATACTTGTGTATGGGTGTAACTCAGCTATCTATAGTTCTAAGTATCTACTCTGGTTCCTCTTTAGGTCATAAACTTCCTTCTTCCTAGATAATGGTAAATTTGTGTAGGGCAGTGACTTAGCTATCCATGCCCAAGGTCAGATCAAGGACTGCCTAGAATCTAACTTAGCTATATGTCAAAATATCAATCCTTAGGAGCACTTGTAATAAAGCAATATTAAGGGAAAGCACACAGATCCATCGACTAACTAAAGCAAGGACATTGGAGCATTCTTTATACAGGATGCCACGATTCCAGGAGACTAAGTTTCCATGAACTTTTCGCCTAGGGACAGCGCCCAGGTTTTCGGGGCCTGTCGCACTTGTCACTACTAGAGTGGATGTAGCAATGCTATAAATGTGGGGTAGGGACAAGAAAAAGCTTCAGTCAGCCAGCCAATACTGGTGACTTTTCTTTTTCTGTTTCTTTATCTATCCTCTTCTTTATAGAATTACATTAGACTTTTTCCTATAAAATATATTAATTATTCAGGTCTCATTTTTAGTATTAATATATCTTTCTTCTTATGAATTTTTTTTTAATGAGAGAAGAGTTTCTCTGTGTAGCCCTGGCTCTTCTGGAACTTGCTCTGTAGACCAGGCTGTCCTCAAACTCAGAGATCTGCCTGCCTCCCAAAAGCTGGGATTAAAGGTATGCGCCACCATTATGATGGAAAAATTTTTTAAAGATCACTTTGATACAACTAGGAAGAAGTCAAAGTATCTCTATTTGCAGATATGGTTTTATACATAAAATACCCTTAAAAAAGAAGTCCACCGCTTCCTGTTCTCCACCATGGCGCAAGATCAAGGGGAAAAGGAGAACCCCATGCGGGAACTGCGCATCCGCAAGCTCTGCCTCAATATCTGCGTCGGGGAGAGCGGAGACAGACTGACCCGGGCAGCCAAGGTGTTGGAGCAGCTCACAGGCCAGACCCCGGTGTTCTCCAAAGCTAGATACACTGTCAGGTTCTTTGGCATCCGGAGAAATGAGAAGATTGCTGTTCACTGCACAGTTGGTGGAGCCAAGGCAGAGGAAATTCTGGAGAAAGGCCTGAAGGTGCGGGAGTATGAGTTGCGGAAAAATAACTTCTCGGATACTGGAAACTTTGGTTTTGGAATTCAAGAACACATTAACCTGGGCATCAAATATAACCCAAGCTTTGGGATCTACATCCTGGACGTCTATGTGGTGCTGGGTAGGCCAGGGTTCAGCATCGCAGACAAGAAGCGCAGAGCAGGCTGCATTGGGGCCTCAGAATCAGCAAAGAGGAGGCCATGAGCTGGCTCCAGCGGGAGTATGATGGGATCATCCTTCCTGAAAAATAAACTTTATCCAAAAAAGCCAATAAAATTTTCTCAGGAAAAAAAGAAATCCACCAGGAAAATTCTACAGCTGATAAACATTTTCAGCAAAGGAGCAGGATACAAAATTAATACACAAAAGTCTCTAGTTTTCTCATATGCAAATGTCAAACAGAACAGACTGAGAAAAAGCCAGATACCTTTCACAATAGCCTGAAAAAAAATATCATGGGGTAACCAACCAAGTTAAAGACTTGTAGAATAAAAACTTTTAAGACATTAAAGAAAGAAAAGAAGAAAGAAAGATTAAAGAAAGAAATGAAGGCATTAGGAGATGGAAAGATCCCTTATGGTTCATGGATTGGCAGGATTAATACAGTGAAAATGGGCATCTAGTCAAAAACAGTCTGCAGTGTTAGTAAAGGCCATCCAAATTCCAACACAATTCTTCCTAGAGATGGAAAGGACAGTTGTGTCTAGGTAGCCAACGTAGTTAAAAGCCCCTGAATGATAAAAGAGCTGCTGGAGGGATCACCATTCTTCATCTCAAATTGTATTACAGAACTAACTATAGTATTAAAACCAGTGTGTTATTAGCATTAAAACAGACATGTTGATCAATCCACTCAAATTGCAGACCCAGACAGAAGGCCTATGGATACCTGAATGTTGACAAAGATGCAAAACAGACAAACAAACAAACAAACTGGAGAAAAACCAGAATCTTCTTTGAATGGTACTGGTACACTTGGATGGCTGCATGTAGAAGAATGCAGATAGGTCCATATTTATCACCTTTCACAAACCTCAACTCCAAATGAGTTAAGGATCCCAACGTAAGACCTGGTACCCTAGATCTTATAGGTGGAAAAATGGAGACTAGTCTTAAACTCATCAGCACGGAAAAGACTTTCTGAATAGCACACCAATGACATAGGCACTAAGAACAACATTTAATGAATAGGACCTCATGAAGCTGAAGATACTCAGTTTGGCAAATGGTATCATCCTTTAGGTAAAGCAGCAGGCTACAGAGTTGGAAACAATCTTTGTACATCCAATAGAGCAGTGGTTCTCAATCTGTGGGTTGCAATCCCTTTGGGGGAGTTGAACGACCTTTCCACAGGAGTCACCTATGACCGTCCTGTATATCAGATGTTTATATTATGATCATAGCAACAAAAGTAATTTCATGTTTGGGGTCACCACAACCTAAAGAACTGTATTGAAGGGTCACAGCATTAGGAAGTTTGAGATACACTGCAATAGGAATATATAAAGTACATATAAAGAATTAAAAATAAAAAAAACCTGGGCATCAAGAAAAATAGTCCAGTTTTAAAAATGGGCCACAGAACTAAGCAGAAAGTTCTCAAGAAGAAACACAGATGGCTGAGGAACACAGATATTGAACATCCTTACTCATTAGAGAACTGTCATTAAAACTACTTTGAGATTGAGTGGCCAAATTAATGACCAAAATCAATAACACAAATGACAGTTCATGCTGGTGATGATGTGGGGGAAGGGGAAATCTTACTTATTGCTGGTGGGAGTGCAAGTTTGTACAGTCACTATAGAAATTAGTTTGGTGGTGTTGCGGTAAATCTCCAACCCAAATATGCCCCGGCAATGAAAACACGATACAGTTATTATGAATACATGCTGTGTGCCTAGATTGGGCAGATCTACCGCTATACTACCATCTTCCACATCTATGAGACCTCTTAGAACTTGCGGTTTCTCCAGGCCATGTGCTTCTGTTCAGCTTTTCTTCGTCTTCCTCCTCCTCTGCAACATCTCCCTCTTCCATTTTCTTCTCTCTCCATACCTTCTGCTCCACCTTCTCTTTTATCTGCCCAATCATCAGCTGTCCCTTACTTTACAAATTAAGGTGGGAAGCAGGTTTATAGGAAATCACCTGAGTGCTGACTCTTGTTTACAGCCACTCACAAGAGAATGGAATTAACATCAGATATAATTAGCCCCAGAGCTATCCACAACATTTCCCCCTTTCTGTCCAATTAAAAGACGATTTTATCTCAGATATAATTGAACATAACTGTTCTTATTTTGTAATTTATAAAGTACAAGAGACCTAACACCCAGTCCATCATCTTTGTTATTAAATAGACCCTCTGTCATCTATCCTTACTTAAAGACTCCTCTATACCTGGCTATGTCTTGTCTTTAGATTGAATGCCATCTGAAACCATCCTCTCAAATCTGTTTCTCTCAAAGTATAAAGCCTGGGTTGGCTAAGAGACTATGTAGTTTTTCAACCCCATCAGAAATCCAAGAATGACTGATTTCAACTGAAAATATATAGGAAGCCTAACACAGCTTCCAAAATTTAGCCAATTTATAGAAACCACTGATCACATGGACAGTCCCTTACTTCAACATGATGGAGCATCGGTCTTCAGCCTACTGGCCATGGTCATCTGACAGACTTAGAGAAACGGGAATATTAAGGACTAGCCTACTCTGTCTCTGCAGAATCAAGCTGTCCTAACCTGTAATTGTATCCTTTCTTTGGACAGTTATTATGTCTGTAGATGAAAAGAGGCAATTCTTGCCTAGTGGCTGTTTTGCCACAATTGGAGTAACTCAAAGATGCTCAGTTTCTTCTTTGAATCCAAGACAGGGAAAGCTGTCAGGAGCAGACTTGTCTCAACAACAACTGAATAAATCATTATTAAACGTCACATTCTGTGGACTTCTGATGTTTTTGAAAACCAACCATCTATGTGAAGTAATCTAACTACACTCAGCCATTTCTAGTTAAATAACTGAAAACACCCTAACAATAAACTAAGAGCCATGAATTTCCTATTTGGCTCTTAACTCACAGGCTTAAACATCTCAGAACTATTATAATCACAGCAATAGAAGGACTGGGTCTAAGCCCTGTACTTCAAAATTTTCAGTATCAAAGACAACCTATAATAATCACCCCTAGCCCCAAAGCTTAGGGAACTGGGATGATAACTCTTCATAACTTCTTCAAGCTGAATATGGGCGTTGAGATATTTTTGAAGGGAGGGGAAAGGTTAGGGAAATGTGGGAGTTAGTTGGCCTTAAGAAGGCCACACCAATGATTGTATTAGTCTCTGATGTCCGTGTCCTGACTGGATACAGATGAAAAACCAAGACATCAAGAGTTCAGGCAGGTCAGTTCAGTATGTCTGACGGTGAAATTCACCAAGGCTGTATATTCTGTAACATATAAATCTCAAAACAAAATTTTAGTATCATCAAGATAAACTTTGTTTGATTCTCTGGAATCTAATTCAGGGGATCTCCCTCTATCAGATCTGATCCATAGAACTCTGGAAGGTGTAAATACCTTAATCACCTTGTCCAAAAACACTAAGACAAAACCTTTTCCCCAAATCACATATCCTTCAGCCGAAACCAGGAAAACCTGTGGCTTGCCCTCTGTCCCAGAGGAACAATAATACCACAATACTCAAAATCACACACATTTTAGCCTATTTAGGCCTTTCTAATTTGTCATGTCAGAATTTAAACCCAAAATTTCCATGGGGCCCACATTAGACAGAATATGAGTCTCCTGCATGGTGGTTCCTCAGGAAGCTGGGAATCAATCTACCTCAAGGTCCAGCCATACCATTCTTGGGATGTAAAGGACTAGACACCCAGTTCTGTAGATCCTTGCTCATCCATTTTCACCAATGCTTTATTCACAATAGCTAAAAAATAAAAACAATCTCATTTTCCTTCAATTGAAAATAGATAATGAAAATATGGTACATACATACTATGGAATACTATTCAGGTGTAAAGAAAAATGAACTTTGCAGGTAAATGGGTAGAACTAGAAAAAGATGATATTGAACCAGGTAACCTAGAAAGATACATGAAAGATAAGTTCTCTCACTGGAGGTCCCTAGCTCCAAATCTTCAGATGCAAGTTACCTGTAGTAAGTACAGAAACCAGGAAAGTAAAACAGAACCATTTGCAGATTAGAGAGGCTGGGGAACAACAGAGGGAATGGCAGGGATTCAAGTCATCTGATCAGGGAAATAGGAAAGGAGGGCTCTTTAGCAAGAGGGAAGGGAAGAGGATAAAAATGATCTGAAAGGACGCTCTTTATGGAGGGGGAAGTAATATAAAAGGAAGAAGTAATATAAAAGGAAGTAATATAAAAGGAAGGTGAAATAACAATAAGGATGACTGAAAAAGCTACTCAGAAACATACTATTAACTATTCACCTGGAAAAAATCTATAATACATGTAATTGTGTATATTAGTATCATCTATAATTTTAATGAACTTTTCTTATATGGGTTAATGGTGCTCCCTTCAAGAGTCAAAGACCACCTCACAAATATCAGGCATGAGAAACACTCTTTTGAATTGTTGACCAGAACTGTCCAAGACACTCCTAAACTATTCAACCTATTGTTATTGTCCTTGATTGTTTCCCAGAGATAGAAGGTAAATTCTTTTGCTGAAGACACCATGTACTTCAGAAACAGAGCCCAGAGACCCTTGAACTTCAGCTGACCTGAATCCCTCCTTTTTCTGAGGGCTATCTTTCATGGAACCAGTAGGCATCATGTAAGCTTCTAAATAATGGACCCAACCAACAGTCTTACCCAGCTATAATGCCCAGGAACTACATCAACAACCAGCATGGCAAGATAACCCCAAGGGTGCAGTGCTGACACACTACCTTGGCAGTAACCAACAGTCTTCTACGTGTTCTTAAGACTTGCTCAGCAAGAGAGAAACTATGCCTGGTACTGGACACCTAGTTAACTACTAAGTACTAGTGACTCCACAGTTGTTAGAGGGAAATCCACAACCACTACTTTCTTTTTTTTTTATTAGATATTTTCTTCATTTACATTTCAAATGCTATCCCCAAAGCCCCCTATACCCTCCCCCTGCCCTGCTCCCCAACCCACCCACTCCCGCTTCCTGGCCCCGGCATTTCCCTGTACTGGGGCATATGATCTTCACAATACCAAGGGCCTCTCTTCCCATTGATGGCCGACTAGGCCATCCTCTGCTACATATGCAACTAGAGACTCAGCTCTTGGGGGGGGGTGTTTACTGGTTAGTTCATAATGTTGTTCCACCTATAGGGTTGCAGACCCCTTTAGCTCCTTGGGTACTTTCTCTAGCTCCTTCATTAGGGGCCCTGTTTTCCATCCAATAGATGACTGTGAGCATCCACTTCTGTATTTGCCAGGTATTGGCATAGACTCACAAGAGAGAGCTATGTCAGGGTCCTGTCAGCAAAATCTTTCTGGCATATGCAATAGTGTCTGGGTTTGGTGGTTGTATATGAGATGGATCCCCAGATGGGGCAGTCTCTGGATGGTCTTTCCTTCTGTCTTAGCTCCGAACTTTGTCTCTGTAACTCCTTCCATGGGTATTTTGTTCCCCATTCTAAGAAGGAACAAAGTATCCACACTTTGGTCTTCCTTCTTCTTGAGTTTCATGTGTTTTGCAAATTGTATCTTGGATATTCTAAGTTTCTGGGCTAATATCCCCTTATCAGTGAGTGCATATCATGTGTGTTCTTTTGTGATTCACAACCACTACTTTCTTAAACCAGCATAATCACCAACAACAATCTATAAACATTTGTCTTTATACTCAAATAAAGTTAGTGTAGTCCTCACCTCTCATCAAGGAAACTTCTCTTTCTCATACATGGAAATCACTACAGAAAACCACAACCCATCAGTATGCAAGATTGTAGAGCCTAGTCCCAATGGATATATCTACAAAACACTCCCAACCCAAGGCTTACAGAACTTGCAGAAAGGGTAGAAAGATTTTAAGAAGAGGATCTGGAAGTTTGCTGTGAGATGGTGTCTCTTAATAATATCAGAAGCTACATTCATATAAGGCTTACCAACATGACTGCTCAGACATGATCTGAAAAAGAATGACATCAATGGACATGCCAGTGTGGGCAGGGAAAAGCCCATAGGGCCTCACTGAACCTTACAAAGGGCTATAGGCAACTGAAGAAAGATGGGAACTGCAGAGATGATCTTTCTTAGGGAAGAGCACATCAATTGGCTGTCCAGTGTGAAAATGTGAACCCAGAAAACATACATACAAGTAACATTATACAGACTAAGCAGGTTATATTTAAGAATCTATCTATCTATCTATCTATCTATCTATCTATCTATCTATCTATCTATCTATCTATCTATCCATCTATCCATCCATGCATTCAGTAACTAATGAAAGAAGAGTCCATGAATTTGAAGAAGGAAAGGGATATAGGGGAGAGTCTGGAGGAAGGAAAGTAAAAGAAATTCTGGAATTATAATTTCAAAATTTTTCAAAAGTTAAAAATAATCACCTTGAAAGGATTTTTTTTTATTTTTGACCATGTATACATTTGGTTTCTTCAAAGCTTTACTTAAGCTGCAATTGACAAATACAGTTTGTGTATGTTGTACTCCAGAGGTAAAGGCAGCTGGATTATGAGTTTGAGGCCAGTCTAGACCAGACCCTGTCTCAAAAAAAAGATGTGCATGTTTATTATTATACTATGTTTCTGATTTTTGTTTGTTTGTTTGTTTGTTTCCTATTTTTGAGAAAAAGTCTTGCTATGTAACCCAGACTTACTTTAAATTCTCTATGCAACCCAGGCTGGCCTTGAATTTTCCTATCTCATCCTCCCAAGTGCTGGTACTACAGGGTTGACCAATATATTTTGACATGTCCACATTGTAAAGTGATGAAATCAAACAGATTAAGACTTGCACCACTTCACATACTTGTTTTTGTATGTGTGGTGAGAACCTTTCATACCTGCTCTCTTGACAGTTTTCATGTATGCCGAGTGGAAAGATGGAATGCACTCTCCTTGTCCAGCATCCTCATTGGTCATTTCCATGCTACTCTGTTTCTGATCTTCAGGTTGGCTTATTTCTTAACATAGTATCCTCCAGGCACTGGGTTGACTTTGTAATATAAAACTATTATGGGTTCTGAGTGTTGTCATGCACACTGTAATCTCAGCACTTGGGAAACTTAGGCAAGAGAATGGCTAAGAGTTTGATGTCAGTCTGTGTTACATAATGAGTTTAAATCCAGTCTGAGCTACATAGCAAGACACTGTCTTAGAAATAAACAGCAAGGGAAAAAAGCTTATAGAAGGAAGTGTCCTTTGGGTTTATGGTCTCAGACATATAGGACTCTTATCACAGTCATGGTAGGAAACATGGCAGCGGCCAGTCAATGGTGCTGGAGCAATAGCTGACAGCTCACATCTCAATCCACAAACAAGAGTAGAAAGTTAACTTAAAATGGCAGGAGTCTTCCTTCCTCAGAGCCATGCCTCTTAGTTCTCCCCAAACAGCCATGAACTGGAGACCAAGTGTTCAAATGCCAGAGATTTATGGGGAACATCTTATTCAAACTCACACTGGTATTATCAGTCTTTCATTCTAGCTATATTTGGGGTGTGTGTGTGTATGTGTGTGTGTGTGAGAGAGGGGGGGAGGGAGAGAGAGGGATAGAGAGAGACTTCCTTGATGACTAGCAAAGTTGAATACTCCTTTCTCATTTGTTAAGTTTCTGCCTGGTTAAGTGGTGGTCTTTTTTTCCTATTGGGTTTTCTGCTTTTTTCTTAAATTGGTCTTTATTATATTCTGATATGGGACTTTCAGTTGCGTATGTACATTATGAGTTGAGTTGAAAATAATTTCTTCTACTCTATAATGTTGCCTGAGCCTTTTAGTGGTATCTTTTGAGGAATAAATAATTCGTTTGTTTGTTTGAGACAGGGTTTCTCTGTGTAGCCCTGGCTATTCTGAACTCACCCTGTACACCAGGCTGGCATCAAGCCTTGAGATCTACCTGCCTCTGCCTCCCAAGTGCTGGGATTAAAGGCTTGCCACCACTGCTCAATTAGAATAAAAAATTGTTACATTTAGTGATATGCAATGTATTCTTCTCTCACCTATGATAGTCCTTTGTGCCTTTGATTTAGGAGATCTATCCCTATTCCAACATTATAAAGGTCCTTTCTTACTTTTGTTGTTGTTAGATCTATAGTTCAACTAGAAATGGGCTCTGCATGTAATGTGATCTAGGCCATCATGGCTAGCTGTGACTGGCTTTCTCCCTCCCTCCCTCCCTCCCTCCCTCCCTCCCTCCCTCCCTCCCTCCCTCCCTCCCTCCCTTTCTTTCCTTCTTCTGCCCACTCAGCTGTCCAGTTGGCCTAGCCACATTTATTTTAGAGATTGTCCTTCCCTCACAGAATTGAGACCATGTATTCTGTGGTCCTCATGTGTTCTGTGATATTCACAAATGGCCGTGTATTTGTAGGTCTGCTTCTGTTAGCATATTATTCTGTCCTCAGAGAACACTATGCTAATTTTGAGTTTGTTAGGTTCTACAGTAAATTCTGCTATCTGAAGTCCAGGTCTTCCAGCTCTGTTGTTTTCAAGGCCTTGACTATCCTGTACCTTTTGCACATCCTATTGATATCTTCTTAATAGCATCAAAATTGATCTTAATCTTAACTGCATTTCTTTTGAATTTTCATGAAAATCTTACCATCCCTATTATTTGCAATGCTATATTGAGGCCAATTCCTGATACCTTTTTATTATTTATTAAGCAGTAGAATATAAAAAGAAAACATCTGTATCTACATATCCTCTGTTTCACAAATAAATACAAAAGGCTATATAATGGATATATAATGTCAGTAGGTAGAGGTGGGAAGAAAATGAGTAAGAATGTAAAGTAGCTTAAAGCCTATGATTACAGCACTGCTGAAACAGGAAGGTTGTACATCTGAGGGCAGCCAGTCTATAGAGTATAACCCTCTCTGAGAAATAACCAGCCAACTGGCCAACTGGCCAACCAGCCAACCAGCCAACCAGCCAACCAACTAGCCAACCATCCAGCCTACCAACCAGCCAACCAACCAGCCAGCTAACCAGCCAGCCAACCAGCCAGCCAGCCACCCACCTAAGGCAAAACAAAACCAAAACAGCCCAGCAACAACATGAAAGGGTGTAGTTAACTAAAGCAAAGGATAAAGTTAATGGAGACTTGCCTTTTTGGTAGACAGAGCAGAAACTTTGCTATCAACTTTATTAGAGTCAAAAGAGAATTTTCCCCAGTCTTGACATTTGAAGATGTGATTCCCCCTCGCCCCCTGTTGACTTTTAAAGGCAGTATCTGATCTAGCAGTGCTTTGGGTAATATTTGAACATAATTCCAAACCCGCTTATCTAGACAGTTCTATAAAATACAAGGCACAGTACAAATGTGTGTTTTTCTGATACTCTTGACTTGATAATGGGCTTCTTTTTATTAAAAGATAAGCTATGCATCACTCAAGTCACCATGGATTAATTTATTTGTTGGCAAGAACATGTATTTTTCCTTTAGGGTTGTCTATAGACTTTGAAAGACAGTGGGACCCAGGTTATGCGAGTTTGTGGTGTTCTTTATTACTGAGTAAGAACACTATTGCCAGGCTCCATAATAAGTGTTTTTAGTTGCAGAATAAAATTTAATCCAAGAAACAGTGCCTTGCAATAGGATGTGTAGTTAACAAATCTTTTGAAGTCTTTTTCACAAGTTTAAGATGATCATGTTTGAAATTATACAATCAAAAGTAAAGAATGTTTGAATATTTTACAACTGGCATTTCTGAAAGCTGAATGAAAATTGTAGAGGCAGTTTTATTATTTTATGTTATTTACACTTTTGTTAGAATTTTGCGTTAAGGTTTGCCTATGGGCATTGCAACTAATTTCCCAAGTAAGGAGTAACTAGCTGCAGGAACAACTCTGTACAAAGTATTAAGACTGAAATAAAATTAATTCAAATATTTCATACTTTTCTGTGTTCATTTTCAGGTTGAAGGTTTGAAACAAATGTGGAAAGATGTTCACCTCAGAGATAGGAGTTGTGGAAGAATGGCTGTCAGAATTTAAGGTAATAACAACTCTTCTAATACAGAAATTTTATCCTAAACAAATTTTGTCTGGGTTTAAATTCTAATGGTGTTTTTATATTTTATATGCCCCACATGCTAAATCATCTGTGGGGAAAGAATATTATACTGTGTCGCAGTAGGGAGCACTTATTGCATAGTAATCTTTTGTGGACGATTAATTCCTTTTTCCCAAGTGACTCAAAGAGCTTATTCATCTGTTTATTCTCTTCCTTCCATGTGACATTACCATGGCCATGAATGTTGATGTCACCCTAGTGGCCATCAGTGACCCATTGTCAGAAATGAAGGGAAGTAGTGGAACTGGACATGGTTGACAGATAGTAGAAGGCAGCAAGGTATTTCCTTAATCTTCACCAAGAGGTCTTTTTCTAGAAGGCTGACCTAGGAGCTGTGAGAGTAGAGTTAATCTTTGACTCATTGGTGAAGAAAATAAGATTAGCTTTGTGGTCTCATGAACTCTTCTCTATGGTAGCTAAACTGTCTTCCTTAAACCAGCTGGCTTTTTTCTCCTGTCCTCGTGGGGCACTTCATAATCCTAAAGCACAGACATGAAGAGATTGGGCAGCAAATGTCCTGTGGATTTTATCTGGACTAATGAGCCCAGACATCAGGGACAGATTTACAATCCAATAGCACTAAGTTTCCTGGCTTTCTGCAGGGAAGGAGATGATTGCCCAACAACAGTGACATCACCAAACAAAGGAAAAGATAAAATTTGGATAGCATTTGGAGAAGAGGCATTTTAGGTGAAATTTAAATAAAGCCATATTTTGATAGTTTCATACCAAAGCAGGACTGTGTGTAATGTAATGAGTTTTACATCTAGTCTGGACTTGCAAGTGGACTCAGGATCCTGCTGTCTTGGTCTGAAGCCTTCATCTGTGATGGAAACCAAGGCTTCTCCTCCTCGGCAGTGATTTAAACTCTGGACAGGAGGGGCATGTGTCGTTCTTACTGATACACGTTCAGATGACAAAGTCTGTGATTTCAGACAGGGATTCTCAGTACGTAAGAGTACAGTAGTAGTCACTCAGAGGAGTTGTTCCTATACTCCAGGTGCTAAGCAACCATGGGAGAAGCTGTGAATCCGGTTAACTGCTGGCTTTATCTGCAGCTTTTGTCTAGTCCTCGTGAACACCAGATAGGCTTTGTTACTTTCTTAGAATCTATTGCCACCAACTGAGTGTGCTTCTTTGGACTTCTCAATTCACCACGAAGCAGTGTGGAATGTAGAAAAGTACACTATTTGACACTTTTTGCAAATTTTAATATTTGGATTAAATATAATATGTACATCCCTCTTGTCAAATTTGTAATGGTCATTCAAGGAGTTTTTAAGCTTCTCCTCTTCTTCAAAGGTGTTTATATGTTTTGCGTACATTGTCATGATTTCGGAGTGAGGGCCAGTTGATGGAACTTTTCTGCTTTAACTGTTGAGTACCATTTTTTTTTTTTTGTAGACCATTCTTATGTCAAAGGTGGAAAAGCCAACATAGCCAGTTACTGATTCCTTAAGAATCACTTAAGGGGAGTGTGCAGAGAAGAGTGTTAAATACTGGCCATGGGGGAGGGGGCAATGATTATGACAAATGTTTAAAACCATAGTGCCTGTGCTAGTTCTGTTTAGTTCACTTTGATACAAATGTAGTCATCTGAGTAGAGGAATCCTTGATTGAGAAAATGCCTCCATAAGATCAGGCTGTTGAATCAGGCCTAGTGGCTCATGCCTTTAATCCCAGCACTCAAAAAGCAAGAGGCAGGCAGATCTCTGTGAGTTCAAGGCCAGCCTGATCTACAAAGTGGGTTCCAGAATACCCAGGGCTACATAAAGAAACCCTGTCTCAAAAACCAAAATCCAACCCAAAACAAAAAAAATTGGACTGTGGTTCAGTCTATAGAGAATTTTCTTAATTAGTTATTGATGGGGAAGAACACAGCCCATTGTGAGTGGTGCTATCTCTGGACTGAATGCCCTGGGTTCTATAAGAAAACAGGCCGAGCAAACCATGTGGACCAAGCCAGTAAGAAGCATGCTTCCATGGCCTCTGCATCAGCTCCTGCCTCCATTTGGAAGTGTAAGCCAAATAAACCTTTCCTCCCCAACTTGCTTTGGGTCGTGGTGTTTATCACAGAGATAGGAAACCCTAAGATAATGCCTATCTGCTAATTCTTTCCCATTCCTCCTGTAGTGCTGAGATATCAAGGGGATGCACTAGGGAGGACAGAGAGGGCAGGCTGCAGTATTGGCAGTTGTGTGTTCTGGTGTCTGAGGGAACAGAGTAGTTGTCTGGTTAGCAAGAAGATGCAGAGGTGACTTGTACAAGAGCTAGCTGGAGAGGCTTCATTGGCAGATTAGTGCCATCGAATACATAAGTACATATATTAAGGATATGAGAATTTGATTTTGCTTTGTCTGAGAAAGGCACTGCAAAACCTGGAACGGAGATTGTCGATAAGAAATCAAGGAGTGGGGTTAGACCAGAGTTGGAAGACTGGGTGGGAAGCATGGGTTCTAAAGATGTGTCAGATACGCATGTGCATGTGTACATTTCTTGGTGCTGTGCTTAGAGGACCTTGTAGGTAGTGCACCCTCTCGCATAGCAATATAGCAAGCACCAAGTCTTGCTTTACTAAATACTGTCTTCCACTAAAAGAAACTAAGAGTATGAAAGCATAAAGGCTTCATCTAAGTAATGCTTTGTCATTAGGATGCATTGCTGTGGCATATCAACATTTTGTAAAGTTTAAAAATTTAATATAAAGATAAGGAAACTTTTCCAATGGGAGAGGGATTGATGGAATCCTAGGCCACATGAAACAAAAAGCAATGGTGTAATTCCTTCTTCCCTCCTCAAATTAAATTCACCAAAATTCCAATCAGTTTGTTTCTGTGATGCTATGATGTTTAAATGCCTTCAAATTTGTATTGTTACCAAGTCAAGGAGTTTCCTATCCCTTGCTTAATTTGGTGAGCATTCTGCAGTATGTTAATGTGTGTTGCACTCAGCTGTTGGTTTGATAAAGAAATCGAGATTATCAGCAGTAAACCAAGTAACACAAGGTACAAGAATGCGTGGGAACAAATATTCTTTTTTTTTTTTTTTTTTTTTTTGGTTTTTTGAGACAGGGTTTCTCTATAGCCCTGGCTGTCCTGGAACTCACTCTGTAGACCAGGCTGGCCTCGAACTCAGAAATCCGCCTACCTCTGCCTCCCGAGTGCTGGGATTAAAGGCGTGGGCCACCATGCCCGGCTAGGGAACAAATATTCTAAGTGCTCTTGGAATGAGGCTACCTTTTCAAATTATTGTGATGTGATACTATGTGTTTTAGTTAAACATTTTAAGACAGGAATTTTGTTTGGATTTTTAATTTTCATGTACATGTATACATGCGGAAAAAAGCTTCTTATACCTTGGAGGTGGCTGTGCCACCGCTGGCTCCTGGGACCCGGTGTGGATTCTGGGCTGAGACTCTGCTCCTCTAGAAGGATAGCAAGAACTCTTAACTGCTGGCTGTCTGTCCAGCGCCCACTCTCCTTTTTGTGTTTTGTTTATTTTTTAAAGACAATCCCATTTTTGGCCCTTTGGGGTTTTTGTTGTTTGTTTGTTTGTTTGTTTGTTTGAGTAGCACATCTTTGGCAACATCATTGTAACTGACTGAGTGGGCAGAGAGTCAGCAACAGGTCATGGGTTCTCAGTTCTAGAAGCAGTTTACTGAGTAAATCATTACAGCTCAGTCAGTAGCATTACAAAGGTTGCCGTAGGTGCTGTGCCCTGGTCACAGTTTGAACTCCTCCTTTCGTAATCGAACTCAGCAGCCTCCAAAACACAGAGACAGTGTAGTTTGCTTCCTGTAAAACGTTATCCGAAAATGTACACACAATATAAACTCCTGTAAATTTTTTTCTAGTGGGCTGGATAGTTTGGGGGGAGGGTGAGGGTAGGGGGGTGTGAAGGTACTTGCCACCAAATTTGATGACCTGAGTTAGAGCCCAGAACCCACAGAGACAACTAATTCCTCTCACTGATTGTTCAGTGACTACACACACATACACACTAAATAATAAATAATAAGTAAATGTAAGAGTTTAAAATAAAATCTTGTGATTGGAGAAAAACATTCAGTCTCTGTACTAGCTAAGGTGTTGGTTGTATGTTCTAAGTAGACACTCATAGTCTCTGTACTAGCTAACTTGTTGGTATTATTCTCTAAGTAGACTAACAAAGTGACTAAACTAGGGTCTCATGAATAATTAATATTTTCAATGACTTATTTGTAAAAAAAAAGTTTCAGATTGCTTTGTGTATTTTATGTAGCAGATTCTAGGCTCCTAAGTTTTTCAATTTTCTGATACTCAATATATGGCTCAAAAATCCATTTTCATGTATGAAGCTGTTGAATGGGATTGTTCTCTTTATTGAATCTTCACCCATCTGCCTGTCTTCTTCCACCCAATCCATGTCACCTCCTTACATTTTAAAAGCCATCTGCCAAATGGTACTTAAGTATGAAGCATTCAACTTTTTTCTTAAAATTTCGTCTCCATTCTGCATTCAACAGCGTAAGAAACATGGTAATTGAGAAGGCCGACAGTTCTTGAGTTCATCTGGTCCTTAAGATTAGTTCTTCAAAGCACCATTTATTTTGTTTTAATTTTTATGTATTTATCTTATGCCTATGGGTGTTTTGTCTGCATGCATGTCTGTGTACCATGTGCATGTCTGGCACCTGCAAAAGCCAAAAGGGGAGGTGGGATCCCTTGGGACTGGAGTTATAGATAGCTGTGAGTCACTGTGTAGGCACTGAGAGTAGGAATCACCCCAGGTCCTCTGGAAGGCCAGTCAGGGTTCTTATGTTAAGCCATCTCTCTGTCTCCCTCGTGTAGCACCGTAAGCGCAGTAGTTATACCCTTCCCTTGTGTAGAAAGGTGACTTTCCTCACATACAAACCATGAGATAGTGAAGGCATTTTGAGCTGTATATGATGGCTGGTTTTGCCTCACTGGTTTTAAAGGCTTTCTTTTCTTATTTATCAACAGAAGCCCCAGGATTCTGCGCTTCACAGAGTTTGAGATTTTAGAAAAGAGATGTACTTTTAACTCTGGCTATTTCTTTTTCTCTTTTAAAAATATTTTACTTAATATTTATATGTGCATGTGTATTTTAATCAACCCTTCCCCACTTCTCTCCCCTGCAGTTCCTTTCCTATCCTTCCTTCTTACTTTTTCTCCTAATTTCATATGTTTTTTCTTCTAATCTTTAAAATTTTTTTTGAAATACTCACTGGGTCCATTTAGTTGTGCCTATATGTGTAGGATGTGGGACCATCTACTGGAGCATAGGTAGCCAGCCTCTTAGGGCCAGCATCCCTGAGAAAATTCACTTTCTCACACCCCGCAGCCATTAATTACTAATTGCTCCTCAGATGGGAGAGGGACTTCATGGGCCCCTCCCTCTCCCTGCTAGGACTTCAGCTGCTTGATCTTGTGCAAATCCTGTGCTGTCTCAGATGCTGTGAGTTCCCATGTGCAACTGAGGCATCATGTCTGACAAATATTGTTTCACTGCAGACATCCAGTCTCTCTGGCTCGTACAGTCATTGTTGGTGCTTACAGTGTTCACAAGTAAAACTTCCCTAGTAAGATGCATAAAGCCTTCCAGCACTGAGAACTAGGAAGTAAGGCAGCATCTAGGATGGTACAAGCTTGGCTTTTCCATGTCCTATTATGTAGATATCTGGTATCTTTAGCAGTAGGGTTTTACCTTAAGTTCTGGAGGATATCCAAGAGCAATAGCAAACAAAACAAAACAAAAAACAAAAACATACCCCAAAACAAACCAAACAAAAATCACCCCTCCCCCAAACCAACCACCAACAAACAACAAAAACCCAAGAACAGAAAAATTAACCCTGGAATTAGGAGGGGAGTTGTCTATGTGACCCTATTAAGTAACAGCTCAAAAGGGGGTAGCTCATACACCTTAGGGGGCTGTCGTCATTCTCCATTATAAGGTAGCTCATTTTATATATGCAGGTGTATGTGTTTACATTTGAGGAGGTTTCTATGGTAGGTTTCCATAAAGGCCTTTAGTGTTGGAAGAAATGGGGTGAGGGATGGGAGGACAGGGTCAGAGAGGGAGATGGGAAGGATAATAACCCTGAAGCCTGTGGCTTCATACTTTATGTGCTCACATAGACTCCATAGTGTGCTTCACTTGCTGTGTAGATTAAATCGTGTGCTTTGCACATACCTTTAGGCTTGCTTTAATGAGATTCGACAGCTGATGCTGTTATATAAATTTCTCCAGTATTAGGTTACTCTTGATTACATGACAGAAATGGAATGTGGCCTGGAGGTCTTTGTTTCTCTGCCTTCCGGAGCAGGGCATGGGAGCTGCTTTTGCTGTTGTGGCTGTTGCTGCTATTGTTCTGGAGAATGGTGGCAGGCTTCCAAATGCTTCACATTTACTCACCATGCTGGGAAACAAAGCCCTTATTAAATCAGAAAGACCTAGTCACTTACATGTCTTCAGGCAAAATAGGACCTGGTTTTAAAGAGTCCAGACAATGTTAGTTTCAATTCTTTCTGTCCCTCAGTGCTCTCCCAGCAAAGGTCTGAGGCTGAGGCTTTCTGTTGAGTGATGGGGATGGAGAGGGGAAAAGACAGCTTTCCCTTGGGAAGAAAGTGAAGTAAGAATGAATCAAATAACCCTGCTGTAAGAAGCGATACAGCTTAATTTTCTATGCATACTTATGCACACGTAAAACTGTGTATTGTAGCCACAGCCCATGTTAAATCATGAAATACTTGGTTATGGGATATGTGTGATCTGGTGCGTGTCTTAGCATGGCTGTTAGGAGTCTTTGAGATGCTGTCTGTTGTGGGAGTGAGTGAGCAGTGATGGGGAGACAAACACTGCTAATGAGATAAGCTCTAAAGGATACGTTTTATTATTGTTACAGTAAATTTTCTCTTCAGTTTTTTCCTGTCACCTTTTCACCCATGCTTTTGAGTTACTACTGAGAGTCTCTGTCTCCATTCCTCTCTCTGAGCTGAAGAAGTAGTGCCAACAGGCTGTGGTTGATGGTCTGTATTTTAACTGGCATTAGCAGAATTAATTTGTGGAAGTACAGTTCCGAGTTTCCCAGTTCTGAGGAGTCTATGTATTTTGCCCCACCTGCAGTTTAGACTCATCTCTGGCAGTAGCATGGAACTCAGGAGTATTTGGACCCGGTGGCCTGTGGTGTACATGTTAGACACATTAGCACATCCTCATGGACCTAAGGAGATCTATCACTCCTGATGCTCTGAAGGCGGAACTGTCTTTACATGTGGTTCAATATTGTTTCTGATCTAAACCGGCAGTTAAAGATGAAGTTTTCTCATTTGAATGTCTATAAATGTGTGGGCTGCATGCGTGTGTTCATGGGTGTTTGCATGTGTGTGGGTGCACTTGCACATGTGGGAGTGCATGTGTAGGTCCACAGTTGAGACTGAGTATCTTCTTTGATTACTTTGCACTTAACTAATGGAGGCAGGGTCTCTGGTTGAACACGGAGCGCACCATTGGCTAGTCTAGCAAGCCAGCTTCCCTTGGTAATGTCCTGTCCCCGCCTCCAGAGTACTGGGACTAAAGTCAGCACCATGCCGGCCCAGCTTTGATGTGGGACCTGGGAATCCTAATTCTGCTCTGCACGCTTGTGCAGCAAGTGCTTTATGTACCGAGCCATTGCCCTGATTCCAATCACGAGTTCTGATGGTGATTGACCCTATTGGTAATAAAAGAATAAAACTTTTTTTTAAATTTGCTATTGTTGAGTTATAATCTATATCACATAAAATTCACTGTCTTAAGTGAGAATGCAGGGTTAATTTTATTTTATTTATTTTTGTTCTTGTTCTTTTGATATTTTTATAAAGTTGTACCAAACACCAGCATGGAATTCTGGAAACTATGTCTTTTAGTCAGTCTTTCTTTGTTTCCTTCCTTCTGTGTTAATGACCAATATATACTAATTTTCTTTTGTATGAATTTGTCTGATTTAGAATTTCATAAAAATAATTTTTTTAATTTGTTTAGACACTCCCAGAAACATCTTTGCCAAATTATGCCACAAATTTGAAAGACAAGAGTTCTTTAGTTACATCTCTCTATAAAGTTATCCAGGAGCCACAGAGTGAGGTAAGTACATTACAGTTTGTATGAATAATATTCAGTTGATTATTTTTATTTAAACATAAAATATAACATACATGTGTAAGGTAAGAAAATGTATATATTTGCAAAACAAGAATAAAATTAATTTCAGTGTATCATTCTCCAGAATGAAAACTAGAATCCTTACTGTATCCCCAAATCCATCTTTCTCCGTGTTCTCCTTCTGTATGTCTCTGAGTCTCCATAGCCTTGGAACGTCTAAGTCGTGCAAATAATCTTTTTTCTTCAGCAAATATTGATGTGCCTGCTATAAGCCATTACTATGGTGGACATTAGGGGCTCAAAGAGCAGTGATCTTCATCATAAGAGAAAGGTGAGAGAGACTGAGTAACCATGCAGAACTGCGTCTTTCTATGGTTTGCATGGTCGTTACCTCTAAGAGTCATCTGGGAATGTACTTACCACTGTAGCAAATACTAAGAAATGGGCCTGGTGGCCGGAGAGATGGCTCAGCAGTTAAGAGTACTCACTGCTCTTCCAGAGGTCCTGAGTTCAATTCCCAGCAACTACATGGTGGCTCACAACTATCGGTAATGGGATCCAAAGCACTCTTCTAGTGTGTGTCTGAAGACAGCTGCAGTGTACTCATATAAATAAAAAATAAATAAATCTTTTTAAAAAGAGAGAAAGAAATGGGCCTGGGATATGGTTCAGTGGGAGAGCTCTTGCCTAGCATACACTAGGTCCTGGGTTCAGTTGTTAGCATAACGAGCAGGAGAAAACACTGGGACGAATATGGGGTTGGTGCTGTTCGCAAGGTGAGTTTGGCTTCCTTAGCTTTCTTACCTGTCTGTCTTTTGTTGTGAGGTGATGTTTTGGTCTTAGGCTACTCAATCTGCAGAGCTGGGAAGGAATGCATTCTTTATAAGTTACCAGGTGTCATAGCAACAACAACAACCAAAACACCAGGCCAGGGACAAATACAGCTTTTCCATGTAGCAAGTAAAACAAACACTCCTAGCAGCAGGGAAGTGTAGGAGATTGGAGGTGCAAAGCATTCGCTGAATTTTGCCGTTTGGTCTGCTAGTGCCTTTCCTGTTCTGGGACTAGAAGGAGACAGCTCTGGAGTAGATAGAAAGGAGATAACTTGCATAATTCCTTTTGTTTTTGAGTTTAGGAAAAGATGTGACAGGTTTAAAGTCAATCTCAATCTCTGTCTCTCTGTCATCTGCCTCTGTCTCTCTGTCTGTCATCTGCCTCTGTCTCTCTGTCTGTCATCGGCCTCTGTCTCTCTCTCTGTCTGTCTCTCATCCCCACCCCCCTTTCTCAGCAGGGTCTTACTTTGTAACCCTGGCTGTCCTAGAACTCACTATATAGTCTAGGCTGGCCTCAAATTCATGGAGAGCCATCTACCCCTGCCTCTCCTGAACCCTGGCATTGCTGGCCTGCCACGAATCTCTATTCAGTGGTAGGTAACATATGTGGATCCATGGGCCTTTGCAACCAGACTGTGCACTCCAGGAGCTAGTGTTATTTGAGTAATTAATTTGTGTTGGCAGGAGTATAGAGTAGCCTAGACTCTACTTACTGTGCTGTGGCGTTCACTGTGAATGAGATTCTAGTGGGCTTAGAGATTTTCCCGACAGGCCATTAGACTTCATCTGGAGTAATTGAGTCAGAGTTGTGCTTGCCTTGTCTTTTCTTCACCAAGCTGCTTTCCTCTTTTTTCTTGTTGCCCAGGCTTCCTTTAGAAGCAGCACTGAACTTCCAACAAGTTTGAGCTGTGTTTTCATAGGGAAATATATTCCAAAATGTCACCGAGCCATTAGCAACCCAGCATGTTCAATCACCACCGTAAAATACATTCATGTTACCTAGGCCTGTATTTCTCACATTATATAGTATTGTTTTCTGACATTTGTAAACTTCAGCTCTTTCTCCTTTCTGGCTCTTATGTGTACTGTCCATCATGATCTTGCCTTTCTGTCTCCATTTCCTTATATGGAAAAGTGTGGCTAGTCATAGTCTACTTACAGTAGAGTGGGAATTGATCCTGTTTCTGTATAAATAGTGCTTTGCAAGCTGTAAAACATCAAACAGATGTTGGTGTTGATTTGTATCGGCTTTAAGTGAATAATTTTAATCTTTTTGCAACATGGTCTTTTTCTTTTCTTTAAATCTGTTTTCACTTAATTATGCTTTCATTAGGTAAAAGCTTTTAATTTTGGATTTAAAACTGGTCATAAAGACTTTGAGTATATTTTGATTACAGTTGATTATGTGTTCGTACAGAGTGTCTTAAATGAATTTTCTAGCAAGGTTTATAATTGAAAATGCTTGTTGAACTTAACAAGCTTCGTTATTGATTCAATTCAAGCTTGCTTGGGGATTTGGAAATGTGAGTGCTGGGGCACAGAGAGAGTATTGGAGCACAGAGCAGAGCCACTTTGTTCTGTTTGAGACAGTCGAACCTGTGCTTTCTAATGCCACCACCACTGTGAGGTGGAAAAAATACCCTATGAGTGAGTACTGCCAGAAGGTAGATAATTTTTTTTTTTTTTTAAAAAAAACAGGGTTTCTCTGTGACCTTCATTGTCCTGAAACTCACACTGGCTGGCCTCGAACTCACAGAGATTCACCTGCCTCTGCCTCTGCCTCTGCCCTCCCCCACCATCTGCCTCCCAAAGTGTTGGGATTAAAGGCATGCACCACTTTAAAAACAGTCTGCTTGTCTCATTTGCTTTTTTTTTTTTTTTTGCCACAGAGAATAGAACCCCCAGCCTTGGGTGTGCTAGGCAAAAGCAGTCTGTGTCGGAGCCACATTCCAAGGCCTGGTTTTAGAAGAGGATAGTTGAACTTGCTCCTTACTCTACTTACTTAGTCTGTTTGAAATAAACATTTACACTACTCATTTGGTTTCTCTTTGTTGTAATTATTGGTAATAGAAAGCTGCTTGGTGTCTTGATTTAATCTGCTGCTTGTTAATGAAATATGTAGTTTGTTCAGGTTTCCTTGAAAACCACTACCTGCCACTCTCCTGACGCGTTCGACCATGTTTTGTGTTTGACCGAAATGTATGACTTAAAGGAACGCTTGACAGATATGAGAGTTTCTTAACTTGCTTTTCTGGTTTTTAAGAGTCTTTAATAAAGATATAGTTAGTGCTACTAACATAATTTAATTGGGAGTATAGTGTGAAAGAAAAGGGCTATAGAAGATTTTAATTTATGCATAAAACGCAGGGACAGTAACCATGGCTTTAACAATGGGTTGGGTGTAATGGCTCTGTAACTGTCTTCACACTAGGCTTCACACACATGGGAGCAAGCTGTGGGCTTGTTCCCGTTTTAGTTCTTTCTGCCCTGCAGACAAACCCTTATATGTTGACTTCTAGTCTATTAAGAAGAAAGGCGGTAAGGAAGAGGCTTCCAACAGCTTAGCCAAGATGTAAGAACAGGGCCTGAGGAAGGGTAGCTGTGAGTAGAGAGTAGCTCGCAGTGGTAGAGCATCTTGCTGACATGTTGCAGTGTACCGCCACTAGAATCTAAACTTTCTGGGATAGCTGGCCAGTGACTGGTTTTACTTCAAGAAAGTTAAAACATTTGTCTATTTCAAACAAAACCATTTTGAGAAACCTTGCTTAATTCCTACAGTGGTGCCATCACATCCATGTTTACCGTGTCCCCTTCTTGCAGTTACTAGAGCCCGTGTGTCACCAGCTCTTTGAGTTCTACCGCAGTGGGGAGGAGCAGCTGCTGCGCTTCACTCTGCAGTTCCTCCCGGAGCTGATGTGGTGCTACCTCGCCGTGTCGGCCAGCAGAGATGTGCACAGCAGCGGCTGCATTGAGGCTCTCCTGCTGGGGGTTTACAACCTGGTTTGTATTCACAGAGTAACCATGTGCTTTTTGGAAAACTGCTTTTCGTTTTAGTAAAACTACTATTCATTTAAAAGAACAAAGAACCTAAGGGTATTGGGGCACACATATAATTATCTAAACAAATTTTTATGGGTTGAATGAAATAATAGTAATAGTGATTTAATAATAATGAGAAAAATACCACCACCAGTGGGGTTTGGTTTTATTTTATTTTATTTTGAGACAGGGTCTCACAGTGTAGCCCTGACTGGCTTTGAACATGTTACTTAGAATAAATAGACTGTCCTCAAACTCAGAGACCTGCCTGTCTTTCAGGTGCTAGGATTAAAGGCGTGTGCTGCCATGCCTAATTACTGCTATTGTGGAATCTTTAATTTCAACATCTGTTTAAGTGCATCTTTAAGCTGGTTTTTGCCTTCACACACACACACACACACACACACACACACACACACACACACACACACACACACACACACACACACTCACAGCCAGTAGAAAGACCTAAGATGAGATTCACTAGTCACACCTTGGAAGTCCCATGTCTCCTGAGCACGTGCACTGTATCTAACAGTTTGTGTGACTCCGCCTGAGTATCAGTTCTGACTGACATTCTGAATACTTACGGATTGTGTTCTTTAAGATGGAAAGGAGAGGTGAGGTCCTTCTGTAGACACATGGCATGTTTGATTGACTTAGAGACTATAACTTGTTAGTACAGAACAGTCACTACACTGTCTGTGCCTCAGCCATCCCGAGAACAGTGGGACTTTAATGTCGTTGGACATTTTCTATGTGGTCTGCTATGCTTTTGTTTTGAAAATGCAACAGTACACATGTTACCTACTGATGCTAATGGTAACTGATAATGGAGTTTTAACTGTCTTTAAATTCCTTTAATTCTGGTCTTTAAAAATTGTCTTAGAGGGAAGAAAGGGGAGGGAGAGATGTTGTAATTATAACCTCAAAAAATTAAACCTGGATAAATTGTCCTAATAACTAAATTTTATTTTTAAAATGTTGCATGCAAAAGGTGACTTTTAAGATATTTCCTTTTACTTTTGTAGGAAATAGTTGACAAACACGGACATAGTAAAGTATTGAGTTTTACAATTCCATCTTTATCCAAACCATCTGTATATCATGAAGTAAGTAGTTTTTTATCAAAGTACATTTGTTGGGTCCTAAGCTCCAATAGTCCCCTAAGTTAGGGTGTAGTTACCTGTGCACAGAAGTGAATTGTTAGTACCTCAAAAGGTATTGATCATCACCACATGGAGTGTTTACTCTTTCAAAAGAGAAGTCAAAAATCACTAAAGAACTGAACTAAGATCTGACAGTGAGAGCCTTATCAAAAGCACTTTTTATCTTTGTATAATGAGTAAGGCTTGTCTTAATTTGTGTCTGCATGTGGGGTGAGTGGATAATTGTGTACTCTGTGATTGAATTTTGGAAATTTAAATTTTGATTTTCATTTGTAGTTTAGTTTTAACTTGTTATTAAATCTTGGGGTGGAAATGTGACAGGCAGTCTGAATATCCCTAAGCTAAATGGTACACCTAGTAGGCACTCTCCATGCTTTGTGCATTCTTAGTATCACCTTCAACAAAACAGCATCTCTTCTCTAGCCTTCCAGCATTGGGTCTATGGCGCTGACGGAGAGTGCGCTGTCCCAGCATGGCTTATCAAAAGTCGTGTACAGTGGACCCCATCCTCAACGGGAGATGCTGACAGCACAGAACAGGTATACTGCAAAGGCACAATTCTCCTAGCATGCCAAGTTGTTTAAAAATTGTTTCAGTAAATTTATAATGTTTAGTGAGTTAAATGTAACTCTGTGGATATCAAGCCATTTTAGAAAAGAATCAGACATACCTAGATTCGGCCCTGTGCTTTGCTGCAGGCATTATCTGGAGTTTGGAGGATGCAGGACTGTTACTTGCAGCCTTCTGTCTCCTTTGAGTTTCCTTACTGTGTCTGTAATGTGTAAGCCTGGTTCTGCTGCACAAGGTCAGTTAACATTCCTTTGGTTTGTCTTCAGGTTTGAAGTATTGACATTCCTTCTGCTGTGTTACAATGCTGCCTTAACCTACATGCCCAGTGTCTCTCTTCAGTCACTGTGTCAGATTTGTTCAAGGTAAACCAGATGTCCTAGCTTTCTAATCCTGGGGTATATGAATGTAAGACTACTAATTTGTTGCATACCTAAGTTATTGTTGTGTGATTGTTGGTTTAAAGCATTATATAAGTCAAAGTACACTGCAGCCTACTGAGCACATAGACAGTGGTTTAGAAATAGTAGCCATCAAAAAGCACAGGCATGACTATCCAACTGAATAGTGTTTGGTGTAATGGTGAGTCAGAAGGGGTTATGTTACCTTCACAACAATGACATGGCAATCATTTTTTAATTTGTGGAATATGATTGGGTATTTCTTTTTATCTTGCTTGCCTTTATTTATCCATATTTACTGTGTTCTAGTTTTATGTCAAAAAAATAAGAAAACATGGCATTATGGTTTTTCTTCATTTAAAAAATAGAGGTAAATATGTTGGTTATTGGGATATATTATGCAGCACTAAAATATGAGTGTAAATGGGTGTTCTGTTTGCAGTAAAAGTTGGTTTATTCTACTTGCAGTTATTTTTTCCTCAGTTTCCCTACTTATTTTGTTTTTGGTACTAAAGAGTTTTGAGTTTCTTGCAATGTCCAATGATCTTATGTTCATCCTTTGAATTAAAGGCCTTTTAAGAAAACATTTGTGGGGCCTTGACAGATCGCTTATCAGTTAAGAGTGCTTCTTAACATTGGATGGCTCACAACTACCATAACTGCAGTTCCAGAAGATCCAAAGCACTTTTCTGGACTCCTTGGGCGCAGACACACATGCCCTTACACAGAGAGACACACATACACAAAAATAAAAATAAGTCTGAAAAAGAAAATATTTTTAATATTTGAGATGTTTTTCAGGAAATTTTGACTTTTACATATGTGTGTGTGTGTGTGTGTGTGTGTGTGTGTGTGTGTGTGTGTAGGTGCACAGGGTAGGCTGTGGAAGTCAGGATAATGCTCAGGAGTCAGTTCTCCCTCCCTCTCTTCACCTTTTGGGATGCTGGGATTGAACTCAAGTCGCCAGGTTTAGTGATTAGTGTCTCCACTTGACGAGCCAACTCAGCAGCTCCAGCCTGGGACTTTGTGGTGGTAGTGCTGTCTACACATAGAGGTCAGTCGTATTAATTCATTAATGTGCTATCAAGTTGGGACTGTATCACTCCTGACACAAAGTGAGAAAGCAGCCATTTTCTAGTAAGTTACCTAAAAATAGAAACTTCTTGTTTCTCTTTAAGTTTGTGTTGATGATAGACATTTTAGGCAATACATATATACACAAGGAAGGAAAACAGGTCTGCAATCCCATAACTCTAGCTTTCTCTGAGAAATATTGTGTGCCTGTTTATTAATTGCATACAAGCTGAGATCATGCATGCTCCATGTGTTGTTTTTGCAATTTCACACGACCCCCATTATTTAGGTAGACACTCCCACAAACACTAGGGCTGGAATTCAGGGCTTCACACATGCTAGGCAAGCACTCCTTTAACAGGCTCTTTGCAGACAGGCTCTCTTTGTATGGCCCTGGCCATCCTGGGCCTTTCTCTATAGACCAGGCTGGCCTGAACTCACTGAAATACACCTGTCTCAAAGGATGCACTACCACCACCCTGCTCCTAAGGAGATTTTTAAAAGCACAGTTTAATTGCATTATAGTGTGCTGACTAGTGTATATAACTGGTTCTGTGTTGGTAGTTCAGAGGCAGGCCTCTGAGCTACGGCTCACTTGTCGCTGGCACTGCTTCTCATCATAAGTGTTTTGTTTGCCTGAATTTTATGTAAGTTATTTTCTTTGGAAAAAAAAACAAACTTGCAAACCCTGCTGATTTCTGTTTAGAATTCTCTCAAGGGTGTTGTGTTTAGATACGTTGTAAACAGTATAAAACTGCCTGTACTTTATTTCTTATATGTTTTTTAGCATTATTATTATTATTTAGCTTCTTTTTCAAGACAAGACTTTTACTATGTAGCCCTGGCTGTCCAGGAACTCACTCTGTAGACCAGGCTGACTTTGAACTCACAAAGATCCACCTGCCTCTGCCTACCAGGTGCTGGGATTAAAGGTGTGCATCCCTATGTCTGGGAAGAGCATTACAATTTTTTATCTGTCTGAAATTTGTAATGGATATTTTATGAAGCTTTATTCTGGGTTATAGTAATTTTTCCGATAATAAGTTTGTACCAAGAATTTAATCAGGAGTTAAAGATTATACTAAAGATCTGTTAATGGTAAGTTCCATGTAATGTCCCCAGAGTTACTGATAATTGAGTTGATCAAAATTAGTAAACCAACCAGTGAGCGTGTGACTCACCAACTGTGTACACTGCCTGCCTTGGGCTTTACCGTCTCTTACCAGTATATCATATTCAGGGAAATGTTACAGGCATTCTGATCCGAAGATTGTTTTGTAGATACTAGATTTGTTATTTCTATTGTTGGTTCATAGATATTAGAGAATCATCTGCACTTAACAAATACGTTTCCTTCCATCTTCCCAGAATATGTGTCTGTGGCTATCCCCGACAACATGTAAGAAAATACAGAGGTGTGAGCAGCAGGATACCGATTTCATCCGGCTTCATGGTGCAGATGCTAACAGGAGTGTATTTTGCCATGTAAGTGTGTCTCATATAAAAAGCAGAAAAAAAGGAGTTCTATTCTATGCAGCCATATGAAGAGAGGAACAAATTATAAAAGACAAGAGGGATACATAGCCACAGTCTGCCTCTCATAGCTCTGTCATTCATTGTCTCTGCTCCAGTCTCTCTTGCAAGATGTGGTGACAAGTTGTCAGACTATTGACTTGAATTCCTGGAAGACAAGCTCCCTGTCCAGCAGGCACTGCAGCCCAAGTCCTTCTCTGCCAGCGAGAGGCTCTTGGGGAGATTGCAGTTTCTTGGGGTTCACAGACAGCTTCAGTGGGCTTACAGCTAAAGGGAGGGACACAAGTGTCTCTCTCTGCACTTGCCAGGATGGTGTCAGCAGGGTTGTTATACTGTTGCCATAGTTACATTCTGGGTAACCTCTACAAGTTTCCCTACTTTTACCTAGTATTTGGGTGGGAGCTGGATTGCTGGCGAGTTTTCCTCCTTTAGGTTTCTCTGTATGCCTGTCCCTCAGAGGGGGTCTCCTCTCCCATTTTTAGGCCCTCCTTCAGCAATAGAACGCTGTTGCTAGCTAGCCCGCCCTTCACCTACTGTAGCACTTGGGAGAGCAGGTCCTGCACCTCACCTGGGTGGTACAGTAGAACTGGCCCTGGAGGTGGGAGGGGGGCATGGGTGAGCTAGCCTGGAGGGCATGAGCACAGGAGAGCTAGCTCTACCGCTTGCTGGCTGTGGCATTTGAAGAGCTAGCCAGGGCAGTACTGGAGAGCTGGCCCTGATGGCTTGGGTGTGGGAGATCTAGCAGGCTGACTAACTCAGCTACCACCCAGGCCCAGATCCAGGACTATGAGTTGTCCCACCCAGCATCCACCCCATCTATGAGCTGCTGGAGTGCAAAGCTGCAGGATCTCCACAGCAGAAGCCAACAACAGGATATCTGAGAGGAGACCCAGTGAGGAGCCTCTATTGCTAGTGTAGAAGAAGCCAGAGACCTTGAACCAGACCAGTGACTCATTGTAATGAACATTTGCAAGTGAAGACTATGGATAAAAGTACAAAGGGACATACCCTGTGACACACTGAAGCTTCTACCATGTGATAGGGTTTTTGTTTGTTTTGTTGTTTTCTGTGTTTTTTTTTCCCTTTTTGGGAGGGTGTTGCAAGGGCAGATTTGAAGGGATGGGGAGATGAATGGGGTTGGAGTGCATGATATGAAATCCAGAGAGAATCAACACATAAAAAAAAAAGGAAAGGAAAGGAAAGGAAAGGAAAGGAAAGGAAAGGAAAGGAAAGGAAAGGGGAAAAGGGGGGAAAGGGGGGAAAAGGGGGAAAAAGGGGGGAAAGGGGGGAAAAGGGAAAAACAAAAGGGGGAGGGGAAGGAAAGGAAAGGAAAGGAAAGGAAAGGAAAGGAAAGGAAAGGAAAGGAAAGGAAAGGAAAGGAAAGGAAAGGAAAGGAAAGGAAAAGGAAAAGAAAGGAAAGGAAAGGAAAGGAAAGGAAAAAGAAAGATAGCCTGGTAATAGGATTGGCTCATCTCTCCCCAAAAGCTGTACAACTTTTGTTCATATGAAAAAAGTGTCTGGCAGGCCTGTGCTTTTCCCATGGCAGTGGCCACTCTGCTCCTTCAAGCCTGCACCATCAAAGGCCACCTTTTCTGGTCCCCATTCTGCTTCCCGTGTTTCTTGCTGATGCCTATATAGGAGGCCTGGGAAAGTCCATGAACAGTCCATGTATATGCTCCAGGGGTTGTAAGCTCTGCTACCTCCAGAGCCAGCGTTGTGCTGTACTAGAATCTGTTGGAGAGCTAAGTTACTTCCCATCTGATGCTTATAGCCTCCCCCTCTTGGCCTCAGAAGTTTGGTTGCTCTCCCTCGGCTCTGTGATGGGTTCATTAAAAGTTACCATTTTGAAGATAACCTGAGTTTATCTTGGCTTTCAGATGGGAATAATGCTTTCACTATTGAGCCTCTCTTGTGCTCTTGATGTAATTCATGCGTCTTTATTTTGTTGACAGAGACCATTATATGTCTGTTGACTTGGATGACTCAGTTGATTTTAGGATGTGTTTGATATATCACTGAAAGTTGAACATATGTAATACACACATGCTGAATTTCTTATCTCTTGTGTTTGCAACATGCTTTATGTTCCTTTCTAAATGGGCTTCAGGAGGCAAAGCAGCAGCTACATAGGAAAGTGGGTAGGCTTGGGTTCTCAGTAAAACCATGGGAACTACATGGTAATTTGTCCATAATTGTTCAGAAAATTATTCTAAAGTATATAGTTTATTATGTTCTGAATTACTTTGACAGTGTAAGATGCCTGAAATTGCCTTAGCTCTTTGATTTCTGTTCTATAAATACTCATGTTCCTTAGAGAAGAAACGTACATGTATAAAATTTTATTTGCTATTAATAGGTGTTCAGATAATAGGAACTTTAAACATAATTTTTAAGGAGAATAGAATGTTAAGCAATGTGCAAATGTGGTCTGTTGCTTTCTTTAGTAGAGATAAATAGTTCCTCATTATGTTTTGTTTTGTTATATAGGATAAATTAAAAATAATGCTTTAACTCCCATATTTTGCAGATACAATGGAGAATGGGATCTAGCTCAGAAAGCACTGGATGACATTATATACAGAGCCCAGCTAGAATTGTATCCAGAGCCTCTGCTGGTAGGTTCTGCACTTAATTATGCAATTTTTAACTTATAATTGTTTAGTTTAAAACTATGCATTGAGAAGTAATTCATAGCATATGAAATGCCTTTAATAAGAAATATCACATTTAAATGTGTTTGTATGGGGCTTTAGAGTTGGCTCAATGGTTAAGAGCACTGTCTATTCTTCCAGAGGTCCTGAGTTCAATTCCCAGCAACCACATGGTGGCTTACAATCATATTTAATGGAATCCAATGCCCTTTTCTGGCATGCATGAAGACAGTGTGTGTGTGTGTGTGTGTGTGTGTGTGTGTGTGTGTGTGTGTGTGTGTGTGTATGCTTGTATAAGCTGCTTGTGGTGTACACCTTTAATCCCAGCACTTGGGAGACAGAGGCAAGCCTCTGAGTTCGGGGCCAGCCTGGTCTATAGTGTGAGTTCCAGGACAGCCATGACTACACAGAGAAACCCTGTCTCAAAAAACAAACAAACAAAAAGCACTTGTATAAAATTTGGAGATTTAATTAAACTAACTTAAGATATTTAACTGATCATACTCTCTTCTGCTTATCAGAATTTCAGCTTACTAACACATCTTTGTCAGTTAGCATTTGCAACTGAGAAAGAAACCTAGTTTAATATTTACGAATCACAAAGTGCATTCCTTCATAGTGTCTTGAAGTATAAGCATCTGTCTGGCTCTCTTACCCCCTATTTAGGAGGGTTAGGTATCATCATATTGAAATACCTTGGGGAAATATTCTCCTTGTGAATTTGTTAATGCTTAGCCTTATATTTTATCTAAAAGTAAATAATGCATCTATTTACCAATCTTAAAGATTTTTTTTCCTTGTAGGTTGCTAATGCAATAAAGGCTTCATTGCCTCATGGTGCCATGAAATCTAGTAAGGAAGGTACAAGGTGTATTCAAGTGGAGATCACACCAACCTCCTCTAGAATATCAAGAAATGCAGTTACCAGCATGTCAATACGAGGTCACAGGTGGAAAAGACATGGTAAGCACTCCTCGGGTCCGAGCACGGCTGGCTCTTTCCCATGGCGCTCTGCAGCTGTGGTGGTAGACCCTGTAACCTTAGGAAAGCACCGTCGGAGCCTAGTAAACAAAGCCCCTAGGTTCTCATCCAGGGACACAGTCGAGAGTGTGACACTTCTTGTGTTAGGCATATGAATGAAGAATACTTAAAGTTTACTTATTGCAGTAGAGCAGGAAGGTACTTTAGGTTGCCAATCTTAGGTAGCTGTATGCAATCGCAGACAGTCTCTTGCTCAGTCAGGCATCACAATGCAAGTTTTTTCGTGTTGGAGTAGAAGTACCCACCAGTGACCTTCCACTCTGTCGGAACTCCCTGGTAAAGAGTGCCATGCTGTCGATACACTAGACATTTCTGATTTACAAATTCATTTTCATTCAAGATTATATTAGTTTTCTTTCTTACCTGCTTTATTTTACTGTATTAAAGTGTTGCTGGAAGTTAAGTGCATTCACCATGCATCCCCGTGCTTTGCCACTTCCCTCTCTTCTCCTTTAATCTCCTCCTTATTCCATCCCTTCTTCCTGTTATACCTTCTCTCCTCTCTAACCAAGAGGAGAGTCAGACGAGTAACGCCACCTTCCTCAAAAATGACCGTCAGCACCGCTTTGCCCCGTGCGTGCTCCGTGCACGTGGTTAAGAGACCCACTCTGCTTTCTTCCTCCTCTGCACTGCCGTGAAAGTGGCAGCTCAGCCTGGGAGACTGCGTCATAGCCGCGCTCCGGTGGCCCACAGAGGAAAGGGAAAGGGAAGGATGTCACAGGTTGTAACATAGAAAACTGATCCTGACCTTGAAGGCTTGCCACTTCCCCTCAGACACTCTGAAAGAATATGCCGGGAAAGAGGGTGATGTTACTGTTTAACCAAGGGCCATTGCTGATCTACTCATTTTTAAAATTACTCTGTGAATCCTCAAGGTCCAACAGGGAGTCATAAAAGAGTTTGTGATATTTGCTATTAGGCAACTACAAAATGCATACAAAATCCATTTAAACATGCCGAGTCCAAACATCCTTCCATTTCTTCAGTGAAGTTATGCTGTTAAATGAGAATAAACTATAGAAGGAAAGTAACTTAGTGGACACCCCCTCACCGTGTGAAAGCAGGCGCAGGTGCAGCAGACTGGGCTGCACTGGCCCCGAGAGCACTCCCAAACTACTGCTGCAGAGCAGAGGCGTGTAAGAGGGGGTTCTCAGGCGCTTCTGCCTTCCTTCTCAGTGTTTACATGGGGAGTGGGTGGGGGAATGTGGGTTGCACAATTCAAACATGAGAAATATTGAAGCTCCCTCGAGTGTGTGTGTGTGTGTGTGTGTGTGTGTGTGTGTGTGACTGACTGTGCGCACACGCGCAGTTTTGGATTTTCAAGAAAGAAATACATATCCTTTAACAAGATGGACATTACTTTTCAGAAACATTTTGTAGGAAAAAAAATGACCAAAACAAGAAAAAAGAGTCCTTACATATATTGGGTCTCTGACGCCCTTGTGGATCTAGGATCTGTTTTGGTTGCCCCTTGCAGACTGTCTCAGGCTACAACTTCATTAAAGAAGCCCTTGCATTACCTGTTCCTTTATGTTTATTCAGCTTCACTGCACTTGAGTGCCTCCTGTTTATGATAGCAAAAGTGTCATAATTGAGGATATAAAAGAGAATGGACTATCAAAAGAAAAGAGGCACACTCATGAGCAGTTAGAGTGTGGGCTGCAGCGCCTGAGTTCTCACTCTCTGGGATGTGAATGACTCCCATCCACTGGGCTGTAATAAATGGTACTTGCTTAGTCTTACTTGACTCTTTATAGGTAGGCTGCAGCATCCTTCTCAAGGATAGTTAGTCTTAATCTTTATTCTGGCTTCCTGTGTTTCTATTGCAGTAACAAAATACCCTAAACACCTTGCACTGGGCCCCACTTCTGAAGGGTCCCCTGCCTCACACACTGCCACACTAGGCTTACCTAGCACCCAGCACCCAAGCCACGTGGAAACCACACGTTCCTGAAGCATTGCTCAGGAAGTTTCCATGTTTCTGCATGTCTGTGATTTCTGCCTGGACATATTATTGTTCTGCTTTCGAACAGGCAGTAGTTTCTTGTGGAGAGGATGGTTATCATTGTATACTTCTTAAATATATAGACAATCTCGATTTAAAAGTAGATTTAAAATTTTCTTCATATGTAAAATTTTATGTATTGTATTTTCTGTAACAAAATCAAAGTAAAACATTTCTTAAGAAACAGTATGAAAGGACATGTAGATCCCAGCGTGAGCCACAGTGGCCATTCTGTATTGTCATGTTTCTGAAGCATAGTACTATCGAGGTCACTTGAGGTCATGACTGAAGACTGCGAGTGCCTGTGTTTGATGGGATCCTGGGTAAGCGCTCCATTCAGCTCATCTCCCCACTCTGCCACAGCCATCCCCATGGGAGGAAGGGCTAGGGCTTTGTAACCATGCACGAGTGGTGATGGAGCCTGGATGGAGCAGGAAAAGCAGCACTCACTGTAAGGAATTGTCTGCTTCTGTCTTCCTGACTCCTTCTGTTTTCCACATGTGACAAGGACTAAAGCATATCTTTTCTGTTGAGCTTTGTTCTCTTCTGTTGCTGGGAGGAGACGCTATGATGAAGGCCACATATAGAAGATAGAGTTCACTGGGGTCTTGCAGTTCCAAAAGTCCGTGGTCTTCATGGGGAACATGGCAGCGGTTAGGCAGGCAAGGTCCTGGGGAGTAGCTGGGAGCTCACATCTGATCCACAAGCAGGAAGGAAGGAGGGAGGGAGGGAGGGAGGGAGGGAGGGAGGGAGGGAGGGAGGGAGGGAGGGAGGGAGGGAGGGAGGGAAGGGAGGGAGGGAGGAAGGAAGGAAGGAAGGAAGGAAGGAAGGAGGAAGGAAGGAAGGAAGGAAGGAAGGAAGGAAGGAAGGAAGGAAGGAAGGAAGGAAGGAAGGAAGGAAGGAAGACAGAGAGCTTACTGGGAATGGCATGGGCTTTAAAACCTCCAAGCCCACTCACTCCCAGTGACTCATCTCAAACAAGGCCACACTTCATAATCCCAAACCTTTCCACCCACCAGACACCAAGCATTCAAATATATGAACCTATTTTCATTATCTCCCTGTCTGTTCTTAGCCACCTTCTACCCTTGCCACCAACCCCCAAAGGAAAACAATACATACATACATACATACATACATACATACATACATACATACATACATACATAAACCCACATCCCGCCAATTCAAAACACCACAGTTGCTGTGCAAAAATACCCTGAAAACATATTTAAGGAAAGGGGGTTTCTTTTGGCTCACAGTTGGAGGGTGCAGTCATCACATAGCAGGAGTGCAGGCAAGGCAGCTAGGAAGAAGACATATGGAGAGTGCTCGCTCACCTTCTTCTTTCCACCACTTAGCCTCAGTGCAGAGCATGCTACTACCTAGGGTGGGTGGGTTTCCACTCTGTAACCTAGAAGACAAGCATCCATCAGAGGCCAGTGTCCCAGGTGACTCTCAAGCTCATCAGATGGACGTGTGACTCGTGGCTGACCTTGGCTTGTTGTTGTGCACTTTCCTGTCCTTGCTGCCGTCTATCCCTCTTTTTACATCAGGCTAGAGGAAGGAGTGGGTGGGGGCTGCTCCCACTGAGCAGGCAGACAGGGTTTTCTTTATGACTTTTCTTCCTTTTTTATCACTCAGGTAAGCTGTGTAGGCATAGTGGTTTGTATGTGTATCAGAGTCATCAAAGATTACACATAGCAAACAAAGACATTCAATTTAAGCAATTCATCACATTGATTCTTTTCTACTATTAGTACAATCTATTCTTCTAGTCCAAACTCATGGTCTGTTTTTTATTATTTATTTTGGACCATTTAAATTACTTCTGGATGCTCTGAAATGAGTGTGGTGTTCTTTCCTCAAGAATTGCCCACGGCTCATATTGCTATGGGAAATATCCTAATGAAGGCAGCACCTACTTTCATCTTAACATTTGCTGGCATTCCAGGACCCAGATGTCTTCAGTCACCCACTGTCAGCAGCACCACAGTGGCCTGAAGGCCCGGGGTTCACATATGATCATAATTCCTCCTGATTTCAACACAGTGGAGTAGTAACAGTAACATTTCTTTTTAAAGAAATGTATTACACAACTAATTGCATGTTGACCTGATCTCCACATTTTTTACTTGGTGAATTTAATATTGTAATGAATCAGTTTAGTTCAGTGTTGTGTCTTTCAAGTTCTTCAAGTCTCTGGGAAAGTTGTAATGACTCATGAGTGTCTGTGTCTGCTCTTAAATGTGGAAATGGACTTAGAGTGCACAGTTCCTGCTTTGACTTTTTATAACCTCATGGCTAATGTCCTTATTTATCTGATGATAATGTAACTTTCCAAGCCAGTCGTTTCCTGGATTTTGTGGTGATGGGTAATTCAAGGCAAAAGTATATTTTCAAACATAGATTTTTAAAGCACTTATATGTTGACAGCTATGTAGAAAATAAAAGGCAGGTAGAAGAAGGAAAATAAGAGTACACTTAAAGAGAGGAACTTTAAGATAAATAGGTTGTAATGATAAAAATAGTCAAAAAATGAAAATTCTGATAAGAAAGATAAGCTAAGATATTTATAAAAGCAGTAGCATTATTTAAAAAAACAATAAGGGCAGTTTTACTTAAATATTTTCTTTTAAAATGTTTTAATTTTATTTTTAATTTATTTTGTACATTCCATATTTCATTCCCCATTGTTCCCCATCCACTCCCCGACTGCTCCATATCCCACACCTCCTCCCTACCCCACCTGACCTCTAATCTCCCTGGGCCTCCAGTCTCTTGAGGGTTAGGTGCTTCATCTCTGAGTGGACACAGACCTGGAAGTCCTCTACTGTATGTGTGTTGGGGGCCTCATATCAGCTGGCGTATGCTGTCTGTTTGGTGGTCCAGAATTTGAAAGATCTCGAAGGTCCAGATTAATTAAGACTGCTGGGCCTCCTATAGAATCGCCCTTCTCAGCTTCTTCCAGCCTTTCCCTACCTAATTCAACAACAGGGGTCAGCAGCTTCTGCCCATTGGTTGGGTGCAAATAACTCCTTCTGACTCTTTCAGCTGCTTGTTGGGTCTTTCAGAAGGCAGTCATAATAGGACGCTTTTACCTGATCTGGTATTGGGTGAGGGAAATAATTTCTTTTAAAAAAAAAAAGATAGGAAGAAAAGGAAAACACAGCATGTCTTTGCACCTCATTCTGTGGTCATGTGAGTGTCTGTGAAACTAGCGGCAGATGTGCAACTCCAACCTTGACCCCAGAGCTGCAGGCACTGGGATTCCACTCACTGCCTGTCCTTCTCACCTGGCTCCCTTCTCACAGCTCTCTCTCCCAGAGCAAACGGAACTCCTGTCTTTATTTGTTTACCACAACCAACACCATTGTGACTCGTTCTTCCTCCACTTTAAAAAAAATTACCCACATGGGAACAACATAAGCTATTTTCCATTCTTTGGAAATGGTTACTGAAATCACACTTCCATTTTATCTAAGTCCCCTAATTAAGTTAGGGGACTGGCAAGTGGTTGCAAATAATGAGCATGGAAAACTTTGTCAGCTAGTATCTAAAGATCCACTGAACCCCCAAGTCGTTGTCATCTCTGTCCCCTTTCCTCTGTGTGTCTGTCCAGTCACGGGGGCAGTAAGGAAAGAGCATTTTGTATACTTTGAAGTGCTACATAAAGGCTGAGTTTAAATCGGCCAAAGGTTGACTTCGTTCTATAAGAATTGCTTTGTTAGCTATCCAGCAATTGTGTTCTTGGTAAATTTAAATTGGATAATTTGCCATTCAAATAATAGTCCTTTTCTAAAACTTAAATTTTGAATTTTCTCAACTTGAAATTAATGTGCTTAGTTTGAGAGTGCTAGCAGGCGTGAACGCATGCACATGTTACAGAGCTCGGACAGAATGTCTGTTTTGCTGCTGTTCCTGTGGAGGTGGGAGGTGCCCACTAGTACTTGACATGTCATTGTTAGAATGAGTATATTTTAACTATCTAATACCTCGTATCTTACTTCATCTTGTTAATGTCAAAATAGGAAATAGATCCCACTTGTGTTCTTGGTTATTTACACTTAAAACCGTTTGCATCAGGAAAGTGTTGACAGTAAAAAAGAATGAAAATCATATTTCTAAAGTGGAGCTTCTGAGCGTTACCCTGCTTGTGGCTCTAGCACATACTAAATGTTTAATGCTAGCAATAGTTTAGTTTCCTTTCAGAGGTGGGAGGGATTAAATTTGAGGAAGAAGCTATGTAGTAGTCCAGGTTGGCCTCAAACTCAAAAGGCCCCTTCTTCAGCCTCTTAGGTACCAACATATTTGGATACTTTCAATTAGCACTACTTCTAAATTATTTTGACATACATTTTAGAAGATTACAAGCTTTTAAGGTTGTGAAAAGGAATTATAAATAAGAAGTAATATGTATTTTTACATTTTCTAACATGATTATCAAAAGCAAATACCTTGAAAGTATTAGAATGTTGTACTCTATGGAAGAATCAGATTGATACAGTTTAAATATATTGAGCCCAAAGAAAGTACAGTCACAAGTTATTACAGCAAGCAGTTTACTTTTTTTATATATAATTTTGGCTTATAAAATGTTTTTATTTATTGGATACCATGATACTTAAAGCTAAGCAAGATAACATAGTTCAAAGAGAATTGTAATTATGTTACAAAAATATCAGCAAAAGTGGTCCATGTCATAATTTGCTTAGTGATTAAGTACTGTCTTCTTAGATGAAAAAAAAGTGGGGGGGGGATGATAAAAAGATTCAGAGGCTGGGGAAACAGCTCAGTAGTAAAAAGCTTGCCAGGCAAGCTGACGAGGCTGAGCATTTCCACTGGGACTCACTCGTCCTTCCTTCTAACCCTGAACATTCAGCCATTTCTGCCTGCGGGCCTTTGACTTAACTCTTTGGGATGTTTGGCTGAAATTTGAATAGCAAGCGGCCTTACCAGTTGGCAGTCTCCCTTCTTCCAGGTTGCTATGTAGCCAGCACCCCTTCATCCTTCAAGTCTCAGCTTCCACAAAGCAGCCTCCCAAACCACCCATCTGAAGTAGCCTTGCCCCTTTCAAATTTGCCTTTCTTAATTCTTGCATAGTAGGAAGGTCTGGAGTCTGTTATGTTTGCCATTGGCTTCTCAGTGCCTAAAACAATGGCTCACACAGCATAGGTGCTCAGTACATCCATGGCTGATGAGTGGAGGATTGGAAAAGTTTCAGGGTGAGCGATTTGCCCCTTTTCTGATTGTTTTATGGAAATAGGAAGGGTGTTATTTGCTCATCTATAATCCAGTCAGTTGAGGTTTTCATTCTATGCTTTCATATGTGTATATTGTTTTCATAATCGTACTATATTTTAAATGTTTGGTGCTTTGGTTTTGTTTAAGTTTAAATGTTTTTCTGGTAATCCTGCTGTAGTTATTTTAATGGCTACCTAATATATATGCTACATTGAGTTGATAACTTGTCATTTACTTGCCTGTACCCATATATTGAATACTTTTCTTCTAATTTTTCCTATTATAAATAATACTGCACTGGTTAGTTTTGTGTCAACTTGACACAGCTGGAGTTATCACAAAGAAAGGAGCTTCAGTTGGGGAAATGCTTCCACAAGATCCAGCTGCAAGGCATTTTCTCAATTAGTGATCAAGTGGGGAAGTCCCCTTGTGGGTGGGACCATCTTGGGGCTGGTAATCTTGGTTCTATAAGAGAGCAGGCTGAGCAAGCCAGGGGAAGCAAGCCAGTAAAGAACATCCCTCCACGGCCTCTGCATCAGCTCCTGCTTCCTGACCTGCTTGAGTTCCAGTCGTGACTTCCTTTGGTGATGAACAGCAGTATGGAAGTGTAAGCTGAATAAACCCTTTCCTCCCCAACTTGCTTCTTGGTCATAATGTTTGTGCAGGAATAGAAACCCTGACTAAGACAAATACTTTAAGGTATAACCTAGTAAATACATAAAAAAATCACCATTGGGTATAATAAATTATAATCATTAAAGATGGTTTTATGGCTGGAGAGATGGCTCTGTGGTTAAGAACACTGACTGCTCTTCCAGAGATCCCGAGTTCAATTCCCAGCAACCACGTGGTGGCTCACAACCATCTGTAATGGGATCCAATGCAATTTTCTAGTGTGTCTGAAGACAGCAAAAGTGTACTCATGTACATTAAATGAATAAATAAATCTTTTTTTATAAAAGAGATGGTTTTAAAGAGTAGGAGTTGCTCAGGCACCTTCTACCATTTCTGACTGCATATGCATTAGTTGTAAAGGATGTGTATGGCTCTTTGGGGCTTAAAGTACTTGTCACAGTTGCTGTCAAAGCTCTGTGACTCAGTGGGTTCTGTAAACGGTGGCTCATTATTTCACAAAGAAGTTTCAGGAGCCTCATGACATACTTTAACTCATAAGGTAATTTGGATACAAAATGTGTAAGTCCTACAAATAGTTAAATTATTTTTATTAAAATTGTTACCTTTAATAAATAGAACAACCATAAGGCAAATAAGCACAGGACCTAAGATTGTTTCTTGGGTGCAGGTAGACTAGATATTTGAGCTTGTGAAATTATGTTTGACAAACATCATGGTTTTCACGAATACTTTTTGTAATGTTTGTAATTCAATCCTCTTTTTTTTTTTTTTAAATCAGAAGAAATGTTTAGGACAAAATTATTTGAGTTGCCTTTGAGAATAAAATTGAACTTGTCTGTGACCAGAAATGGTCTGGAACGCCAGCTGCTCCAGAGGCTGAGGCAGAACCATAAGTTTGAGGCCAGCCTGAACTATACAGCAAGATTTTGTCCTAAAATAGACACTCCAACAAAGAAAAACTTAGCTATTCTTAAATTTTAATAAAGTATCTGTGTGTGTGTGCACACATACCTGCGTACCTGCATATATATGTACATGTGTGTGGAGGGAAGGGGGAACTTACATGCCATAGTGCCCATGTGGAGGTCAGAGGACAATTTGTAGAGTTGACTCTCCTACCATAGGGTCTGGGTTTCAAGCTCAGATTTTAGGCTTGCATAGCAAGTGCCTTTCCCTAAGGCAGCGTTGCTCATCCTAAGTAAGTATTCTTTAACTCTCTTTATCTCTGTATATGAAGAGTGCTTATGTACATAGACATTATAAAATAAAACAGTCTCGGGGAAATTTCTATTTGGATATTTCAAATTTTTTCAAATTATTTGAAATCAATTGTAAATATTTCTTTTTATGGATATAAATTTATCATAATGTCTTTTGCATACATTTTTGAGTTCCAAGGAAAAGCAACTCTTTTGTTATATAATTTATATTCCCTTAAAACATCTTCTATATAATTTTCTTAAAGAAAGAATTATCTCTCTCTAGTTATAAATGTCAGTTTTTTTGTATAACATAATAAAAATGAACTAGTTTATAAAAGATTTTTGATATTCCTAAGCATTGTAACAAACCTACATTTAGAAATGCCTATGTCATTTTTCTGAAACAATGAACTTTTGTTCTTTTGTTTGTTTGGTTTTTGGTTTTTGGTTTTTGGTTTTTGGTTTTCGAGACAGGGTTTCTCTGTATAGCCCTGGCTGTCCTGGAACTCACTTTGTAGACCAGGCTAGACTCGAACTCAGAAATCCGCCTGCCTCTTCCTCCCAAGTGCTGGGATTAAAGGCGTGTGCAACCACGCCCGGCAAACTTTTGTTCTTTTTACCACCTAAAAATATTTATTATCTTAAGCTGTGAGTTACTTGACTGACTAAAAGGAAAAAACATTTTCCAAGCTTACCTTTTTCCTATGTTCTATATTTTCATCTTAATTTATAATCGTGTAATAGAGATTCATTCAGTTAATTAAGAAGTACATTTATTAGGGCTAAGGAGATGGCTCAGTGGTTGGGAGTACAACCATTTTTAACTCCAGTTCCAGGGGATTGGAAGCCCTTTTCTAGCCCACACAGCACTAGGCACAAAGGTAGTGCATATGTGTGTGTGTGTGTGTGTGTGTGTGTGTGTGTGTGTGTGTGTGTGTGTGTGTACATGAGAAATACTTGTACATACAGAATAAACATTTTAAAAATTTAAAAAAGACACTAACCAGTAATAGTCTCTGCTAAGCTTGTATTAGGCATTTAACAGTGGCCAAATAACACTTAATCTGTGTAGAATATACAACTAGGTAGACAAGGTAACTGTAGCTTGTTATAAGTGATTTTTAAAGAAACAGAATAGAAGAGAAGGCATATGAAATGTAGGGATGTTGAGACTTTTGATGGGGCGACAGGGAAGTCTTCATTGACGAGGTTTCTGAGGAAGTAAGATGTGCCTTCCAGCTATTGGGGAAGCCCAGGAGGCCAGTCCAACACGCTGGGGAACAAGGGACTCAGGCACAAGAGTCTCACAGTAGAAAATGCTGAAGAGACATTAAGGAAAGGATTATGTACTAAATACTTGGGTTATATAATCATGTTTCTCCACTGTCTAATCTTCCTAAGAGTTGTCTTTTCTTTCTTGCTGTTTCCAGAATAACATGTTTTTCTTTTTGTTTAGTTTACTGAGTACGCAGACATTTCAGTTCCCTTAGAACAACCACATTTAATTTAATTGGAGGTTATTGTTACATTTAATTTCATGATTTCCTCTCTGCTCAGCCCCTGACCTCTGTCCTGAGAGTGACTAACAATTCATCTGCTAGCTTCGCTTTACAAATACCCTTCTTCCATTTCTGACTCCCTGCAAATTTCTATTGGCGAATCAACATTTTTAAACCATTAACTTCCATCAGCATGTTTTCACAAATAAAACCAATTAAAAATAAAAACAAACTGACCTTGAGTTATAAATTCTTCAGGTATTCTTCTAGAGTGTTTTTACTGTGACTCTTTATTCAGCCACAGTAAATTATTTGCCTTCTTTGAAGTGACCAAGAATCTAGACAGATAAATTAAACATTGTTGGGAGATGTTAGAGAATGTTTGCGTCAGGCTGGTTCTGACAAATTGAGTTAGAATTCACTGTGTGGATGGATGGACATTTGAAACTAAAAGTCTCATTTCTTTACCTAGTGCTTTCTGAACTGCAGTTTCCTCTTAGCAAATGGGGATTAATTAAATGGTCCACTTCAGAGTCTCACTACCATGTTGTTTTGAGAATATTATAGAGTAATATGTAAGAATGTGCTTTAAAAAAAAGTGCTGTTGAGTATCCCTTATTCTGTTAGAACACCTATATGTATCTTAAAAAAATTTTTTTTTATAAAGCTTAAATATTAGTTACTTTTGGAGATTTTTTTTGGTTGGTTGGTTGGTTGGTTTTTATTTGTTTTGTTGTTGTTTTTGTTTTTATGCCCTGGTAACTGCCAACATTTTTTATTCTCCCTCTGAACTGAATGTCTTTGTAATTTTCTTTCTTGACGTGGTTTCTACAGTATAAGTGAACGAGTCTTGGCTGCCACCCAACAGTGTCATGGTGACTACTCTGTGTTGCTATAACCTCTGCCACACACCATGATAAGAACCGATTTGCCCTTACTTTTGAAAATAGCTGTTGGAAAGTGGGGGTAGGCTTAGCTGGTTCCACACACAGGAACAGCGGGGTTCCAAAGCCCACTAGCCTCAGCCTGCCTGAGAATGGGGAACTTGGTATGTGAGGCAAATCAGACATGATCAGGCTAGGATCATGGATGCGGGGCAACAGGAGCTTCAAGGAGATGGAAAGTGTTCCCTGTGGCTAGCCGTGGCAGGCAGGGCCCGGGTGGGAATCCACTTTCAAACTGTGAAGGATTCAGAGCAGAGCGTTGATTTCTAAACAGCTGCATGCTAGTCACCTGGGAGCTCAAGATGTGTAGTGCCCAAACTACTTCATCCTATGGATGAATCAGGTTGCTGTGGTGAAAATGGGCACCTGGAAGGCTCCAGGATGGCAGATGTCAGTGAAGCTCGGCCTCCCTGGATCGTGCAGCTGTGGCCTCTGTTCTTTTACTGTGGCATGCTGTTTAGCAGACTTCAGCAAAATTCATAAGGCTTTGACGATTCTAGCTCCGCAAACAAAATCATTCTTCTCAACAGATTTGTGTGCTACATCTTAATGGGTATACAGTGTTCTTGGTTTTGGTTGTTTTGTCTGTTGTTATGGAGTTTAAATTTCACCACTGGTCTATTTTTCACATATTTATGTTATTTTTACTACTTATTATAGATATTTACTTAAGATCTTTAAAACCTTTTATATTTAAGGCACAGAATAAAGTTATCTTGATAGATATTTACTAGTTATGAGTTTTGTTCATTTGTTTGAATTACTGAGGCTGTTTTCAGGGTAAACTGAGAACCAGTTGGCTTTTCATATCTTGTTTTCATTTTTCTTCATTGTAGCACATCAAAATGTATAGTCTCAATAGGAACCTGAAGAAATGGACTGCTTAATTCTACCTTAAGCACATAAATGTTACTGATATTTGAGATTCTGAGTGTGTGAGACAAGAAGGGTTGCTAAGCACCAAGGCATGATTGAATAAGCAGTACCTTAATTATCATGGTTGATTATTAAGTCAGACTGGATGTAGTCTAATAAAAAATAAGATTTGAAGTGTACAAAGGGGACTTTCTAATTACTTTGGTTATCATTGTTGACAAGAGACAGAGTTTTTGCCTATAATTTGGGAGCTTTTACCTAAAGTTTATGTAAACTTAGTTGGTCACAATATTTTTAAAAGGCATTCTGTTTTCCTTTGTGAAAAAAATGTGTTTCATATTCCATGTAAAATGTGTGTGAAAATACAGAAAGTGAACTGATGCTCACTGGGCTCCTGTGCTGCCGCAGGATTGTAAATGAAGGGACTGACAGTGTGCGTGTTTGCCTTAAGTTATACCATTCAATCATCCAGTTTTGTTCTCTTTGGTTTTTTGTTTTGTTTTGCTGTTTGGTTGGCATTTTCTTTTGTTCTGTCTTCAGCCATCATTTTGTCTGATCATCTTCAATCCTAGAGCAACCTGAGAGCAGCTGTGCTGCTGCTGCTGAAGCGGGCATCCTTGTCATTCCTGAGATTAGTGTCACACATGTGTCCGGAGAGAGGACCGGGAATGGGGAAAAAGGCAGAGCTCTAGGAGACATTGACGCCCAGCATATGCAGGGTGTGCAGGAAACAGCCACAGACCCTAGGAGTGAGAGCAGAGGCTTGCCCGAACTCAGGAGGCAAAAATCTGTAAGAAAAATGATGGAGGATGGAATGTCCACAGCTGGCAGAGTGCAGTTTTAGCAGACGCTTTGTAGCCGCAGCCCAAGGTACCTTGAGGCAGGGGCACCGTGCATGCTATGTGCGCGCTCGACAGTTGCACAGTCACAGACGATTTGCATGTCATCTGATAAAGTGCATGAATTTGCATCGTAATTTCTCGACGACCTTTAATGCTCTTCAGAATGGTCACCCTATGTAGTAGCAGGAATTTGTTAGAGAAACGGAGGCAGAAATTTGCTTCTGAAGTAATTTTCTGCTTAAGTTTTGGAACTAAAATGATTTTTCCATTTCTTAAATATGAAGGGTAATGTATATAGACTTTTAACAAGTTTTGAGCTTGTGATAGTTACAGTGTATATATGTATGTATATGTATATATATATATATATACACACACTAAGAGTATCTAGAATGGAGAACACAACCTTCCTAAAAAAACCTCTCTGCATATATTTCTGTTTTAACTTAAGTTTATTAGTAGGAGCTACGATACAGAGGTCATCACCAGCATTTAATGTCTGACCTTTCTAATTGCTTCTGCTCTTTGCATGCATATAGGAGAACTCTTCATAAAACTGTAGTGGGGTAGTTTACAGCATGCTTGTGGTTTAATATATTCTAAATCGCTGTCATTTAATTACAATGAATGTGTTTTGACATTTATAAAATATTTCAACTTATCCTTTGATTTTTGTTCTGTAATCTATTGCTTTAAGAAATTCTACTAAGGTATTGATTGCAATGTAATTGATTTGGTATTACTCTTTTAAAAGTTACTTAAGATATTTAATGTTAATTAATCTTTGTCATTTCTTTGTTTAGGAGATACAGAATTAACAGGTCAAGAAGAACTGATGGACATAACTGAAGTTGACGAGGGATTTTATTCCAGGGCTGCGTCTAGCACCAGCCAGTCGGGTCTATCAAACAGTAGTCACAATTGTAGTAACAAGACAAGTGTAGGAAAGAACCAGAGACGGTCGGGAGGAAGCAAAGCTGGAGCGAAGGAGAGAGAAACTGCAGGGGAGTCTTGCAGAGATCACTTTGCTCGCAAGCAAACCCAGAGAGCCCAGAGCGAGAACCTTGAGCTTCTCTCTCTGAAGAGACTGACCTTAACCTCCAGCCAGTCCCTGCCCAAGCCCAGCAGCCAAGGCCTGGCTAAGACTGCGGCCACTGTATTTAGTAAATCCTTTGAACAAGTCAGTGGTGCCCCAGTCCCACGTAGCCCTTCTCCCGCCATTGGCTGTGTTGCTGGAGCAGATGCCAATAGATTTTCTGCCTGTAGTCTCCAAGAAGAAAAGCTTATTTATGTGTCAGAAAGGACTGAACTTGCAGTGAAGTGTCAAGCCGGCCAGCAGGGACCTCCTAGTATTAGCGTCACTCTGTCTGCAGAGTAACTGTCACTTCGCTCCTGGAGCCAGTGAAGCTGGAAAGACGGCTCTGCTCCCTTATGAAAGCACTGAGTCTTCATGCCTGGTCCTGGCAGGAGCCTGGGGTCTTGAATTCTGAAGGCCCCCCTTTGACTATGAAGGGAATAATGTCTAGTTTGCAGTAAGCTGAGATGTGGTCGTGTTATTTCTTGGGAACTCTTTTCCCCTGGGTTTAAGTTCTTTATTCTTGTATTCTCCTTTCCTGTTACTTGTTACTGTTAACGTCCTCAGTGAGGTTATTTTTAATACCTTGTTTTTTAGTGGTTGTGTATTTGCCCTGGGAAGTCAAAGAGAGTCTGTGAGAGGACTGGGCTGTAGAGCCCAGGGGGAGGAGCGAGTCCATGAAGCCATGCTGCTCCACAGGCATGTGAGAAAACAGCCTCACGTGAGAGCAGTGGGGATGCTACGAGCTGTGACCACATCATGCTTAGGATGGGACAGTGTGCTCCACACCGCAAGTTGCCTGGCAGGACAGTTGCAAGGGGAAGCTGGGAGAATTTCTGTTGCAGTCCTTAGAACATTAAATAGCAAAAGTGAGATTGCTGGTAGGTGACCTTCTGAAGTGTGTGATCTGGACTGCAGGCATGAAAGTCCCTTTCGGTGTCTAAAGTGTAACCAGCCACAAAGCTGTTGGGCTGTGCTGCTCTGGAAATCCTAGTTAGTTTGTATCTTAGTGGTCAGAGCACACATCATAGAAGACGTCCTGAAAACCCCTGTAAATCTTGTAGCACAGCTACCGAGATACCAGAATGAAGCATTTATTTAATAGTAAATGTCTGTGAATGAAGGAAACCAGGTCATGTTTCATCCACAAAATGTGGTGAAAGAAAACAGTAGGTGTGGGCAGAGGACATTTGTGCATTAGCTTGTGTTTGTTCTTGAATTTAACATAAGAAAGAGTGCACTTCTTGTTTGTGAGCTTTAAGTATTCTTGTTATGTTGTAGAAAGAATTCAGCTATCACCCATTCCTGCCAACCAAGCAGTAAGAAATGTGGTAAGGCAGAAGCTAAACTCTGCGTCCTCTAGATGGACGCCCAGGCTTGGTGCCTGTGGTCTGCTCAGTTGGCTGACGCTCCTGTGAGGTGCACGTGCTGTGGTGCTACACTGGGGCATGAGAGGAGCAGGGTCAGTGGGGAGGCCTGGGACTCTGTCTACTTCTCAGCTTTCCTGACTTAGCACACTGAGGCCTCCTTACCGGTGGCCTCTCGCTGTGCTCACAGAACATGCTAGTGGTCCTGTCTCAAACCACGTGGGTCCAGCTCATGGAGATGAGAAAGCTGCATGGGTTGCAGAGTGCAAAGCATTTTTACACTTGAGATACATTTTTTAAATGCTTACCTCCTAGTTTAAACCTGATTATCCAAGGCCTATGCTTTTTAGCATAAATGAGCTTAACATTTTATTTTAGTTTCAGTAACAGAACGAACTGCTGGCTTAAATTGTCCTCATCAATTTTAAGGTAACTAGATAGTAAAATTGATAATTGGAATAATCTAATAGTAATCTTTTATACAGTTGAAATGTTTGTAAAATGTCACTGTGAATTTCCTGTTGTCTTTTTGTAATTCCTTAAGAACTTTTCTTAAACATAGTTACTAACAGTGTTGATATTATTAAGAAGAAATTTAAAGATTGTCACTAGGCAAGTTGAAGTGCTTACTTAAGCATAGAGTAAGTTTAAAGAAACATTAGCTGGCACAAACAAGAGATCAGAATAATGTTCAGCCACCATATTGAAACCTCATTTTGATATTGTTGTAGACATTTGCTACTTGTGTGGTCCAAAGACCACTGGTATCACCTAGTATCTTAATAAAACTTCAAAATTTCGGGGGCAGACCTAGTAAATCAGAGCTGACCTTGTTAAACTAGGGATGCTAGTATCCATCTGTCTTTGTGAAGACAGTTTCAGAGTGCTAACTGCTGGTCTAATGTAGGGTCCTCAGTGGTCTCACAGCCCTCAAGCATGGGCATTAGATTCTAGGTCGTCACAATTGTCATAGGTTTTGATAACCAAGTAGCTTTTTTAATAACATTGACATGTGACTTCTTAGAGACTCTCATTTCAAATCCCCACTTCTCATTTGTTTCTGTAATAAAAATGCAGCACCTTTTGCCTCTCTTGTTGGCAATAAATGAGCCCAGCGCTGCAGACACTTCGGGTTTAAGCAGGAAAGCCCTCTTTGCTCTTGAGCTGTTAGATGAGACACAGAGGAACAGTTGCACACACGTCCATCCTCTTACAAATTCTGTAACAGCTTGCACAGTGCAATGAGTCTCAAGTTTGCTCCAAATGATTTACATCAATTGATTTCCTGGGGTGTGGTGTTACATGAACAGTAAAGTTCTTTTATACTACTTTTGATACTATTTCAAGTAAGGATTGTGTACATCAGGGGCTTTCATACCAGCTGCCAAGGCCGGATGCTGTCACCTGTGGCAACAGCTGTTCTAGTCACTTTCCTACTCATCTTTCAAAGGTGAGAAGTTGTGTGGCTTTGTAGGCTTGTTTCTATTAAGATGCTAGTGTAGTCATCTCATGGATCCAGAGGAATAGCTTTTACCAAGAGGATTCCACACAGAACTGGGGTCTGGCACCCCATAGTTAGCTCTAGATAGGGGCTTTGGATTGACTCAACCCTTGCACGCCTCTGACACTGGGCCTGGCATGAACCTCGGCAATCCAAGTGAAGAGAGAAGCAGAGGATCCAGCTGCCCGGGTGCTGCTACCCTTCCACTTCCTGGAGCCTCGAGAAAGCCCCTTGGCATGGCTGGGACACGGCCTGACCCCTTTAAGCCCATCTCTGTAGCACAGAACAGCAGGAATTCCAGAATGACTGGCTTGTTTTGAAAAGGTAGTGTTTCATTGCCCTTTCGATTGTAAAGCAGCAACTCTGCAAATAGCACTCTGCTGTTAAAAAAAAAAAAAAAAAAAAAGTTGAATTAAAGGGAAATCTGTCTTTAAATCAAAATAGATTTTTAAAAATCCCGGTTTAAAGGGATTGTGCCTATTTTGAAGTATCATAGTTAAAATGTTGAATGGTAAATTATGGAGGAAAATATATACACTCTAAAACATGATTTTAAGCAAAGAGTTAGAGTAAGACAGCTCAATGTTTACACCCGTGGGCACATGAGACCTCAGTAAAGGAGAGCACGCTGAGGAAGCCTGTGCTAAGTATTGTAACTGACAGACAATGCGAAAACGCACAATGTTGGCACTAAGGCACTGTAGATAGAAATTAATGTACAATAGTGTCTTCCCAACCCGAGTGAAAGGCTAAAACCCCAGTCCTTTAGTGAGCACGAGTTTACACTTGCACATTTGCTGCTGAGTGGTAGAACATTGGGAAATGGAGATGTGTGCTTTTTAATACTGCTCGTCTTCACAGAGAGCACTCGTGGGCTGCCTTCTGTACTTTGTAACTTGCACATATCCAAAAAGACTGAGCGTGAACAATTTGAAGATGTTTTGTATTTTTGCAGAAGCGTGCTAGTGGACATGGGCCTCAGTTGTGTTTTTTGGGCCCCAAGTTGTCTGTCTTGTTGGAACTGGCCATCTGCCTCTGGCCTTTCCTTCTGATCATGTGATGCTAAACTCTTCTCACAAATACACGTGTCATTGTATGCCTAGTGTTTACATTCCTAAGAATAAATCTTGGATATCATTATGTGCTCTTTACATTTTTAAGGTTTGAAATAAACTGGAGTTGAGTTCTTTGAAGTTTTGTACATTTGTATAAATGTTCTCCATATGCAGTACTTTATACATCAAGTGTTTCCTCTTGTTTTGTTGAAATAAAAACTAAAAGAAAAAAAGTGTTCTTCTAGATCATTCTATTCACTAAAAACTGCTATAAAATCTGTGAGCTTGCTATTGGGGCAGAAGAAAGCTTGTGTGGACATAGCCACAGGAAGCTGCTGGGGTTGGCCCGCCGTTACCCTCACTCCTGACTTTATGTCTCAGGATGAGGAACTGGAACCGAGCATCCCCACTGGTGTCCATCCGAAGCTGAGCCCCAGGGCCCTGGCGTGGTGGCTGACTTATACCAGAAGCATGAGCAAAGTGGCCTTCGGTGTGGGGGCATGGAGACAGGGAACACATTGGGTCGCTGCTAGTTTCCAGATGGTGGGATACATCACAGGATTTATTTCTTGGCTATAGGAGGTCACAGTGGCATTCCTGGTCTGCATGTGTTTACTGAAACCAACCCCATTAGAAAGGAACTGTTTTAGTAGGCAGTTGATTATCTGTGTGAATAATTCCAGCTGATCAAAGGAGTAAGTTAGGAAATATTTTCTGATGTACTCTTGGAAGACGATTTGTAGAAACCAGCGCCTGACGACTTAGAGATTATTACTATGTCTGTGAAATCTGAACTCCTAGTTACTGCAGAGTCCCTGACACGTAGCTGGCTCCCCTAGTACAGTCTGACTGTTAATATCTACACGCACACTTTATAACCACTAATCAGGACTATAAATAAGTAGTCATTCTATAATTTCTCTTGGATTATTACCGTAGGCCTTATTATACAGAGGCCAATTTGTGACTTAAATTAAGCATTCAAAACAATCTTTGAAAGGAAACAGCACCCCATTTTACAAAATAGGAAACTGAAACGCTCGGGCAGTGGGCGCCAGATGCTAGGGAGCATGCCCTGAACATAGGCCTTACAACTCTTTCTTGCTTGTCGATTACTCAAATAGGATCCTAAGTACCGTCAAATGGACATGTATTTCAAATTCCTTTATTCCATTTCATAAGGTTAAAATTTAAAGTAAAATAAAGTACAATTTTCATGAAACTAAATGATGCTATGTTTTGTAGAATATGATATAATTGTATGTCATTGGTAATCAGATTATTATTGCTATACTAAAAGTATGCTCATTTAAATTAAAATAAAATGGTTCTTTAGTTTTTCAGATTGACAGATTGGAACTAGTATTTGCATTTATCTGGAGTAATCATTAGCATCTGAAATAATTGGTGGGGAAGTAAATTGCTACAAATGAATGAGTGAACAATTGAGCAGAACCTTTACCCATGCATCCTGACATAGTAAATCTACCCTATAGCTCTTCTACTTTTTTTTTGCATTAAATTGACCCATATGAATAAACATTAAAATGCAAGATATTCATTGTAGTATTGCTTGTAAATGTCTCAATTATTCCATATACTGGAATATGGCATACCCATTAAAATCCAAGTGTGTATATGTCATATACATCGCAAGCCCATTTAATTACATTTGTGTTGAGTAGTTAATGTGTATGCATATTCTATATATGCAGTATACGTGTGTTTGTTGATACGAAGGAAGAAGTTTTACTCAAAATGTGGTCTTACATATGGGCTTGGGGCTCAGGAAATAGCTCAGCAGTTAAGAGTGCTTGCTGCCTACTATAGGGCCTGTGTCTGATCCCTACACCTGCTGGCTCTACCAGCTCCAGTTCCAAGGAATCTAATGCCCTCTTTTGGCCTCTGTGGAAACCCAAACACAAATGGCATATATTCATTCAGATACTCCTGCCCCCCACAGATACCACCCACAATTAAGTCTTAATGACCACCTACATTATGAGAAACCAATGCTTTTGAAAATGGAGATGTTTGGGCCTTGTGCTAATTCCCAAGTATCATAATCACTGTGTGTATGTGAAATTTGGAAGCCCGTATTTCTAGTAAGTTTCTCAGTTTAATACAAAGTCTGGCCTAGTAACTACCAGTAATGGATTAGGTATTTGGTAGCCGCTTGTTCTTAGAAAAGACTTCTCAAGGAGAAGAGTTCTCGGTATTCTTAGAGAGGCTTCCCAAAGATCGGATGTCAGGGAGTTTATTGACAGAGACCTGTAGCGAAAGACAAACCATCCTGACATTTTTTTAAAAAAGACTATTTCCCCGTAAAAGAGTACACACCCAATAGTTAACAGTCTCTTTTAAGCATCTCTGCTACTGTTTAACTTCAGATAACGAGTCAACAAAACAAAATAAAACAGAACTTCCTACCCTCAGGGTCACCTTGGCATCTCTAGCTGGATCTGCACCGTGGAGTAAGGTCCATGGCAAATGACCATCTCTGTCTAGTGGGAAGCGGGTGTTGGAAGAGTTAATAGTTAGAATTTGTGGTGGCAGCAGGCAGGGTTCCTAAAGACCCTTGCTAAGCCAAGCACTGAGGAGTGACTCAAGGACTGCAGCTATTATTCCAACCTGTTTAGTGCGTGGGAAGTGAAATGGAGAGTCTTTGTGCTTTGACTTCATTTGTTTCCGTTCTACTCTTTTCTTCATGGACTTGAATTACTACTCCTTTTCAGGACTGGTAAGTCAGTGTGTAGGCAGAGTGTATCCATGTGTTTCTCCTGACTTCAGGATCACCCTGAAGATCCCCACAGTTTCATCTGAAGCACCCCAACCCCAGCAGCTCTTGGGCCTAACTGGGTGCTCCACTACAGTTGTTTTGCAATGTGCTGTGCTCCTGGTCTCTCTAGTGAGGCTTTTAGTACACATGCTACAGGTGTGCTTTACTGGACAGAGTCTGACTCTAGTCCAGGAAGGCAGCAGAAACCAGAGGCTCCGTATGCCTTCTCATGCATTCCAGGGAAATCAGAAAACCAGTCCCTCCCTTTCGTCTGCATGGAGGAGAAGACTGTGAAATGTGATCAGTTGATGTGGATCTGCGCAAGACGCCATAAATTGTGACATCATGTTTCTTTGTCCTCGAAGCTATAGTGGGATGGAATGGTTTGTTTGGCATTAACTTAAAGTTTTCTACAGCATCATTCTCTCTTGTGTATCTAGTGCACTTTAGCAATAATGAGACTCCAAAAAGGCAACAAAATAGGCAAGCCCTGTCTTCATATTACACATTCTTCTTGCCTGGGTTGCAGTGGCTGCAGCTAGGTACAGTGCTGTGCAGTGCCCTGAGAACACCCTCTGAAGGCTCTTGCTCTCTCTTTATCCAACTCCTTTCTACTCTGAGCCTCTCAGAGTTCCACATAATCATCCATTGCAGTTTCTTCTGTCTCACCACTTAAAAATGAGACCCCTACCATAATCTGGCACCACTTTCTCTCCTGTTGTTAATTCCACACTAGTTCAGAATCCTGTTTCGAGAATTACTTCTTTCTCTAAGCCATTTAATTCATTTGCACCAGTCAAGTTGAAATTCCTAAAATCTTTGAAAGGAGAAAACAATCCAAAAAGAAAGCCACAAGCTATACCTGCAATAGGAAATAATACATTTTGAGTTCACTGAAGAGGAGAAACCATACAAGCAATACTGCACACAGTGCTGGCATGAACTAGAAGAAGCTGAGGTGTTAATGCCCCTTCAGGGTTGGTGCTAGAGGACAGTGGAGCAGAGTGAGACATGCAGGCCGTCTCAGGGAGCCATCTCAGGTGTTGATCTGCATCCTTTACACACAGCCAAGTGCTTGGGGACCTGGAATTCTGGACTAGATGAGTGTCGGAATTTGGGAGCTAGAGGTATGATTGGACTTCTGAAAATGGGCACAGAGTGTGAGAATAATTGCAACATAAATGCTAGACACAAGCACCATTGTGAAGGATGAGGGTGGGTAGGGGTGTCAGTGCTCTTTGGTGTCCCTGTTCATTCAACAGATATATAAGTATGAGGAAAGACTACCAATTACGCTGGATCAAGGCTATGCACAGATGTCAGCAAGATGGGCCCCCTTCCATCAATACATCCTAGTCAAGGAGAGACGGTTGTCTGTCCTCCCAGAAAATGTTTGATCACACAGTCTGGATTTAGGTTTGCCTTCCCCAAATGTCATGTCTCTATGTGCAACATTTGATACTGTGTTTGCCATCCTGGTTCTCTCCGAAGGTCCCTGAAGAACCTCACCTTAATATGTAAGGAGAGAGAGAGTTGGAGTTTCATTTCTAGTAACAACTCAACAGACAATAACCCAGAAAGGCAACTTGAGCAAGGAAGGGCTACTTTTGGCCCTGGCGTGAAGCCAGAGGCAGTCCGTCATGACTGGGAAGCAGTCCGCCATGACAGGCAAGTTCTGCAGCAGGACCGCAAAGTCACACTGCATCTGCAGCAGGACCGTGAAGTCACACTGCATCTGCAGCAGGACCGTGAAGTCACACTGCATCTGCAGCTGGACTGTGAAGTCACACTGCATCTACAGCGGGACTGTGAAGTCACACTGCATCTGCAACAGGACCGTGAAGTCACACTGCATCTGCAGCAGGACCGTGAAGTCACACTGCATCTGCAGCTGGACTGTGAAGTCACACTGCATCTACAGCAGGACTGTGAAGTCACACTGCATCTGCAGCAGGACTGTGAAGTCACACTGCATCTACAGCAGGACTGTGAAGTCACACTGCATCTACAGCAGGACTGTGAAGTCACACTGCATCTGCAGCAGGACTGTGAAGTCACACTGCATCTGCAGCAGGACTGTGAAGTCGTACTGCATCTGCAGCCAGGAAGGAGAAAGAAATGGATGCTGGTGCCAGCTTGCTGCTTTCTCTTACTCAGTCTGACACCCCAGCCAAAGGAAACCTGCCACCCTATGCAGGGTGGGCCTTCTCTCATCAGATATCTTTACAGAAACACCCTCACAGATACACTCACAGGTCTATTTCTGTGGTGAGTCTTAATCCTGACAATGGAAATTAACCATCACAGTAATTAACATCAAATCTTCCATTAGATAATAAACAAAAACTTAGGAAAAGACTGTACATTTGTTTATTGTGTATGTGGCACGCACTCTTGTCAAAGGGCAATGCCTAGGGGTTGATTCTCTTCCACCATGTGAGTCCTAAGAATCTAATTTGGGTCAGACTTGGCATCATATGCCTTTGCCCATTCACATCTCACTGGCCCAACAAAAACCAAGTTCTAAAACCAACTTCTCTCCTGGGGATGCTGGCTGGGGCTAGAAGAAACACTTAAGATGTAGCTTACTGTTGCTCTTCTTATTGATCCAGGAACCTAAAGATTGGATGACAAAGCTGCCAAGTCATGAGAGACACCTGAGAAAATGCCTTAGGTTAGGTCAGCGGTTCTCAGCCTGTGAGTAATTTACCAGATATCCTGTATATCAGATATTTACATTATGATTATAATAGTATCAGAATTATGTTATGAAGTAGCACCAAAAGAAATTTAAGGTTGTGGGGTCACCACAGCATGAGTAACTGTATTAAAGGGTCTCATCATGGGCTAGAGAGATGGCTCAGTGGTTGAGAGCACTGGCTATTCTTCCAGAGGTCCTGAGTTCAGTTCCCAGCAATCACAGTTGCTCCCAACCATCTGTAATAAGATCCAATGTCTAGTCCTGGTATGTCTGAAGTCAGTGTACTCATATACATAAAATAAACAAATAAATCTAAAAATCTAAATGTAAACAATTTGGGGGAGGGGAGGTCACAGCATTAGGAAGGTTGAGAGCCACTGGCTTAGGGCCTTAAACATCTCTACCATAGGAGTAAGCATGGAGTAAAATTAAAACTCTCTCACAGACACACAGAACTCAGGAACCCTTCAGTAATCCCAGTCCAGGGAAGGTGTGTGCTGCTGTCTAGCACTTGAGAGGATGAGGCAGGAAGACACTGAGTTCACAATCAGCAACGTCTGCATACACAGCAGAACTGTCTCAGTCCCCTCCCCATGTCCCAATTTCTGAAGCTGGGTTCAAATACACCTCTAGCTGCCGGGTAAAACACATCTCCTCTGGGAGATGAAGCAGTGCATCATCGTGTAGCAGTTTCTCAAAAACAGTGCTTAGCAAGAAGGAAAAGCAGCCTGAAGGTTTATAGCAATGTAACACTCAGAAAAATAACACTGCGTGCAATTCCTTGAAAAGCAAGCTTGAGGCCACTGAACTTTTAAGTTGGGCTTTGGCTCTGGTCTGAGCACTTAGCTTTCTAAGATGCTCCTGCCTTTCCTGCTCTGCCAACTGCTTATACTCAGCTGTGCAGTTTATGCTGAGCACCTTCTTCGGGCATTCAATACAGACCCTGCAATACAGTAAGGTAGTACACAAGCCACACACGAGCTTTGACAGTAACTAATGAGCATCCCTAGCCAGGCAAGATACAGGCTGAATCAAGCACACGGGTGTGGAAAGGACACTGGACCCTTGTTTCCCCTGGATCTCACCCAGTGCATCATCCCTTTGTCATTCCCTTTGTTGACCTTACTCTCTGTTATTCTGCTGTAATAACTCATAACCATGAGCACCACTGCAAACTGAGCCCTTGGAACCCTTTTGTGAGATGTGGGAGTCTGCCAGTACAGAGGATAGTCTGGGGAAGGGGCACATATTCCATAGCTATTTCTTCCATTTGGAATTTGCTGGGGTTTGGCACAAATTAGGGCAAAGGGCCCCTGAAAAGAGTCACTGTGAAATATCAGAGAAGCAAGCATACTAGGGCAACATCACAAAGAACTCGAAACAAATGAAAAGCTACCAAACCAGCTGGTACTTGAGAGAGTCAAAATTCCAGTAAGGGGGAGACTCAGAGAAGTGAGTGTGGCCTTGATAGCGATCCCCTTAAGTGAATGTGTTTCTGTCTTCATCAACTGCGCAGAGAAGAAAGACTGATGAGAGAGGAGAGAGAAGCAGAAAGATACAGAGACAGAGAGGTTGAAAACCAGGCTTCTAGTAATGAATGGGCAAAAAGAAAAAGTCTGTATTTAAGGACCCCTCAAGAGGAAGAGACAAGTGTATATCTCAAAGGCTCACTTCCACTCAGAGCTCAGAGGGTGCATGGTGCTAAGTCACAGCTTCAGTGTGTGCAAAGCCCTGGGTTTGATCCCCAGCACCAGAAGACCACAACAAGGTCACAGAAAGACCTAGAACACCAAAGAGCTTTACCCTAGAAACTGATGGGTCAGAGTAAATTAAGCATTATAAAGTTGCAACCTGGATCAAGTCAACTGAATTATTGATTAGATTAATGCAATCTACACATACCCACTCTCTTCTCACTAGGACATACTATAATCCCTTTTTGTAAAATGTGTCATACACAGTTGTAGAATTATGTGAGAATTACAAATCCTCAGAATCACTGAGGTGACAACAGAATTAAAACAGATTAACAAAGCCAGGTGTGGTGGTACATACCTGTAATCCCAGAATTTGAGAAGTTGAGGCAAGAGAATCAGGAGTTCCAGGCTAGCCTGGGCTGCATAGCAAAGTGCAGGCCACTCTGGGCTTTACAGCCAGACCCAGTCTCAAAACAAAACCAAAAAGAAGCTGAACCACAGATGACCCAACTGTTTGTGCTGTAAGATTTGAGTGATGTCACATGGGGAATTTTAGGAGAGTATGATTTTTTGTTTTATTTTCTGAATATGTTTTTGTAAAGGCATTTGGGGGCTACAGATGGCTCAGTGGTTAAGAGTACATATTGCCCTTGCATAAGACTGGAGCTCAGTTCTCAGCACCTACGTTAAGAGCCTTACAGCCACCTGTAACTCCAGCTCTGGGGGAATCCACTGCCCTCTTCTGGCCTCTGTGGATACCTACAGGTACAAGTGTGCATGCACTCATGCACAAACACACATGCACACTTCTTAAGAAAATAATAAGTTGCGAGGTGGTGGTGGTGCACGCCTTTAATCTCAGCACTCGAGAGGCAGAGGCAGGAGGATTTCTGAGTTCGAGGCCAGCCTGGTCTACAGAGTGAATTCCAGGACAGCCAGGGCTATACAGAGAAACCCTGTCTCGAAAAACCAAAATGAAAGAGAGAGAGAGAGAGAGAGAGAGAGAGAGAGAGAGAGAGAGAGAGAGAGAGGAGAGAGAGAGAGAGAAAGAAAGAAAAGGAAAGGAAAGGAAAGGAAAGGAAAGGAAAGGAAAGGAAAGGAAAGGAAAGGAAAGGAAAGGAAAGGAAAGGAAAGGAAAGGAAAGGAAAGGAAAAGAGAAAAGAAAAGAAAAGAAAAGAAAAGAAAAGAAAAGAAAAGAAAAGAAAAGAAAAGAAAAGGAAAGGAAAGGAAAGGAAGGGAAGGGAAGGGAAGGGAAGGGAAGGGAAGGGAAGGGAAGGGAAGGGAAGGGAAGGGAAGGGAAGGGAAGGGAAGGGAAGGGAAGGGAAGGGAAGGGAAGGGAAGGGAAGGGAAGGGAAGGGAAGGGAAGGGAAGGGAAGGGAAGGGAAGGGAAGGGAAGGGAAGGGAAGGGAAGGGAAGGGAAGAGAAGAGAAGAGAAGAGAAGAGAAGAGAGAAGAGAAGAGAAGAGAAGAGAAGAGAAGAGAAGAGAAGAGAAAAGAAAAGGAAAAAATAAGTCCTTTGGAGCAAGGCATGTTGTATTACAACTGTAATCCCAGCACTCTGGAGATAGAGAGTTGAGGTGGCCTGGGCTGCAGAGTGAGTTCACATGTGGACTTGGATTACATATTGAGACCCTGTCACAAATCCAAAACAAAACTGGTACAACCACAATGGAAATCAGTGTGATGGATCCTTATAAAGCTAAGACAGCCACTGAGCCAGCTTTACAACTCCTGGACATAGAGCCCAAGGACTCTGTGCCCTACTTCAGATCCCTGCATATGCATGTTTACTGTGGCTTCGTTCACTCGGAACAAGCCTTGTCCATCAGTGATAGTGACATATGTTCCAGAGAACTTAATTCAAATAAACAAGAATAACAGTATGAAATTTGAAGGAAAGTAGATGGGTCTGGAAAACATTATGCTGAGTGTGTAGCCCAGATCCAGAAAGACAAGTGCTGCTTGTTGTCCTTTACAGGCAGGTCCTAGCTGCATGCTTTAGAGTAGTCTGCTAAACAGTGAATACTGGTAAAGGTCTGAAAGGCAGAAAGGGGCTGTTAGAGTATGGAGGGGTACAGCAGACCACATAACACATGAGACGGGGGGCAGAGGGGCTAAGCAGGGAAGGACAGGGGTGATAGAAAAGAGGGCAAGGTAACTGAAAGTAAGAATGGGACCATCTAGTGATTGCCATATCCAGGGAGTCCATCCCATAATCAGCTTCCAAACGCTGACACCATTGCATACACTATCAAGATCTTGCTGAAAGGACCCAGATATAGCTGTCTCTTGAGAGACTATGCAGGGGCCTAGCAAACACAGAAGTAGATGCTCACAGTCAGCTATTGGATGGATCACAGGGCTCCCAATGGAGGAGCTAGAGAAAGTACCCAAGGAGCTAAAGGGAACTGCAACCCTATAGGTGGAACAACAATATGAACTAACCAGTACCCCGGAGCACTTGTCTCTAGCTGCATATGTATCAAAAGATGGCCTAGTCGGCCATCACTGGAAAGAGAGGCCCATTGGACTTGCAAACTTTATATGCCCCAGAACAGGGGAACGCCAGGGCCAAAAAGGGGGAGTGGGTGGATGGGGAGTGGGGGTGGGTGGATATGGGGGACTTTTGGAATAGCATTGGAAATGTAAACAAGGAAAATACCTAATTAAAAAAAGAAGAAGAAGAAGAACACAAGGTTTAGACCCAGTCCTTCAAATAGCTGCTTCTATAAACTATTTAGGATGTTTAAATAATACAAGTTATAGTCATATAGTAAACTCATGGTCATATGAGATTCTGACTTAATTACAATAAAGTGTCTTCAAGATAATTAAAATAGTAAATAGCTAAGAACAATCAATGTTTAACAACTCAGTTATACTATATATAGATAGATGGTTGTCAAAAGAACCAGAGATCTTCAGAATATGGCATTTAAAATAATTTTATTACTAATAGGTTTTCTGACTAGGAGATATGTCTGCTCCTGACAGTACCCCCTTCCCACTTCAAGGAAGGAGCTGAACATCAATGCATCCATGTGGAGTTGCTCCAATTGTGGCAAGGTAGCCACTGGGCAAAAATTCCCTGATTTCATCTGCAGACAGAATACTGTCCAGAAAGGACAAACAGATGCAGGATAGTTGACTACTAAGCTCTGCTAATACAGGGTAAGCTAGTATCTAGCTAATATCCACTTGTCAGTGAGTATATATCATGTGAGTTCTTTTGTTATTGGGTTACCTCACTCAGGATGATGCCCTCCAGGTCCATCCATTTGGCTAGGAATTTCATAAATTCATTCTTTTTAATAGCTGAGTAGTACTCCATTGTGTAGATGTACCACATTTTCTGTATCCATTCCTCTGTTGAGGGGCATCTGGGTTCTTTCCAGCTTCTGGCTATTATAAATAAGGCTGCTATGAACATAGTGGAGCATGTGTCCTTCTTACCAGTTGGGACATCTTCTGGATATATGCCCAGGAGAGGTATTTCGGGATCCTCCGGTAGTATTATGTCCAATTTTCTGAGGAACCGCCAGACTGATTTCCAGAGTGGTTGTACAAGCTTGCAATCCCACCAGCAATGGAGAAGTGTTCCTCTTTCTCCACATTCTCGCCAGCATCTGCTGTCACCTGAATTTTTATCTTAGCCATTCTGACTGGTGTGAGGTGGAATCTCAGGGTTGTTCTGATTTGCATTTCCCTGATGATTAAGGATTAAACCTTGTGTTCTTAAGTGAGTTGCATAGGCACAATGCCTATCTAAGAGTAACAACATTAAGTTTAAATTTTGTATTAATATATGAAGATTTATGCCAATGAAAACAAACTTGTATCAATATACAAATTCTGTACCAATGTAAGAAAATATAACTTCAATTTTGCATCAAAATATAAAGATTTCTCCAGTGTAGGATTATGGCTATAAATGCTTTAAAAGTAAATTTAGTAATCCATTTCCATATATCTAATTTCTTATAATGTTACTCTATCCCCATTTTTCTTTTCAGTCCCCTTCCATTTACCTAAGAAAGGATAGAGAAGAAGAAAGGAAAGATAGAAATCCTAGAGTCTAAGCTATTTAGTTTCCTTCCTTTCCAAAGTTATGACCATTATTTCCAAATTACCCCTTAAAATGAAAAAAGTCAATAATTTATAAAAATAACCATAACCAGACAGGATGGTGACTCTCCATAACTTCTTCCTGCTGAATTTGGGTGAAGAATTCCTTTTTTTTTCTTTCTTTCTTTTTTTTTTTTTTAAGGGGCAGAGAGGAGCAGGAAACTTAGGGAAAAAAATGGTTAGACTTAGGAAAGCTAGCGTTAGCATTTGTTATCCAGTCTACGTAGCTTGGAAGTTCAAGCCTTGACTGAAGTCCTGATTGAAACCATCTGAAAGGCTGGATGAACCAAGGCCATCGTGGATCAGTAGCTGCTCCTGAAAATGTTCTGGAAGCAAGTCTCTGGAAACAGCATCAGGTGAGGCAGGATCAGGCAGGGAGCTGGAACAGCAGGTCATTTCAGCATCCCCAAAGGTGAATCTTGTCAGAGCTGCATCTTGGTGTTTTGTTCTATAACATATGAATCTTACAAATTTTTAGTTCTATAAAGATATTTGTATGGACTGTGCAAAGTGCACATATCAGTTAAGGATGAATTTTTGCTCCTTGTTTGCACAGGTGAAAGGCACCTGTCTTTTTCATGAGTTAGTTTGATCAATAACCATTTGTAATGTCTTCATCCATGCCATGTGGAGGATGGCATGATAAATTTTAAGAATTCTGAAAGCAACAAGATTTACTGGCTAATTCTAGCTGAAGTTTTGGCTAGAGACATTTTTATTTCTAAGCCAGTTTCAGGAATGTTCCCATGTAGAGGGATCAGCAATTCATGTTATCTGTCCTGTTTGGTCTTCTTGAATTTTTCTTTCCTGTCTAAAGCCAAGATCTTCAAGGGGTCTTCCTCTGTCATGTCTGATCCCTTTGGAAGAGGTCTAAAGTCTTTTCTCCTTTCCTGTTTAAACAAATACAAAGCCTCTCTCCCAAAATAGTGTGTCCTTGGTCTGGCAACCTGAAATCAATTGAGTCAGTTCAGCAGCCTCTTTTCTTTATGCTGGTCTACTCTGGCCTCTCTCCCAGGGGATCAGTAATGTCATTAACACCACCAAACTTATAACCACCTTCATTTTGATAATTAAAACAACTAAAAACAATTGTAAGCAATTATTATTATTTGTTGAGATAGGGTTTCTCTATCTCCATTCCTTTGTTTCCTACATTTGAGATCAAAGGCCTGGATTTCTCTATTCTTCCACGTATAGTTAAAAACAATTACCATTATTTCTCCCTTCTATCCTTAAAACAATGCAATTTTCCTTTAGTCCTCCCTTCTAAAGAGATTAGTATCTGTGGATATATAATTATATCCCCTTTCTCTTTATAAAACATGAATTAACATCCTTTCCTGTGTATTTAACTTTCATTAAATTCCCTTCTATTTTCTATATGAGCCTATTTTAGGCCAATTTATGGATCAATATCAGCTGTCAATTCCAGAATTCCTGCAGAATCTACATTCAAAGAATCTGGTTGCTTGCAAAGCATTGACTTCTTAAATTTCCATTCATTTTTCTATTCCTATCTTATTTAGGCCTGCTCTCTGCATAACCTTATCCCAGCAGGAGCTGTCAGCATCCCTGGCTTAACCTCTCCTGAGCAGCTTAGAAGCTTTTGAGGAAGACTCAGGCTGAATCTCTAGCCTGCTGCCCAGCGCCCAGCGTGCCTGAATCCACTTGGGGTGCAGGTGTCTTAGTTTTAAGCCATGAACCTCAGAATTATGTGTTCCAGAATAGCATGAATTTCGTTCTAGTTCTGAATCCACATGGGTTGGATAGAAACTACATTGAGTAAGAAACCAATTCTCCCTGCCTCCTAATCTTAAAGGAACAGCATGTCTTTTCCACTCAGGAATCTCCAATTAATTTTTAAAGGTGAAATTTGTCCTACATTAAGGACCTCATGTAATATAAAATTTTAATAAATCCTGACACGGGGTTCCTTCCTGCCTTAGACCATTTATGTTCCCAGATAAAGCACACACACATACACACATCCTTTATATTTTAATATGCCTTATGCAGTACAATAGCTGGGTCACTGCCTAACCTCCATGCTGTTAGAATCTACCTTCCACTGATAACTCCTAGTTGCTACTTACTGATGTCTATGTTCCATCTTGGCTGCTCTACACTCGTTAGTCAGCCCTCTAGGCCTAGAGCCCAGGGTGCTCACCTTGCTTCTCTATCCCATGGCAACTCTTGTCTCTGTCCTGAACACCCTAAGGCATGGTGTCTCTCTGTCCTTCCTCTTCCTCGAGGTCCTAAGCCCAGGAAAACTAAAACCCATCTCTCTCGCTCTTCTCACCAGGTATTGGCTGATGGCATCTTTATTTACCAATCAGAATTAACTGAGAGAATGTTCCCAGAAGCTATGTGCAGGCCCTCTCATGCAAACAGTTCTGGCATTTCTCCATAGTACAGGCTCTGAAACATGTACATGTATGAAGTTTTATATACTTGGCTTAGTAAGTCAGATATAAGACCAAAGAAGAGTTCTGTATACACACAGGACTCTAATATTACCCATATTAATCTGAGGGTTTTTTTATTTTAGCCTGATGAACTTCATTTAGTATTTTTCTGCTTATTCTCTCTCTTTCTCTCTCTCTCTCATTCTTTGAGTATTCCATACATCATATTTTGATCATACTCACCCTCTATTCCTTCAACTCTCCTAAGAACCACTCTCACTACGCATGCCCCCCAATAGTGATGGCACATTTAAAAAAATTTTTTTTCTTTAATTACATATATCTTAGTTAGGGTTTCTATTGCTGTGGGGACACCATGGCCACAGTAAGTCTTATAAAGGAAAGCATTTAATTGGGGCTGACTTACAGGTTCAGAGGTTTAGTCCCTCATTGTGGAAAACATGGTGGCATGCAAGCAGACATGATGCTGGAGAAGGAACTAAGAGTTCTGTATCTGGATCCTCAGAAAGTAGGAAGAGAGGAGTGAGCTACTGGGCCTGGCTGGAGCTTCTGAAACCTCAAAGCCCACCCCCAATAACAAGGCCACACTTCCTAATCCTGTCAAATAATGTCGCTTTTTATGAGCCTTTGGGTGCCATAGTGTGTGTGTGTGTGTGTGTGTGTGTGTGTGTGTGTGTGTGTGTGTGTGTGTGTGTGTGTGTGTGTAACCGTGGAGGCCCAAGGTGTTGGATTCTCCTGGAGGTGGAGTTATAGACAGTTTTGAGCTGTCTGTTGTGGGTTATAGGCCGCTGCAAAAGGAGCAGGTGCTCTTAAGTTCTGAGTCATCTTTTGAGTCCCAACTGTGGGAGTGCTTTTTTTTTTTTCTTTCCATTTTTTATTAGGTATTTAGCTCATTTACATTTCCAATGCTATACCAAAAGTCCCCCATACCCACCCACCCCCACTCCCCTACCCGCCCACTCCCCCTTTTTGGCCCTGGCGTTCCCCTGTTCTGGGGCATATAAAGTTTGTGTGTCCAATGGGCCTCTCTTTCCAGTGATGGCCGACTAGGCCATCTTTTGATACATATGCAGCTAGAGTCAAGAGCTCCGGGGTACTGGTTAGTTCATAATGTTGATCCACCTATAGGGTTGCAGATCCCTTTAGCTCCTTGGGTACTTTCTCTAGCTCCTCCATTGGGAGCCCTGTGATCCATCCATTAGCTGACTGTGGGCATCCACTTCTGTGTTTGCTAGGCCCCGGCATAGTCTCACAAGAGACAGCTGCATCTGGGTCCTTTCGATAAAATCTTGCTAGTGTATGCAATGGTGTCAGCATTTGGATGCTGATTATGGGGTGGATCCCTGGATAAGGCAGTCTCTACATGGTCCATCCTTTCATCTCAGCTCCAAACTTTGTCTCTGTAACTCCTTCCAAGGGTGTTTTGTTCCCACTTCTAAGGAGGGGCATAGTGTCCACACTTCAGTCTTCATTTTTCTTGAGTTTCATGTGTTTAGGAAATTGTATCTTATATCTTGGGTATCCTAGGTTTTGGGCTAATATCCATTTATCAGTAAGTACATATTGTGTGAATTCCTTTGTGAATGTGTTACCTCACTCAGGATGATGCCCTCCAGGTCCATCCATTTGGCTAGGAATTTCATAAATTCATTCTTTTTAATAGCTGAGTAGTACTCCATTGTGTAGATGTACCACATTTTCTGTATCCATTCCTCTGTTGAGGGGCATCTTCTGGATATACCAGTTGGGGCATCTTCTGGATATATTCCCAGGAGAGGTATTGCTGGATCCTCCGGTAGTACTATGTCCAATTTTCTGCTGTCACCTGAATTTTTGATCTTAGCCATTCTGACTGGTGTGAGGTGGAATCTCAGGGTTGTTTTGATTTGCATTTCCCTGATGATTAAGGCAATAAAAGTTGTTGGAGCCTTCTCATTGGAGCTTTATTCCATCCACCAAGTGTGTGTGTGTGTGTGTGTGTGTGTGTGTGTGTGTGTGTGTGTGTGTGTACATATATCAAATTCTTGGAGCCTCTTTTTCTGCTTCATCCAGAGTGAGTGAGTATTTTTTTTCTCTGTGCATGACTTTCTTTTTCTCTTTCTCTGGCTCACAAAGAGTTAACAAACCTTGAGCCTCTCACCTAAACAGTGAGCAATCTCCAGATAATCCCCTGCTGTTAACAGCAGGAAATAATTGCTAGAAACCCGTGGCTTTTAGCCACAGAACAGCAAGAAAGAGTTAATCTTCCAGAGTCTTCTGGCTCAAACAATCTTTGGCCTTCCTCAGATACTGTTTCACACCTCAGTTCTGCTGAAGGCCAGGGCTGGTCTCTGGCAGGGAAGGTGGAGAACCACCAATTTAGATACTCTGGTAGCTGTTCCAAGAAGGATGGCTATTCCACAGAACAGTGGTGTGCTTTCGCACCCTTTGAGTAACTGGCTTTTTTTTTTGCATGTCTTTCCATTAAGACTAGTATCTGACTAAACATTCACTCTCTGTTACTAGCCCCCCATAAGTTCATTATAAGTTTAAAGCAACATTTTTTATGTCATAAGTTAGCATGGTTTTGTCACGAGACAAGTCAGCTGCCTTGTGTTCCATTGGTTTTAAATTTTTGTATAGATAAATCAGTTAATACTTTATTTTTTTGTTCCTGCAGCTACAATAAATTGTCCATTCCCAGTTTGTGACTTTAGTTACTAGACAGTAGTCTTGCAGCCAACCTAGAAGAAATGTTTTCCTTGATCGTAATTTTGTTCCAAGCCTGCTTTCTGTTTCTAGTGCAACTAGCCCATGACACATGAAGGTTTACAGAGCTCTATTTGCAGCTTTTATACTACAGAGGGCCTGAGATTACTTGTATAAACTTAAGAATTCTATATAATCGTTATCAGAAATTGTGAAATCATTGATTTGTTTACACAGCATTACTACATGAGAATACATCTTCATGTTGATCTGCAGAAAATCTCATTAGGCTATGTAATAGTGACAGGAAAAGGCATATTAGCAGTGAGAAGAAATCCAGGGATGACGTCTCTAAGAACTCACCCACCACAGGCCATGCAGAATGGTAGGCCATCTCCAGTAAGCCCATTTGCACACCTTAGCCTTTCCTAGATGGCTTCTGACACTTCCCAATGCCATGACCCTTTAATTTCAGTTTCTTATGTTGTGGTGATCCCCCACTATAAAGTTGTTTCATTGCTATTATATATCTGTAATTTTGTTACTGTTATGAATCATAAATAGCTAATATGCAGAATATCTGATACACAGCCCCCAAAGGGGTCAAGACCTATAGGTTGAGAACCAGTAGTCTAAGTATTTAGTAGTTTTCACTAACTGTACTAGTTTTCTGAGAAGGAGGTCCACAGAATTCCTCATGCTGTCACCCTAGAAGAAGCATCATCATCTGATTAGAAAACAAACAAACTGCCATCAACTCTGGGCTTGAGAGCTGCCAATGGCCTTCTCCTGTGAGACCAATGGATGGACCTTTTTGACACTATCACTATATCCAGTCTTCAGGTGCTATCTGAACCTCCTTTTGAGAAAGAACAAACAAAAACAATAGGGATGTGGCTGCTTTGCTGAAATGGGGCTATGTAACCAGAAACATTCAGTTAGGATAGACTTGAGGACGTAGTGCTGGGACCAGAAGCTTTCCAGGAACTTAGAGTTGAAGGCAGATATAAAAACAGTAGATGATATGTGGTTTTAGTGGTGAATGATCTTGTTGCCAAAACCACTGCTAAGTTTTATGTCTGAAGCATAAAGAGTGCCTGTAATAAAAGCGAAACAAGACTAGCCCCAGTATGCCAACTTATGACTAACAGTAAACAAATGAGCCAAAACACAAACACAAAACTCCACTTTCTCAACACTGCTTTCTATTACAAGATCTCTTGATGCCTTCTAAGGTTAAGGCCTCTGAGCAGCCACCAAATTATTGGTAATCACTAAGATCTGGATACAATAGCTGCTTATAAAGGCTGTCACACAAAAGTGTGTTGTGGATGTCTGACTCTCTGTCTGAAATCCAAATGGTCATAAACAAACACTTTATATACTAGTTACTTTACTCCTGCTATGAAACGTTGTTGTCTGTGGGAATAAAATCAAGTACTCAAAATAGAAATGACCAGAAAGACAAGTCCTACCCCAACAAAATATACACATTAGCACAAAATAATGAAAGCATCATCATTTCTGTAAGTTTTGTTTGTTGGTTGGTGACAAGTACTTAGAAGCATTTAAGCTAAGCATGGTAGCTTATCCATTTGTTACTTCTATACTGCGGATGCTGGAGCAGGTGTCTTGACATGAGTTTAAGGCTAATCTGTACTATATATAGTAAGTTCCACCCAGCCTAGGCTACAATGTAAGACTCTTGTAAAAGTAACTTTTATTCACCAAATGTAACTGTCCTCTCAGAGGCTTACATCTGAATAACATCACCCTTTCTAGTTCTTTCCGAACTCTGGCTGGCTGGTTTAACTCAGCTGTTCTGGCTCAAACTCCTCTCCAAGCTGACTGGTACAAACTGGCTCCTCTCCACTGATTGAATTGCTCTACTTGGAAAAACTGCCTCTGAATTCCACAAACTGAACTGCACTGACTTCACTGATTGCATGAACTGAATGGAACTGAATGGAACCGAATGGAACCGAATGGAATTGAATGGAATTGGATGAACTCACTGCACTCAACTGAACTGCACCAAACTGCACTGAACTGAACTCACCTGCCTTGCCTGAAATCAACTAAACTGCACTCACCAAACTACCCTCCACTCCTGACTCACTCTGTGCTGCTCCTAAGTCTCCTCTCTTTCCTGTCTGTTCTTATGAGTTTTGGGTGTATCCTGTCTCTGACTTATTGTCAGTTCTTTCTCTGATTTGTCATTTTGTCTGCCGCTCACTTAGACATCCCTTTCAAATATGGGTACTTCCTTCTACAAACTAACTTTACCTTTGTTGTTTGGGATTGAAGGTGTGTGCTAAGGGCATGTCTGTATTCCAGACAGAGGGATTACAGATGTGTCTGTATTCCAGACAGAGGAATTACAGATGTGTCTGTATTCCAGCCATATTACACAGACCTAGAAGGTCTCTGGATGTGATCCCTTGCCAGAGAAGCCATGCTACTGGGTAAACATTCCTCTAAAAACTCTATCTCAAAAGAAAAAAGCCTGCTCATAAAGTATTTTCGTATAGAAACTCCCAACTAGGAGTTAACTAAAATTAATTGGCTGAGAAGGATGAGAAACTATAATGATGTATTTTCTTACTAAAATTAATTGAACAGATATATGAACATAAATATAGAAATTTAACTCCTTTTAGTAACATGTTCACATCGTATTTTAGCATTCCAAACCTTGTATTTATACATGTGCCTCTTTGGTAACTAGTTCTTACTGTATCTATCTGTTCAGATCCTTCATTAAAAAAAGAAGAAGAAGAAGAAGAAGAAGCTTGACTTCTTCAGATGAAAGAAAGCAACAATTTATGGGGTGATTTGCTGTTGTTGTTGTTGTTGTTGTTGTTGTTGTTGTTGTTGTTGTTGTTTAAAGACAGGATCTCACTATACTCTCTTGGCTAGCCTAGAACTTGCTATGTAGATGAGATTGGCCTTGTGTAATGAGAACTCACAAAAGACATGGAATCGGTGACAGGAGGATCAGGGAGAAGATGTAGGTGGAGGAGCTATAGGAGTGGAGGTCTGGGGGCATGAAAGACCTTGATGTTAGAGAGTCTTAGTACAGAGTGAGAGAGCCTCAAGACCAACTTCAGGTTCAGTAAGTCACTAGGACTCCAGGGAGTTCACACACACAGCTGTGGTTTGTTCCAGCACAAGAACACACTAAAACCCATCCAGTGGAAGGGACACAGAGTCCAGAAGTCCCTCTGTGAAGCCTCCTTTCTCCTCTAGGTTGGCTCAGCACACTGCTGACTTCTCCTGCATTGGTGTGAGACAACATGAAGACTTGTCAAGCAGGACAGCTCACTCAAACTGAGCACACAAGAGTTTTTACCAGTCAGTTACATAGCTATTGTTGACTGCCCACATATGACCTTTAGCCTCTGGCATGTCTGGAGGATGAGCTGACCCTGTGGTCAAAAACACATAATGGAGGGATTAGGGGGTCACCTTTCAGGAGCTAAGGACAGGGCCTGATCTTTCCTTGGAGATAATTAATGAGTTCTTTCCACATCTATGTCCAAAGATTCTGACTTGTTGGAAGCTGAGAGGTAGTGAGGCCCAGATGAAAACACTGTGGGCTAACAAATGAGAAGGGGAAATGCTGCTGAGGGAAGACAGTTCAAAAGTATACATGAAATTAGCACATGGGTTTTTGTGGAGTGGTTTTATAATTGTTTCCCTTAGCACATCACCAGGAAGAGTAAGAATAAGACCAAAATCTTAAGAGAAGGGAGTTGGTGAAGAAGACGGAGGAAGAATCAGCCCAGCGTACTGTGTGGTGTAACAGGGGGCTGAATGGATTACACCAAAGCTAGGCCAGGCCATGCAACCAGCAAATATTTCTTAAATTGAAGAAATAATGGAAGTGGAACTTTCAAGAAAACTATAGAGCCAGGATGTTGTAACAATAAACGATTAATCCTGATGGCGGGTTTGCTCCCTGCCTCAACAATTTATGTTCCTGAATGAAAGACACACACACACACACACACACACACACACACACACACACAGCCTTTATGTTTTAATATGCCTTAAGCAACACAATAGCTGGGCCACGCCTAACCTCCATACTGTTAATCCCAAGTTATTACTTACTAATTCTATATTCCATCTTGGCCACTTTTGACCTACTTGTGACACTCTCTGGGCCATACTTTCGTATGACCCAGAGCCCAGGTTCTCTCCTTGCTTTTCTACCCCACCACAGCCTCTGTGTAACTTCTCTGTCCACACTCTCCACCAACAATCATGGATCTCTTCCTTCTCCTTCCTGCTCCTGGTCCCAAGCACAGGAAATCCTAAAATCCTGCCTGTCTGTCCTCCCCAGCTATTGGCTGTTGGTACCTTTATTTACCAATCAGAACCAGCTAAGAGCAGGTTCCTAGAAGCTACATGCAGACACTCGCACAAGCAGGTTTTTGAGGAACAAAATTAACATTCATAATACAAGCAGCTACACCAGGAGTCATGTACATTCCTATAACCCTGGTTCTCAGAAGACTAAGACAGGATGATTCCAAGTTTGAGGTCATGGGCTATGGGACACATAGGAGTGTTCCAAACAAAACAAATAGCTAAGTGCTGGTCAAATACCTGAAATCCCAATATTAAGGAGGTAGAGGAAAAATCTGTCTAAGGCTAAATTGAAGTTATGGATTAACAGCTTTGGCAGAGAAGATTTCAAAACAGTCTAGTATTGTCTGTATTGTGTGGTTATTAGTGGCCAGTCTTATGCAGATTTATAATGAAAAGGAGCAACCAAATAAGAAAAAAAAATTTTAATGTACAGTTTGAGAAGAAAAGGAGTATTAGGAAGTTTAATGGAGTCAAATCCAGTGCTCAAGGAAATGAAAAATTTATAGAAAAGCCTGATGCTAAATGTAATAAAGGGAGTGATCTCAGGGCAAGAGCCCACCCAACTAAGCTTCCAGCTTGTGAAAAAGAAATAAAGAAGGGTTCAGGACCAGGTGTGCACACCTTAACCCCAGCCCTCGGAGGCAGAGGCAAGTGGATCTGTTAGTTTGAGGTCAGTGTGGTATACAGACCAAGTTTCTGTCTAGCCAGACTTAGACAGTGAAAGAAACAATCAAAGACATAAAGCTGGTGAAAATGTATTTGAATGAAGGGCCATATTCCAGCCCCAGCAAGCAGCAGAACTTGACAGCTTCAGACACATGGTTCTGGCTTTAGTGTCAAGAATACAAAAAAGGGATTATGTAATCTCCTTGTGAGACTAAAGAAAACCACTAAAACCAGGCATATGTCAGGGGTGTCTCTGAATGGAGGCCCGAAAAGACCATTGCATGAAGCTATGAAGGTCAAGTCTGGCTTGCCTTGGAGACCCCAAGATGTTGAGATACCAGAGCTATACAGTACCTACTGAGGAGAGCTGCTAACAGCAAGTGGAACCAGTCCAGGAGAAAGAAGTGTGTTACAGTCAACAAAACTGAAAAGAGTTGGACATCTGAAGAGCACTTTGACATCAGACATGAGATGCAGAGTTTGGAGTCTTCCCATCTGGATTTTATTTCCTCACTGGGCTCCCTCTCCTCCCTTTTGAAATAGTAATGTATATCCTGCACCATCATGTGTTAGAAATATGTGATCTGCTTTTTGATTTTGATTATAGGGATTACAGATAAAAGATTGCCATCAGTCTAATAGCTTTTAAACTTTAAACACTGTTGAGACTTTGATAGGCTATGGTGACTTTTGAAGTTGGACTGAATGCTGTCCATGCATTATGGCATGGCTATGAGCCTATGGGGGGCTGGGAGTGGAATCTGGTGATTTGAATAAAAATGGCCTCTATAGGCTCACAGGAGCGTGTTTCCATTAGGAGATATATGGTCTTTGAAGGAGGTATGTCCTTGACAGTGAGCGTTGAGATTTCAAATGCTCAACCCAGGTCCACTGTCTTCTCTCTCTCTCTCTCTCTCTCTCTCTCCCCCCACCCCACCTTTTCCCTGCTGCTACTGAAAGACTCCGAGATGAGCCCCTCGCTCACGCCTCAGGACAATAGCGGACACCCAAGAACTCACGACAGACCCAGCTTGTTGCAAACCACATGAGGCTTTATTCGGGGAAAGCCAGAGCTCTGGGGACGACTCATATCCCACGCAGGGGTAGAGGAGTCGGCCCCGAGGGGAAAGAGGTCCCAGTTTTTATAGGCCCTCAGGGGGGAAAGGAGAAGGGGGAGAGTAGGGGATTTCCAGATCTAAACAATGTCTATTCTCAAAAAATGGGTATGGGAGGGGTACAAGGAAAGAGTCTAATGAAGGTGCAGCAATGGGCACACACCTGGTCAGAACATTGGCAGACACACAGGTTCAAGGAGTGGCCAGAGCATTGTGCACCTCTATTTTTCTAAATCAGTGAAGCTAGTTCTGCTAACACTGACGTCTATCTTGCCAATTTCAGGGCTTCTGTGTCCTTTTACATTCTGCCAGGATCTTTCACTACCTGCTGATCTAGATTTAGACCTCTCAGTCTCCTCTACCATATCTGCCACACTGTCATGCTTCCCACTATGATGACCACGGACTAAACCTCTGAAGCTGTAAGCCAGCCCCAATTGAATGTGGTCCTTATAAGGGTTGCTGTAGTCCTGGTGTCTCTTCACAGCAATAGAGACCCCAACTAAGACAGCATACACCTGTGATTTCAGCACTCTGGAAACTGAGGAAAGAGTTTGAGGCCAAGATAGGCTATGTATGAAACCCTGACTCAAAATAAGCAAACAAAAAATAAATAAGTAGATAAGTAAGTGAAGATGTGGAGGTTAAAATGGGATGCAAAACAAAAACAAAACAGAAACCAAAAAAATTAAACAAAAAGAAAAAACACAAAACAAAAACAAAAAGTCCCACACAAAACAAAACAACAACAACAAAAAAACACAAAGCACATACACAAAACAAAAAAACACCCAACCAAACAACAACAAAAAACCTAAACACAAAACACATAAAAACAAAATAAAAAATAAAACAAACAAAACACCCTGCTTTTAAAGATGAGACCTTTTCCACCCAGAACTGCAGTGAGCTCTTTCTCTTTGCCTTTCAGGAATAAAGGAATACCTTTCCTTTATAATGTGACAATTTTTATGGTTTGTTTGTGTGTTTGTTTGTATTGGTTTTGGTTTTGGTTTTGGTTTTGGTTTTAGTTTTAGTTTTAGTTTTTTCAAGACAGGGTTTTTCTGGCTGTCCTGGAACTCTCTCTGTAGACCAGGCTGGCCTTGAATTCACAGAGATCCACCTGCCTCTGAGCACTGAGATTAAAGGTGTGTGTCACAATGCCTGGCTTAATTTTTATACCTTCTATCTTCCTGGCCTTACCATGCTGTTGATCTTATCAGCTTTATTAATATGTTTAAAGTTATCTTTATAGCTATCTACATCTAGGTAGAAATTTTTTATATTAGAATATATGGAAAGTATAATCCGCCCATTTTTTTTTTCTTCAACATTTTATAGTCAAGTAAAGCCCTTCAAACAGTGAAGGAACATGGCTCCTGTGTCTATACCTTCACTCAGTCCGGCTCCCTCCCACTCTCCTGTCAGCTCCCACATTGTGAAATATCCCCCAGGAGAGGAAATGAGCAGTCTCTGGAGGACCTCACGATGTGAGGCCTCTGTAAGGATCTGCAAGTTTGAATCTCAAGTGTGAGGGTTGGTGTTTCCGCCTTTATTTTCCGAAGAATTCCACAGGCAATCAGTGTTCTTTGTTCCTTGATTGAGGAATTCACCACTGAAACCATGTGGCCTTGAGTTCACTCTGTGTGATAGTGGATAGAACATTCAATGTGGCTTTAACTTGGATTTTTAAAATTTTCGGTATCAGTTATTCATGCTTTCTCACCATTTTCTTGGTAACCCAATCATGAGTTTGCCAATTTTGTGTTGTTTCTATTTGGGGGCAACCACAGATACTATGAATATTTCTGTGCCAGTTTTTACATGGACAAGCATTTTCATTTGAACTGAACTGCTGGACTCTGTGTAACGTCCTTCTGGGAAGTCTTGGGCTGTTCTCCAGTGTCCATCCCGCTCCTCACTGGCCCAGGCCATGGCAGTCCCTCCACTTGCCCGCCAAGCCAGCGATGACACTTCTGTTCTCGAGGCCAGCACATTGCAAGTGGTTTTGCTGTGCGCAGCACTCTGCTGCATGTCCGCATGACATTTTTCAGTCTTTACCGGAGACTCTCTTTTCTTTGGCTGCTAAAATCCGATACCTTGTTCTTCCCATTGACTTTGCATATTTTTGTGTTTTCACCCAAGAAACTTTTTAATCTGAGGTAACTATGTTTTCTTCTAGAAGTTTTATAGTTTAAGGTTTTACAGTTGCCTGTTGTATACAATTCAACTTAATTTTGAATATGATTTAAGGAATCAGTGATTAATCTCCTCCCTCCATAAATACCAAGCACCTTCTGTTGAACTCCTATTGAGTTTTAAGTGGCTTGGTGTTAAAAATAAATGTAACTGACCCTGTGTGGGGCTCTATCTAACTGGCCTGTTCTAGGCTCTCTGATCTAGCAGTCCTTGTATCAATCTTTTGCCAGTACTAACCTGTTTTCATTACTGATGCTCAGTGTCTCAAGTAGCAGCCAGCTTAAGGCTGGGAAGGGGAGACAGAGTCCAGGTACCATTTGATCTCAAAGCTCACCACTACAATGACAAGCGTCAGTCTACAACACTCACATCAGGTACTGACTCCGAAGCAGGTGGCAGAGAGGTTCACAGGCAAGACTTGTAATCTGTCCATCACTCGGTGTGTCTCAGGTGGCAGCTCTTTCCTCTGGATCTTCTTATCTCTCTGCAGCCAAGGTGTCAGTCAGTTGTCCCCTGGTTGGAGAGCAAGACAGCATGACAGTCTTCACCATCACAGCATCAAGGTCTCTGCCTGCCTGCTGTGAGCCTCTGCTCTCCTTAGCTACAAGGGGCAGCCACACTCTAGTCAGTCACGCTCTTGCATCATTGTATAGTACGTCAGGCTTACCTGATACACACAGAGCTGACATGAGCTGGCTGCTCCTCCCTGTGACATCCACCTGAGTCCTATTCTTATTTCTTATTTACATGCTCTCTACATTCCATCCCCTGAATCCTCATGGCACTCGAAGGGGTCATGGGGACACACAAGGGCACATAGGCCAGGGGTACCTGACTCATGCGACACATTTTCTGTAAACTCAGTTTTGCACAGCTTGAATAGTGGCCTAATTAGCCTCTCCAGGTTTGGTGGTAGGTTACACCTTTTGCACTTGTTAAAATTGTGACTGGGGGAGGAGGGTTCCATGTAGTATAAGCATTAAGTTGAAACAGGATTTCATCTAAAATTGGTTTTATCAGTTGTCTTGTTCAATATGCTTCTAATGTTTTTGGATAATGGGGTGCTATGGTAGATTTAGCTCCATACCAGTCTCCATGGAGCAAGGCTTTTGCAGATTCACCATCATGTACGATCAGCTTTGCACAGATCACATTGATAATGATTGCCTTTGTTTGTATAGACTACAAAAATGGAGACTGTGCACTGGAGTGCCTGTCTAACTGGTTCCTCACATAGTGGGTATCTGGCCATTGGCAAGTGGAAACCAACAGTATTGCTGTTTTACTCAGACAATTATAAGCTATATTGGTGGTCTGTGTCCCTGCAATGTTGTCTTCTACTCCTTCCAGGTAGCACATGTGTGTTGTAGTGCTACACATGCAAGATTGTGGTTTTCTCCCTGGTGTCGCTGTTGCTGTCCATGGTTATGGAATGGGGTCAGTAAGCACTCATGGCTGTCTGTAATGTTGTACACCCAACTCCATTGTTTTCCACTGTTGTTTTAAGTATGGGAAGTTTTTAGTTTTCTTTTATTTATTTTTATTTTACCATATTCTTTAAAATTTATAAAATATTGTAACAATAAAAATGAGTATTATAAAAGTTGTTTGATATAAAACAACAGTCAATTGAACAGTCTTATGCAGATACTTGTCTACAGCAATACTGAAAACACCTGTTTTTCTCAATATAAATTTTAAATAACTCCAAATTAACTGTATGATATTTTAAAATAATATATCACTATTAGTTTTTTTTAAATGAACATAAATAGAAAAAGTCTTTTTGTTTGTTTGTTTGTTTTGCTTTTAGTAGAGCTTAAAATCTTGGCTCTTATTGTGGTACAAACCCAAAATAAGAACAATTTTTAGACATTGGAGTTCATTGTGATAAGGTTGTACTTCAACGTCCTTCACATCACCAAAGGATTTTACCTCCATAGTAGCTAAGCTAAGAGTTGACAGTTCTGCTGCCCCAAGGAATGAATTGTAGGCAAAAATTTGCTGCTATGGTCAAAGCTATTTGGCTTGAGTGATTGTTGTCATTCTCAGCCCACAGGGAACAGGCTACATTCATTTTAGAAATGGCATATGTATTAAAATTGTCTATCCATGAAGTCATTCATCAACTGTTTCAATGAACAATGGCTCTGCTTGGAGGGTAGCATAGACATTATTAGGTGAGGGTAAGATTCTGGTTCATTGGCTGTGATGATTTTGAAAAACATTCATCTCAGAAAAAGAATAACTTATAAGGTCCTCTTCTTCAAAATTGATACAATAATTATTCAGTCTCACTCTTTGTTGTTCTCTTACAAGCCACCTCTCAAATTAATTGTCTATGTTTCTTTTGGCTGCATAAATAATTTTGAAACATGTAAGCTGTTCTGAAAACCATAGTATTGTGTAAAGCATCAAATAAACAATCCTACTAATAGAGAGGCTGAGATAGGAGAACCATGATTTCAAAACCATTATGTGGTACACAACAAGACACTGTCATGTACAAACACACAGAAAGTGTATATGGGTTGTACAATATTGGGCCTATCTCTCCAATTACCAAATTAGAGAGACCACTGGATGACAGACAACAAATTTCTAATTCCTCATATTTTTAAATTTCAATCAATTAGGATATATTGGTAATATTAATTTTCATGTTAAGAGATATTAAGGAAAAGTGATGTGGACAAAGAGGAACACTCCTCCATTGCTGGTGGGATTGCAAGCTGGTACAACCACTCTGGAAATCAGTTTGGTGGTTCCTCAGAAAACTGGACATAGTATTACCTGAGGACCCAGCTATACCACTCCTGGGCATATACCCAGAAGGTGCTCCAATATGTAATAAGAATACATGCTCCACTATGTTCATAGCAGTCTTATTTATAATAGCCAGAAGCTGGAAAGAACCCAGACGTCCTTCAACAGAGGAATGGATACAGAAAATGTGGTACATTTGCACAATGGAGTACTACTCAGCTATTTAAAAAGGATGAATTCATGAAGTTCTTAGGGAAATGGCTGGAACTAGAAAATATCATCCTGAGTGAGGTAACCCAATCACAAAAGAACACACATGGTATGTACTCACTGATAAATGGATATTAACCCCAAAGCTACAAATGACCAAGATACAATTCGCAGACTACATGAAGCTCAAGAAGAAGGAATACCACAGTGTGGATACTTCAGTCCTTCTTAGAAGGGGGAACAAAATACCCATTGGAAGAAATACAGAGACAACGTTTGGGAAAGAAACTGAAGGAAAGGCCATTCAGTGACTGCTGCACCTGGGGATCCATCCCATATACAGTTACCAAACCCAGACACTATTGTGAATGCCAACAAGTGCTTACTGACAGGAGCCTGATATAGCTCTCTCCTGAGAGGCTCTGCCAGAGCCTGACAAATACAGAAGTAAATGCTTACAGCCATCCATTGAACTGAGCACAGGGTCCCCAATGGAGGAGCTAGAGAAAGGACACAAGGAGCTAAAGGGGTTTGCAGGAACAACAATATGAACCAACCAGTACCCTCAGAACTCCCAGGGACTAAACCACCAACCAAAGGGTACACATGGAGAGACCCATGACTCCAGTTGCATGTGTAGCAGTGGATGGCCTTGTGGGACATAAATGATGGGAAAGGCCCTTGGTCTTGTGAAGGCTCGATGCCCCAGTGTAGGGGAATGCCAGGACAGGGAAGCAGGAGTGGGTGGGTTAGTGAAAAGGGAAGGGGTGATGGGATGGGGGGTTTTCAGAGTAGAAATGAGAAAAGAGGATAAAATTTGCAATGTAAATAAAGAAAACCTCTAATAAAAAAATTTTTAAAAAGGAAAAGTGATTGTTACTTCCTGTTATTTTTATTGTTAGAGGTGGAATTATGTTTGTGTGGGTGTGTTGAAAGATTACTTTCTTGCTTCTTCTAGGGTATAGTTTTGCTCCTTATGTTGGTGTTTTCCATCTGTTATCCTTTGTAGGGCTGGATTTGTCGATAGATATTGTATAAATTTCATTTTGTCATGGAATATCTTGTTTTCTCCATCTATGGTAATTGAGAGTTTTGCTGGGTATAATAGCCTGGGCTGGTATTTGTGTTCTCATAGGGTCTATATGACATCTGCCCAGGATCTTCTAGCTTTCATAGTCTCTGGTAAAAAGTCTGGTGTAATTCTGATAGGTCTGCCTTTATATGCCTTTTTCCCTTACTGCTTTTAAAATTCTTTGTTTTGTGCATTTGGTGTTTTGATTATTATGTGATGGGAGGAATTTCTTTTCTGGTCCAATCTATTTGGGGTTCTGTACACTTCTTGTATAGTCATGGGAATTTCTTTCTTTAGGTAAGGGAAGTTTTCTTCTATAATTTTGTTGAAGATATTTACTGGCCCTTTAAATTGGAAATCTTCCCTCTCTTCTATACCTATTATCCTTAGGTTTGATCTTCTCATTGTGTCCTGGATTTCCTGGATGTTGTGGGTTAGCAGCTTTTTGCTTTTTGTGTTTTCTTTGACTGTTGTGTCAATGTTTTCTATGGTATCTTCTGCACCTGAGATTCTCTCTTGTATCTCTTGTATTCTGTTGGTGATGCTTGCATCTACGACTCCTGATCTCTTTCCTATGTTTTCTATCTCCAAGGTTGTCTTGCTTTGTGATTTCTTTAGTAGTTCTAGTTCCATTTTTAGATCCTGAATGGTTTTGTCCATTTCCTTCACCTGTTTGGTTGTGTTTTCCTGTAATTCTTTAAGGAATATTTGTGTTTCCTCTTTAAGGGCTTCTATCTGTTTGTCTTCTCCTGTATTTCTTTAAGGGAGTTATTTATGTCCTTGTTAAAGTCCTCTATCATCATTGTGAGAAATGATTTTAGATCTGAATCTTGCTTTTCCAGTGTGATGGTGTGTTCAGGACTTGCTATGGTGGGAGAATTGGGTTCTGATGATTCCAAGTAACCTTGGTTTCTGTTGCTTATGTTCTTATGCTTGCTTTCCACCATCTGGTTATCTCTAGTGCTATCTGCCCTGGCTATATCTGACTGGAGCCTGTCCTTCCTGTGATCCTGGGTGTGTCTGAGCTCCTGGGAGTCAAGCTGCCTCTGGGACCCTAAGAACCTGGTGTGACCAAGCTCCTGGGATCCTGGGATCCTGGGTGTGTTATGGTGTCTGGGAGTAGAGCTTCTTCTGGTTATTGTGGGACTCACTGCGAAGTTTGCACCCAAGGTCTGCTCAGGGCACTGGCCCAGACAGACCAGAAGGAACCTGTGCCACTGGCCTGGTGCAGTTCCTGCGTGCCTGGGTCCCACTGGTCCCAGTTACTCCCCAGGAATTTTTTAGGTTTAATACCATAATCCCAAGGATAGTTCACTGAATGGCATTAGGTTGCCATACCATGGTAAATTAGGGAATTGTACTACAAAGAGCCAATTTGCTGTGTTCCATTCCTGTCTTAAAGTTTCACCTAGTTTTGCTTTCAAGGAATCGGGGCATCTGTTCCCATATGGCTTGGGCAAAGGTGGGATCCCTGATCGTAAGGCCAGGGTTGAACAGGTATGCTAGGGCAGTGTATCCAGTTCATCTCTTTACATGGATTTATTATGGTTATGGTGGTTATGGGTTGTGTGGTTGAATCTATATCACCAGCATCCTCCTTATCTCCCTCTTCTTCATAATCATACTCATAAATCTGATCTTCCTGTTATACTGATAACCAAGTTCTCCAGAGCATCTTTGGTTATGGGTCAAAGCACAACTTTAAGAATGTGGATGGCCACTTCACAGTCACAGGTTACTTCCGTATCTATGCCTATATATGTGGTTGAATAACCGTTTGAATTTTTATAGATTTTGTGAGGGCTTTCTCCAATGGTTATTGAAGCTCTAGCTTTGGAAGCATTGGTATACAATTCATTAAAATGGCATTTTAGCGGATTTTGCTCATGAATGTTAGTATTGTTTCCATCTGCATTGTCTAACATGTAGGTCTTAAAGGGATGTGCTGGTTTGGTGGCTTCTCTGAATTGGTCATATCCTTTAAACCATCCATAATTTAAACAATAAGCATATTTCCACCAAATGGAATGGGTGCTACCAATAAATCATGTCCAGTATCTCTCATCTGTCCAATAACCTGGCAATTTTTAAAAATCTGATCCTGTAATAGTGGAGCAGCTGGTGGCATTAAAATGTTGGGAGGGTGGGTGCGTTCCAACATTTGGTACTGTGGTGGCTGGTTTTGTTGAGTGAGTACTAGCACTGCTGGTTTCTGTGGCTCCTGTGCTGACCATTGTGCATATATAAGAAGCTTTTGTATAAAGTTCACCTAAGGTGCTGGTGGCTCCTGTATTTGTTGGTGCACTGGTTTCAGTGCTCCCAGTTGTATTGTTGCTTGATGTTCCCTGACATAATCCCAAAACAGTAAGAGCCACAAGAATAATGGTGCTAATATGCTTGCAACCATAACCACCCATGGCCATAGTAATTATGGCTATACCTGCTATTGCTCCCAGGAATGTATACAGGATAGGCATGCTGAGATGTTTCCACATTCAGGTTATAATTAGTATTGCTGTTATCCAGTATGATGCTTATGAAGTGAATACCAATACCAAGAGGATTGCCAGGGTACCTTAACTTGTATGATGATGTAGGAACCCGGTCCAGCAAATAGTCCAATTGGTGAATTTTATTCCTGCCAACTTCATGTTGGTTATGTTTGTCCCTTAACTTATTTGGTTGCACAGTGTGTTGGAGCATTTACCATCAGCACTACAGTATAAACTACTATAACTATTGCTAATATTACATATATGTGCATATACATATATATGTGTGTGCATATATGTATATATATGTATGTATGTATGTATGTATATGTATATATATGAAGCTTTTGTATAAAGTTCTACTAAGACACACAGTATGTCACACATTATCTTCCAGTCTAGACAGTTCTAGGTCTGCTTTACCTTGTGTAATCTAGATGGTGTTCCCCTGCCCTTGGATCACCACCTCTGCTACTTTAAGCAACTGACCCATTTTATTCCTGTGAATGCATTTGTAGTCCCTAATTAGTAATTTATCCTGTTCCATTGGGTATTCTAGATCTATGTTATACTTTATTCCCTCTTGTATCAGGGATTCCCTATTCAATCTTGGTCTAATGTTCAGTTCATGCTTATCTCTACTTGCTAGCTTAGTTTTGAGCAGGCCATTAAATCTTTCAATGGCTCATGCTGCTGTTGGCAGATAGGCCATGTGATATTCCCATTGTATATTCATAATCTTACAAAAAAATTAACCTATCTCCCTATGAAATGCATTCCTTGATCGGGTTGCATACTATTTAGGGTTTCATAGTGGGAAATCCAATCCTATGATGTGAGTATGGTTAAAGATTGATTTGGGTGTGACCCACTTTTGGCAGACCCTAATCCAGTACATATGTCTACCAAGATGCATGCATATGCCCCTTTCTATCGTTTTGATGGTCCTATAATGTCTATTTATAAGATATGATTGATATTCAGCCTATGCCCTGTTTCCCTTATACTTGTGTATGAACCTAGTTCCATCTCTTGGGCAACATTTGCACTGGTTTGTTGAATTCTTAATCCTTTTCCGTTTCTACCTGAAAACCAATGAAATGTGGCATGTGTTTCTGCATGCCCAAGGTCTCATGTACTTTTAATATTTCTTCAGTGGTAATCTCTAAGTCTCTAATTGACTTCCGTTTTGCTTTAAAGTCTTAACTTGTTGGAGCCTATCTGTTCTGCCCTCCAGTTTTGTTTTAATCTAATTACTAGGCTGGGTAATTTATCCATTGTATCGTTATGTCCATATTGGTCTCCTTCTTTATTAATTAGTATGGACATCCACATAATATACATATACCTTAACTTCTTTGGCTATATCATATAATTACACCCAAAATTCCTTGGACCATATATTCTTTGCCATTAATTTTCTAGTAGTTCGCTTTCTGTTTTCCTGACCACATGGCTGTGCCATTGGCTACACACCATGAGTCAGTGAACAAATGTAGTACCTTTTGCTTCTCTTTGAGGCTTTGACTTGCTGCTAACATGGCTGCTACTACTTCTGTGTATTGTGCAGATTTAGCTATTCCTTGCTCCATGATCACCATTCCATCCCCAGGTCCGTAGGCTGCTGCCTTCCACAAAACCATGTTCTGTTTACTGGTTGTGGAGTCATCCATAAACCAGGCATTAACCAGGGATGGCTGGAACTCTCCTGTCCCCTCTCCTAGTGGTACCTGTTTCTGGGGAGGGGTGGCATTTGGGATGATTGAAAATCCCTGTGGGGTCATTGGGCAGTCGGTCACAAGTACCAACTCCAACGCCTTTGGCACCGACCCCTTTGCAGACAGGGTACCAGAGCGAGGGAGCTCAGCCAAGTACCATTTCCATTGTAGTACTTTCCCTTCCGTGGGTAGACCAGCCCATGCTTCCTCTGGTGCCTAGATCCAAACTAGGGTCGGAATGGTGGTTCTGAGTATTACTTGGCTGTTCTGCAGCATGTGGTGCACAGTTTTTAAGGCCTCCTATGTTATTCAAATTGTTTTCTCAACTAGAGAGAATTTGTTTTCCAAGCAGGGAAGCCTACTGTCCATTATCTACCATTACTTTTCACAAAGATATTCCAGTTCCCATACTGTTTTAGGTACAGTATGTGCAAATATACTATATCCTCTGGTTGGATGTATTGTTGCTTAGACTATTCCTTTATATACTCTGGCACTGTTTTCACAGCTTGTTCTTGGGGTTTATTCCAAATAAAATCATTTGCTTTCCTTGTAATACTATACAAGGGTTGCAAAATGACTTGTAAATGTGGTATATGTTATCTCTGATATCCAAATAATCCTATAAGATGTTGTATATCAGCTTCATTGGCTGGTTTTAAGCTGTTGTAATTCACTTATGACTGCAGTAGGTATTTTTTGACCCTGGAGTGGACCACCCAAGAACTTAACCTTTGTATCTGGTCCTGATAGCTTATTATTATGGATGGTCCAACATTATCTCTCAATGCTTGTATGGTTTGGTCTACTGGTTTGCTTGGGATTTTTTGTATATATTTCCTTTTCATTTTATTATCAAAAAGTCATCAACATACAAATATAGTTAGGACTGGTATGACTTTATCCAGTGACCATCTGTCTTAGTCAGGGTTTCTATTCCTGCACAAACATCATGACCAAGAAACAAGTTGGGGAGGAAAGGGTTTATTCAGCTTACAATTCCATACTGCTGTTTATCACCAAGGAAGTAAGGACTGGAACTCAAACAGGTCAGGAAGCAGGAACTGATGCAGAGGCCATGGAGGGATGTTCTTTACTGGTTTGCTTCCCCTGGCTTGCTCAGCCTGCTCTCTTATAGAACCCAAGACAACCAGCCCAGAGATGGTCCCACCCACAAGGGGCCTTTCCCCCTTGATCACTAATTGAGAAAATGCCTTACAGTTGGATCTCATGGAGGCATTTCCTCAACTGAAGTTCCTTTCTCTGTGATAACTCCAGCTGTGTCAAGTTGACACAAAACTAGCCAATACACCATCTTAGAACACTGTGGACAATTATTGGGTAGTCTTAGAAATTGGTACTGTCTTGCTTGCCAAGTGAATGTGGTGTATTCTCTGCTTTGTGGGTGCCGTGGTATGCTAAAGTACATGTCTGATAAATCTGTAGTTGACAGCCATCTTGGTGCTGCTCTCTTAATCCTCAAGAAAATATCTTCTATAGCTGGTAAATGTCCTGGCATTTTAGAGAACAATTCATTAATTCTCCTATAATCTACCATCATTCACCATTTACTATTTGGTAAACTGACCAAATCGGACTCTTCAAATTGAAGCTTTGCGTTGGTTCAATTATTCCTTCCTTTAGTAGGGTTTAATGGTTTCAGATATCTGCTCATTCCTCCTTTAATTGGGCATTGTGACATAAATGAGGGTTCAACTGTTGGTAGTCTTATAGGTTCTATTGTTACTCCTACTAGATTACCTTTTACTTTTTAAAATTTAGAAAATCACAAAAAAATTAAAATCTTTAAGAAGCCTAAAATATTTTCTGGTGCACTGCAACATGCAAAATCCATGGGAATTATTTTGTCATATACCATTAATTCTAACTTACAGACAGGTATTATGGATTCTCCTGTAACTCCTTCTATAGTGTCTGGCAGTCCTGTATATATGTTAATATCACTGCCTTTGTCAATTAGCCATCTAACATTTATCTTCTTATTCTTATGGGAAACATAATATATGGTGTTACTGGTGCCTGACTTGATTCCTGATGAAAGGTATACGTGTTTGCCTTGTCACAGTGAAGCACTGATATGTGTTTACCTTATTATAATGAGGTGCTGATATGTGTTTACCTTATTATAATGAGGTGCTGATATGTGTTTGCCTTATTATAATGAAGCACTAATATGTGTTTGCCTTGTTATACTGAGGAACTGATATGTGTTTGCCTTGTTATAGTGAGGTACCAATATTTGGTAACAATGATCCTCATTATTGTTACCAAATATTGTGAATCTTGGAAGATGTCACTGGGAGGGATAATGGCTGTCTTGCCTAGGCCCTGCATTAGGTCATAGTGAGGTGCTGATATGTGTTTGCCTTGTCATAGTGAGGTGCTGATATTTCCTTTGTGATGGCCTTCTGTCCCTAAAAAAGGCTTAGGTTTGTTCCTTCAAAAAAATCTTATTTTGTGTACCCCTCTGTGGGGTTCTGTTTACAAATAGCATTCCAGGTTTTCTGCCAAAGGTCTAATGTTTGTAAATGGTCTGAAAAATCTGAGTGTTCTCTTTGATTTAAATGGATTTCTATTTACATTTAATGATACTACTTTTTCTTGGTCTAACTCCCTCTAACCTTTAAATAAGTCAATTACCTCAGAAACATTTCTGCAATTTAGAAGTGGTCCTGCCAAATTAATTTTGTGTGGCGGTACCCCCTTAATTAAAATTCTTTTGAATTGTGGTATAATCAGAGCATCCTGTGATGTGTCTACTTCATTATGTATAAACCACAGTACTCCTAGTTGCCTCATGAGCTGAATGGCCTCTTGGAAAGTGTTCCATTTTGCTGCTTCCTCACGTTGTGTAAGGTCTAAAGATGGAAATGCGCATCTCCAGGCTGTGGTTATCCAGTCCAGGAGAAGGTGTACATCGCCTGGAGCAGTGCCTAGGACTCGCTCTAAAGCTTCATACACTGCTGGGTTTCTACTATATTCTTAATTTTCCTCACCTCTGACTCTGACAGCGTGACCGTGTCTATCCTTTTCCCCTGAGCTTTATCATAAAGGATGCATCCTCCATTCCATCTGGACGTATTCTTTTCTCGACTGACTTAGTTCTTGAGGAGTGTATGGTCTCATTTCTATTTGTTGCTCAAAATGCTCCTCATCATTGTTACCAAATATTGTGAATCTTGGAAGATGTCACTGGGAGGGATATGGCTGTCTTGCCCAGGCCCTGGGTTAGGACAGCATCTTTGAAAGGATTGTTTGCCACCCCCATTTCTTAGTTCCTCTACGGTTTTCATCAGTATTGCTTGCACTTCTTTACTAGCCGCATGCTCTAGAGTGGCTCTACTATTGGTGGACTTGTTAGAAGGACCTCAATCTTCACTTCTTTAAACCCAGCTTTCCTTTTGGCCTTATTCTTTGTTCCAAACCATTTCCTCTCTGTGCGATCCGTGGCATCTGGACTCACTTTCATGGCTTTGAAGCCAGTAAGTAGTTTCTTCATTCTAGTGTTACATACATTAGGGAGTATAGAACTTAAATTTTTTATATAACACCCAAAGTTAGTTTGGGGTGAGTTTCTTATTACTTTTTCCAATAATTTATCTGCCCTTCTCACCAGGCTTGTGGCCAACCAATCTTTCCTGGGTGGGTTTCCCTGCACCTTCTGCTCTTCCTACGGCATAGGCAGCAGTTGGCATCAGGTGTTGGTAACAGTAGTGATGAGTCCCTCACTTCTGGCTCTTCCTATGTCGTAGGCAGCAGCTGGCTTTGGAGTGATGGTCCCTTCTTTCACTATCTCCCTTAGAGCTCTGCCTAGTTCTGCTCCTGGACTGCAATTAATTTTGTATGACCAAAGGCTTGTTGCCAATTTGCTGAAATTTAGAATAATTAGGACTATTATGGTCCTTAGAGGGTTCATTTTTCTTCTCAGGGTTCCATCTTGAAGGTAGAATCCTGTCAACTATGCCAACTATCATGAGTCATGTCCAGCTTAAGGCTGGGAAGGACAGACAGAGTCTAGATCTCAAGGTTTATTCACTACAATAAGCATCAGTTCACAACATACACGTGGGGTAGCTGACTCAGAAGCAGGTGGCAGAGGGGCCTCACAGGCAAGGCTTGCAATCTGTCTGTTGTCTGTGTGTCTCAGGCAGGGACTCCTTACTCTGGATCCTCTTATCTCTGTGCAGCCAGGGTAGCAGTCAGTTGTGTTAGTCAGTGTTCTACTCCACCACTGGCATGGCCACCGGGGAGGTGAAATGCAGGGAGCTTGACTGCTTTTATCCCAAGCCCAGTGCTGGGCTTTAGAGAAGAGCCTAGACACCACTCCGACTCCGGGAGTGGGAGAATACAGTCTGAGATGTGGGAAGCCAAAGCTGGTATTTCCCAACCCCAAGACATCTAATCGCTGCTAGAGTGCCACACAGAGGAGCGGGAACCCACGACGAGGGGGAAGGGATGGGAACTTTGGCTTAGCTCATTGGCAAAGGTAGAAGCAGTTGCCTGGAAATGCAGAGAAGCCGAGGCTCTACAGGCAAAGGCTTTCTCCACGCTCCCCATGGTGGATGAAAGAGACAGTCCTCGGTTCCAAACTAGTTATTGGTTGTTCATTGTGGAAAATGGATGCGTACCACCTTCTCAGGGGGGACCAGAGATTAAATACCTTCTGCAAGGAGGAATATCCAGGAAGGGAAGCTTATTGACTAAACCCTCAGGGCCTCTAGGTACCTCATTAGCAAGTAGAGCTCTGTTCTGGGGCAATGTGACCACAGATCTGTTTCCTTATGTGGGAAGTGTGGCACGTTCCAGGCCAGGAATCTGGCAGGGAGCTGCCTACGGACTCAGGTGTGTACCCCGAGTTTCCGGAGACTCAGACCCACTCTACCGAGTTTCCTAGCAAGGTCCACTGTCCCACAAGTTGTTTTCTGGTTAGAGGGCAAGACAGCACAACACTCTTCACTGTCGAGCATCAAGGTCTCTGCCTGTCGGCTGCCAGCCTCTGCTTTCATTAGCTACAAGCTAGCATTACATCATTACATAGCACTTCATTCTTATCTGCTACACACAGAGCTGACATGAGCTGCAGAGCTGGCGTGAGCTGGCTGCTCATCCAACTTTTATCTCCTACACACAGCTGACATGAGCTAGCAGCTCCTTGATATAACATCCAACTCAGTCCTGTTCTTATTTCTTATTTACATTCTGTCTGCACACAGGGAGTCTCAGCTGTGGCTTCGGCTGGCTAGTTTGATGGCAACAAGCTAGTCATCTGAGAGGAAGACACCTCAACTGATAAAATGCCTCCATTGCGCTACAGGCAAGCCTGTAGGGCATTTTCTTAATTAATCATTGATAGAGGAGGGCGGGGCCCAGGCCATTGTGGGTGGGGCCATCCCTGGGCTGGTGGTCCTAGGTTCTATAAGAAAGTGGGCTGAGCAAGCACCAGGGAACAAACCAGTGAGCAGCACCCTTCCATGGCCTCCTCATCAGCTCCTGCCTCCAGGTTCCTGCCCTGTGTGAGTTCTACCCTTTGATGATGAACTGTGATATGGAACTGTCAGTGAAACAAACCCTTTCCTCCCCGCGTAGCTTGTGGTCATGGTGTTTCATCACAGCACAGGTGGGTTACCCTGCGGAGGGCACTGCCTGCTGCTCTCCAGGCCTTGCCTGGTCTACATCACACATTCCGTGCTTACCATTCTGTACAAAACAATTTTTCAATTCCCTTCGAATTTTTCTTTAAATTTCTAAATATTTAAGATTTCCTGGATATCTTTTAAGAAACTGATATCTATTTTGATTCTCATTTTCTTTTTATTATGTTGTGTGTTATGGTTTAATAAATGTTCTGCCTTGGTGAATGTATATATATATATGCATTTATGCAGTTACAAGATGTAATACTAAATATGACTGTCTTAGTGTAGGTTTTAGGATTACTCAAATCCTATCTTTGCTGAGATTTGTCTGCCCTTCAAACCCCTCCCCATCTGGGCTGAAGTGCTGACTGGCCTGCCCTTGTTCCATAATTGCTGTGAGCGTGCAATGGCGTTGCTGAATTTTCAGCCTCATCATGTTTTAAGACATCTTAATTTTACTTTAATTATTTATTTGATTGACTAAGGAGAGGAATGCTATCTTCCTCGAATAATAGAGCCTATATTTTACTATATTTTGCTCAGATACTCCCAAACTACAGCTTGTTTTTTATCTGTGGTAGAGTATCTTTTTAAATTTTTAAATTGTGTGTGTGTGTGTGTGTGTGTGTGTGTGTGTGTGTGTATTTGTAAGTCTGTGTTTGTAGATGTGGATGTCAGAAGTCAATTGTAGGTGTCTTCCTCATTCTTTCTCCAACTTATTATTTTTCTGGAGGGGTTGCTGTTGTTGTTAGTGTTGTTGTTGTTGTTGTTGTTACAGGGTCTTGATGTGGAGACCAGTCTGGCCTTGAACTCTCAGAGGTCTTCCTGCATTTGCCTCCTGATAATATTGTGTGCGACCACACTTGGACTCCACCTTATATTTTGAGATAAAGTTCTTACTGGCTCATCTAGAAAGCTGTCCATCAAGCCCCAGGGATATTCCTGTCTTGGCCTCCCAACACTGGGGTGACTGGCAGTTACTGACAGCCCTGGGGTGACTGACAGGTGACTGACAACACTGGGGTGACTGGCAGTTACTGACAGCCCTGGGGTGACTGACAGGTGACTGACAACACTGGGGTGACTGGCAGTTTCTGACAACACTGGGGTGACAATCTTGGCCCCATTTACCTGAGCCCTGGAGATATACTCCCAGGTCCTCATGCTTGCATAGCAAACCTTTACTACAAAAAACATCTACCCAGGCACAATTATTTTCTGTGAACAAAATGAATTTTCAGGACTAAAGCACTTGACGTTCTTGCAAAGGGCCCAGGTTTGGATCCCAGCATCCACATGGCAGTTTGCAACCATCTATAACTCCAATTTCAGAGGATCTAGCCCCTTCTTCTGACCTCCTCAGGCTTCAGGCATGCATGTGGTATACACAATACACACACACACACACACACACACACACACACACACACACACGTATACCTAAAATAAAATAAACAAACCTACAAACAATGCTTTCCCATGATATTTTGTAAAGAATTAGTTTAGTTTTATTTTAGCAAATCAGAATTTCTCCCAATAAAATTAATTTTTGTACAAGAAATAGTAATATTCTCAATAAAAGCACAGCAATAAAAGGAAGTAAAAGACATAAAAACCTTAAAAGCCAAGAAACATCCTGGATATATTTGAGTTGGTGCATTTTAATATAGTATGAATAATGTATTGGGAAAATATCCTTTGCCAGAAAAAGAAAAGAACTGACCTTAGCAAGCTGAGTCAAGTCTGAGTTGTTTGGTGTGTAGACAGCCCTGTGATTTGGAAAGCAGATTTCCTACTTTGTTGTCTAATAAAGGCTTGTAGCTCTTTAATTCTGCTGATTGAATTACAAACTCTCTGGGGCATAGACTGCATTTTTTGTCATGTTAACAGCTTGCATGAGCAGAGGGGTAGCTGCTTAGCTTCATGATTTACAGTGTAAGAAAAGCACGCACAGTACACATCTTAGCGAATTTCTGCAGCCTTGGATTCCAAAGAGCTGTTGAGAGGGAGAAGTGCATATTTTATGGGTCAAGAAGCTGACAGAAATAATAGCTACAGTAAAACCCCTCAAGCTCCCATCCTTCCTCGTTAGGGTTGAGTCCGGTATTCCATGCCGGCACCTCTGGGACCCAGGCTTTGTAGGTTCCCTAGAGTTGGAACATGAACAACCTACACGCAGGACTTCCTGCCACCTGCATGCTTCCCAGAGAGATGACAAGGGAACTTCAGATGGGAAAAGCATTTGATGTGTCTCGGGTCCTAAGGAAACTCCATTTCCTCACACTCCTGGCAATTAGACAAAAGGCAGCCTTCCTCAGGAATGTGTGGAGCCAAGGTCCTCTCTACCAAGGACCCACTTCCTTTTTTTTAACTGAAGGGAGAGGAGGGAAAGAGAGAAATGGCTGTCTGCAGTGCCTATTAGCATACCAGAGTACATGATGGCCTCCAGACCCAAGTGTCACAAGTACCCATTTCACATTCCAAAGCACATGCTGATATCCTGGCCCTCCCTCCTTCAGCTCATGGGCTTCCTTCCCCCCAGTTCCCTTACTCCCTTATAATCCTGCTGTTTCAGCTATGAGCTCTCCTGGTCTCTCTCTTTTGCCCTTTCTTGGTTCTCTCTCCTCTCTCTCTCTCTTTCTCACTCTCTCTCTCTCTCTCTCTCTCTCTCTTCCTCCCTCCCTTCCTCCTTTCCTCTCTCCCTCCTTCCCTTCCTCCCTCTCTCCATCTCTCCCTCCATCCCTCCCTCTCTCCCTCCCTAATGGAGGGACCTCTTACCCATGGCCATATGCAATCTACCACTTTCTAACTCTGCTCTGGACTCTCCTACATGCCTATAGCTGTGCTCTCCCTCGAATCTACAATAAAAACTTTCCCCTTAGCCATACTGTGGAGCCGCCAGCTTATGCACTGTGCAGGACTGCCTCACCTAGAACCCTAGCACAGGCCCCCTGCACTGTGTGTTCCAGGTTCCCCCCTATATTGCCAGATGCCTCCTGGAGGGAGTACTGAGTTAGTCCTGCAATGCTGCTTCTGATAAATGGCCAGACTTACAGCCACAGGACACAAGTCTTCACAATGCTCTGGGGACATTTTGTTGCTTTGCTTTTTGTTGTTTGTGTTGAGGTTTTCTTATATCATTCCAGGCTGGCCTGAAATTGAGCAACAACAGAACCTCCAAAATTCCTCCAACTTGCAATCCTCCTGTCTCATCCTCCCAAGTAGTAGGATTACAGCTATACACCACCGTGCTCAGTTGCTCCATACATTTTCTACATTTTTGATCAAACAACCTTCTTGTATGCAAAGATTCTCTGTGGCCCCTGAGGAAATGTTTGGATGTGACTAAAAAAATATTTGGAATCCTTTTGACACGGTGTGGGGTGCAGGAACAGAAGAGAAATTCCGGGCCAACCAGCCAATGTCAGCAGTTTCCTGGAGGAGGGAGTGGAGAAGAGGAGGACAAAAACCATGGTTTTGAGCTATACTGGCATGGAAGTCAGCCACATGGTAGACAGCATATACACGGTGTGGAGGGGTCATGACAAAAAGAATGATGGAACCCAACCTACCAGAAAAAAACATACTTAGGTGCTGGCCATCAATCAGGAAGCAGACAAAAAAAGAGAAGGAAGAAGTAATATATTTCTGAGTCAAGTCTCAGAAAGGTGGGCAAGCCCAACAGAGCATTATAGAGGGTCTAGCCACTGGGGACAGGAATGTTGGGGAAAGCACAGTAGTTCATTAAGGCGATCATTATTCCACCCGTGTAGCTGCACTTTGGCTACTTGGTGCTTTCTTCTTTCTTCCACCCTTCTCTACTCTTTTTCCACCTTTCAACCCCCTAACACCAGATAGAAAAGAAAAAAGGATAGAAGGATAGAGGGGAAGGGGTGATGATATTGTTAGACTATGACCTGATAGTTAGGGAAGCCAAGTTCCTTGGGGCAAGTTTAACCTTCATTCTCAGGATATATAATTTCTTCTTGTTTCTTCTTTGCACACAACTACTTAACAAACCCTGACCAACAACAACCGACAGCAAACAACGCCCTCCCCCCCCCCCAGTAACCCATCACCCCTCTCAGGGCCTAGCACTTATAGACCTTCTAAAAGGTCCCCAGAATCCCAAACGTCACACAATCACAGAAACTATCTGCAGCTGGCAAAATCACACCCCTGCCAGAACACAAGGCAAATCACTGCTGTAGACAATCTGAAGCCGCCCCATATCCCACACCTTAGAAACATATATTATTTCTGGTTTTTTAAATAAACCAAAATTCCAAATTGTCACTACACACCTGTCTCTTTACCATGGCTTAAGGTGAGACTGCTTTCTTAGGAGTGATTCTATTTTCCTGAGCGGTGATCCCTTGGCCAGGTGATTGGTCCAACTAGATTGATTATGTGTAGTTAGGTCTCCGCCCAGGGTTTCATCCTGTTGGCCAGTTTTCCCTTAAAGGGTCTTTACTGCTGCTGGGTTATAGTGGGCAAAGATTAGAGAAAAGATCTACACCAGGCAAAAGAATCATATCCACATAACAACAACAAGTGTGAAATGCTCCCAGAGTCCCTGCTAAACAGAGTAAGCCATTTCTATCACTGTATTGAGCTTCAGAAAGGCACTATGAAGTTCCTCTGCTAAAATCCTCCCATTGTCTGGGTGGGGCTGGAGCCATGGCTCAGGGCTCAAGAGTACTGCTGCTCTTCCAGAAGACCTGAGATCATTTATTCATTTCCCAGCAACCATGGTAGGTGGTTCACAGCCACTTAAACTCCAGCTCCAGGGTACCCCCATACCCTCTTTTGGCTTCCTCAGATGCTGACATATGGATCACACACACTAAATATAAACAAACAAACAAATAAATAAGTTCCTTTGTTCCCTTCATTGAATATACCCTGAAGAGCCATGCAGCCCAATAGGACTCACGTTCCCTGGCTTCATAGACATATCTGACCTTATCTGCCTACACTGTGTCACACCAGTCATGCTGTCTCACTGTCATGGAACAGAATAAACTTATTCTTACCTTGAATACTACAGTTGCTGTCCCTCCCTCAGATACAACTTTTTTCCTCATTTGGAGTCTGACCAACCTCCTCTCCTGGAGAGCTTTTCCTTTCCCACCAAGCCAAACCAAGCCTTCCTTCTATATTCTCTTCTGTGGCTCTGCCCTCCATGTTATAGCATTTGGTGCTGTGCACTGTAACAGAGCATGTTTACAGCACTTGGTGGCATGCGGTATAATACAGGTCTTTTTATTATGCTGTGAGTTGTTTCTCTCTGATGAGAATTCAGTGCATGAAGTATTCAAGTATCCATTCTTTAGCAAACTCCTTGGCAGATAGAAGCTTCATAAGTATCTGTTGAATACATGTGATTTGAGAAATGAGATCAGAGTTCAAGGATAACAAGGGGTAGATTTATATTCTGAACTCCTAGTCTGAAATTTTTAAAAAGAGATGACAGAGTTAGAGAATACAAAATAAGAATGGAGTAAGGCCTTTTCCTCTGTGTCTGGAAGTGCCCAGTAGAACAATTGTCTTGTCCTCCCCTCCCCTCCTCTCCTCTCTTCCTCTCCCCTCCTCTGCCCTCCCCTCCCCTCTTTCTCCTTCCCTTCTCCCCTCCCCTTCCCTCTATTGGTTCCTATTGTCTTAAAAGTTGTGCAACAACCAAAGAGAATTGTATAAAAGGTGTCTAAGGCACAGATACCTGGACAAGGTGGAAAGATGTACAGGAACTAGATCCAAAGTCCACTTCTCTTCCTGGGCTTTGCAGCCCCTGAAAAGCTCTTTGGTGAAGCTCTTTGTAGTGACAAGTTTTGAGGATTATAGAATCCTGGCTTCTTTAAAATACACACACACACACACACACACACACACACACACACACACACACACACACACACAGAGAGAGAGAGAGAGAGAGAGAGAGAGAGAGAGAGAGAGAGAGGGAGAGAGAGAGAGAGAGAGAGAGAGAGAGAGAGAGAGATTATAAGAATGTGTTTTTGTTTTAATCCCAGGGACTGTCCTCAACAGTTGTCAATGATTTGCCTCATGTTCTAGTAAGGCATGGTTTTTCCAGCTGCAGGTAGTTTCTGCAACTGTGTGACATTTAGAATTCTGTGAACTTTTCAGAGGGTATATACATGCTAGAGCCCTGATTAGGCAGGGTTGGGTGGTTGTTGGTTGTTCAGGGATGTTGATGTGGTCTGTTAGTAGTTGTGCTCAAAAAAGAGACAACTCTCCCTCCCTCCATTCCTTCCTCCTTCCCTCCCTCCCTTCCTCCCTCCCTTCCTCCCTCTCTCTCCCTCTTTCCCTCTCCCCTCTCTATCCTTTTCTCCTCTCTAGTGATTCAAGGTGAAAAGGTTTGGGTGGGGGGATGTGAAGTAAAGGGTGGGAAAAAGAATCCAGAAAGTAGCAAAGGCAATGAAGAACAAGAAGAGAGAAATGAGATTCATAGCTCTCTCTCTCTCGCTCTCTCTCTCTCCTTTCTCTCCTAACTATTGATATGGGGTGAAAACAGGGGCGGGACAAAGGATGGGGAAAGAAGAACCCACAAAGTAGCTAAGTCCACCTACAACCTTGCTGTCTGATGCCACAGGAAAGGACTTCATGCCACTAGGTGTACCCTGCTGTCTTCAAAAGGCTCTGTGGTAAGCATTTTGAACAAGTTAGTCCCAGGCTAGTTGAAAAATAACTAAAGCCTCTAGAGTAGCCACAGTTGCAGTCCGCCAATTGAAGCGTGCTTTGCCCCATTGCTGTAGGGTCTTACCAGAGTCTCTCTTGAGCTCTGCCAGGCACTGCATGGTTTATCCTTTTCTCCTCTGTACCATGACTCGCAAGGAATGTGGCTAGCTATATGCTGGATGTTTAAACAGTTTTCAAAGTAAAGATAGAGTTATGAAAATGCCTTCTCTTTTTGGCTAGGAGGAAGCAAGGGCAGTCGGCAGAGCCGACCCACCATCGATTCGGACACAATCACCTGCTGGAATTTGCAGAGCCGGTTTAAATATGATCATAACGTCCAGAAGTCTGTTTCTAAAATATAGAAAGGCAAGATGACAGCTCTAAGGATGCCAATTTTGAAGAACTTGGAATCTTTTCGTTTTGCATTAAACCTCGGGCTCATCTAGCTGGGTTTCCTGGTGTGACAGGAGAAAGAAACAGTAATAAAATATGGCTTCCTTGACGCTCTGGTGTTTACTGGCATCTGCGATCTATATGTTGTGAGAGATCTAAAGGGGGAGGGGCATTAAGTTATGACCAATAGCCAGGGAGAGACTAGTGCTTTTCAGCAACTGAAGTAGGATGAGTTTCTATCTGAAAACAATGCTTCTAAAATCTTTCAAAAGGTTGTTTACCTCAATCCCTGGGGCAAAATAAGGTTTACATAAGGAAAAAGTTGGGAAAGGCTCAAAGCCATGTAGGGTGTAGGAGAGAAGTTAAAAGAGCCTCATAGATTCCCCAACCTGTAAGGGAGACTTTTAGTATGCAGCAGCCTGGAATCCCAGGCCTGAGGCCTGAAAGACCACCCAAGTTTTCAGTATACATTGGTCCCTCCCCAGGACTGTTTGCTAACATTCACATATGGAAATCTTTTTGTGGGATAGTGTTTATATATAAGTACCTGAAACAGAACTAGAGCTTAACAAAGCCTGATCCTGCTGGAATGAAAATTAAGAAGAAAGAAAATTGCATCCTCATTTAGCTCTTTCTGCCGTTGCTAAGGATGGTCTTGGTTGCTATGTAAACTTGTTTCTGCTGTAACAGAATACCTGTCAGAGACAACTTCCTGGAGAAATGATGGGTTCCTGGCTTCAGAGGTCTCTGTCCATCATGTTGGGGGCAGTATGGCAGAACCCAACAACTCACATAGAAGTGACCAGAACACCCCAGCTGGCAGGTTTTCTCTTCTTCACCCTCCCTGGGCCTTTGCCTTGAGGGTGGTCCTGCTCACACTTAGATTGAGTCTTTCACAACAGTTTTATTCTCTTTTGAAACTCACAGAAGTACTCAGAGTTGTGCTTTGCTGATCTCCTAGGCCCTTTTCAGTCCAATGTCAACCTGATGCACAAGCCACGCCTTAAAACCTAACATTACTTGTTGCGGTAAACCTCCTCCCAAATATCCCCCCAGCAATGAAAACACAACACAGTTAATATGAATACATGCTGTGAGCTTAGATTGGGCAGATCTACTACCGCTACACTACCATCTTCCACATCTATGAGACCCCTTAGAACTTGTGGTTTCTCTAGGCCATGTGCTTCTGCTCCGCTTTTCTTCTTCCTCCTCCTCTGCCTTTTCTCTCTCTCAAACCTCCTTTTCTTTCTTTCTGTTCTACCTTCTCTCTCTCTCTCTCTCTCTCTCTCTCTCTGCCCAATCACCAGCTCTCCTTTATTTTACAAATTAAGGTGGGAAGCAGGTTTACAGGAAATCACCTGAGTGCTGACTCATTCCTTGTTCACAGCCACTCACAGGAGAACAGAACTGACATCAAATATGATTAGCCCCAGGGCTATCCACAACAATTACTAGCCTCACAATGCAAAATATATTCCGTCTGGCTTCAAATGTGTCCCCATCACCTTAAACAACTCCAACACTGTTCAAAAGCCCAGGTTCAATATCCTCTGAGACTCAAGGCAAATGTTTAACCTTGACACTGTGTGTGTGTGTGTGTGTGTGTGTGTGTGTGTGTGTGTGTGTACACATGTGTGTGTTTGGGTGGGGTACATATTTCTAACACATGGGACACAAAGTAAGCACCCCCATTCTAAAAAAAAAGGAGCAGCAGGGCAGAGAAGGGTAAGATGGTACCAGAGCAAGACTGAAACTGGGTGGGACAGGAGTTAAGCCCTCCTGCTTCTTGTGGGCAGTGGGTACAGCGCTATGATGGGAGCTTCACATTTGGTCTTTGCCTGGTTAAGTTGTCCACTTTCCTGGCCTCTGAGGTCTACTTCCTGTGCCACTTCTCAAGAGCTAATGAAAGGATCATGACCCAAACACACACTCCCTGACCCTTATGGTCTCCTTTTGAGTAGAAGTATCCATGGCTATAAGACTAGTAGCACTCAGATGCCCAGTTCTGTCATCAGCCTGAGCAATCCTTGGGCCCCTCGGGTGGTGTTGCAGTGGCCTCTGAGTGCCTGGATGGAGAAGGGGGTACGGGATTGTGTATACATTCTCAAGGTGTCCACGTGCAATTGGGGCTCCCCAGCACCCTCTTCTCCATGGAGTCTTCCAAATGAGCTAAAAGGCTTACACCCTTGAGCCAGGCATGTTGGCACACACCTCTAATGTGTCATTCAGTGGCATGCTGATGATGCAGGAAAATCATCATAAATAAGGCTAGCTTACATAGTTCTGGGCCAACCTGGACTACATAGTGAGACTTGTCTCAATTCCCTCCACAGAGATAAAATAAGCCCAACTGCAGCAGAAACCTTTCATGACGTTGAACCTGTGATGTGTGGGATCCAGTTAACCCCACAGTTGCCTTCAGGCCTCCTTCCTGTTGTCCTGAATCTTCAGCAGCCACACTTGCCTTGGCCCCAACTGTCCCTGCCTATCCTTCCTTGGAACCCTGTAAGTTTCCACACCTTTCATGTTGTGCACTACTAAGTAATTCACTATAAACTTGGTTAAACACAATCAACAAAACCCAAACCATAGCCTGAACGCTGGGCCACCCTCTATGCTGCTTTGCCAGATTAATCATTCCACTACCTTTCAACTCAAAGGCTCCAACCATTCCAAGACACCAGCAAAATGTAGACAAATTCTTTTCCAGAATCTAACACTAATGGCCTCTAAATACAATTCTTAATCAAGTTTTCATTTCTATCTGAAACCTCACAAACATAGACATTGCATTTTGGTCTTCTTAACTCCCACCATAATAAACCATGAAATTGAGTGTACAGTGTTCTTGATGGCTTCCCTAGCATGCTTCTCAGGACTTTCCCAGAATTCTCTCACAAACTGGTTTCAAGGCCTCCAAGCCACAGTGAGGTTTAGTCATGCAACAGCAGTACCTCTCCTATACAAATGTGCTTTGTAAATCAGACTCTCTCCATGGTGGCTCACAGTCTCAGAGGTGTCAGTCCATCTTGGCTGAGAGGGTATGGAGGAATAGAACAGCTCATATTACAGTGGCCAGGAAGCAGAGAAGAAAGAGAGGAGGTCAGGTTGGGGTGGGTAGAGACTGCCTACACAGATAGGCTTCCTCATCCCCTTTTGCTTTATCTGGGTATCCCAACCCATACGATGGTTCTGTCTCTTGGCTAATCCTCTCTGAACATTCCGTCACGGATTCACTCAGGGGAGTTCTTCCTAATTCTCCAGGCATCTCATCAATACCAACTATTACATTAGTGAAAAATAAAGTATATTCCCAAAGGAATTACTACATTAAATATATATACATATGAAAGTAGAGTTTTAAGTCATCAAAAATGAAATTTAATTTTAATAGCTCATCTCTTTCCATTTAAACAGAACAGATTTAAATCAGTCTGCTGTTATTTCTAACATAAAATTAATATAATATAATATAATGATTTATCAGAAAATGAGCAAATGCATACCAGCAATCTACATAGAACAGTTTTAAGAATTTCAACCCAACACAGATTTAGGGGCTTAGAGTACTTCTGCCAAAGTATACAAATATTCTAGCTTTAACTCACTGTGAACTCAGTTCACATTAAAAATAACTCACAGCCTGTAGACTGTTCTGTGTCTTGATGAATCATAGGCATATGGCAACTTTATTCCACAATTCTTCCTCTCAAGTTTTAAGGTTGAAAAGAGAAATTAGACAAAGTTATGGAACTGCTGGTTTTAGCAAGGCACTTGGGAGAGATCTGAAGAGCGTCAGAAAAACAAAACAACAACAAAACCCCACAAAAACCTTGTGACTTAAAATACCCAAATCCTCTCACCTATGTACCATTAAAACCCTCATTTCTACCAAGTACAGTACATGCCTGTACTCACTAGGAAGATGGGAGACAGAGACAGCAAGACGGTAAATTTGAGGGCAGTATAGGCTATGCGACCAGACCCTGTCTTAAAAACAAAACTATTCATGTTTTTAATTCCAGCATTCAGGAGACAAAACCAGGTGAATATGAGTTCAAGGTCAGCCTGACCAACAGAGCAAGTTCCAAGGTCGCCAAGGCTACTTAGTGAGGCTATGTCTCAAAGAAAAGCCAAACAAACAAACAAACAAACAAAATAAAAACAAACAAAAGAACAAACAAATCAAACCAAGCAAAAAAAGAACTCTCTAGAACAAATAATGCTACTTCCTTAGGGACTATGAGATAAAGAACAAACCAGGGTGGAGACCACTATTAAGAAGTCGAATGCAGTTGGCATTGAGGACAAGATGCAAAATTTGAGTTGTGGACAAGGGCGTTTGTGGGGCAATGGGCTATGTACAGGAGCCCGGAGTCCAGGAGACATGAGGGAATGCTGTCTGTCCCATGTAAGTGAAAATTACCACCCGTCGGGTACCACGGGGGTTCAAGACCTCAGCTCGACTGGAGACCAGGCTGTCTGTACATAGCCCATTGCCCCTCAGAGCCCCCTTTTGTTTTTATAAAAAGGGGGGTTTACTGTGTGACTGTGTCATTTGTGGTGAAAATTTAGGGTGGGTGGAAGTATCAGAAGAAAATATATAGCCTAGAGAAGTAGCACAACAAAGCCAGAGTAGTAAGGAGGGTTAAGGATAAGGGTTGAGAGGGCTAGAGATTACACAATCATTTCATGGGTAGTACAATTTGAAGGTAATAACATCAGTTTTGAACAGCAACTAATTAATCTAGATAGACATTATGTTTTCCTTACTATCATGTAACTTCCCCAAGTTCAGCAGCAATTTGGCTTTGACAAGAGAGTTCATCTGTAGCTGGAAGGTCCTAAGTCTGTCTTTTGTGGGGTTCAACACATGTCTCGGGAATCTTCAGTCAGATGAGGTTTTTGGAGGAAAGCAGCTTTGTTGTCTGTAGGTCTCAGGAGATGACTCTGTCTCAGGTGGATCTGTGGCAGCAGGCACCATGTGGAGATAGACCTGTAGAGTAATTGTAACAGAGGAGCAGAACACCAGCAGGGGATGTCTGTATAGGGTGGATAGCAGACATTACGCCTGCAATGGTTTGCTTGGGAGCACATCTCGGTCTGCTTTGGATGTCTGAGGAAGAAAATATCATGTTAACTGTGTATCTGGGGTAGGCAGTAACAGTTTGTCTGTAAAAGAAAACTGGTTGTTAATTAAGGATTGGATGACTCTTGAACCTTAAAGGAAAAAATTTTTGGACATATATCATGAATGCTAGAGAGAAAATAAGCATTTAAATAAAGAAGCAAGAAAAATTTGGGTTGAAAAGCACGATTTAGGTGTTCCTGTAGGGGGAGCACAACCTTGAGTGCAGTTTTCGAGGGCTTAGCTGGATGGGGGGAGGGGCACATTGTACCCTGTGGTTGCCTTGTCCGGCCAGAGTTCCTGTGCTCTGGGCAGGTGGACGTGGGAGTGAAAGACCTCCGTGGAGATACCCCCACCCGAGTCACGAGATAGCGCGCACCCAAAGAATCATGAGAGACCATCTTGCTACAAACACACGAGGTAGTTTAATGTCAGAGCTCCGGGCCCACACGTATCTCATGCAGGAGACAGAGGTGTCGACCATGAGGCTCAAAAGTTAGGGGTTTAAATAGGAAAAGAGTGGGGGTAGGGGCAGAATTGGTACAGCTTCACACAATTGGACAGTTTAAACATCAGCAAACTGTACGTGCAGAGCAAAGTAGCAGCAATTCTGAGGGGCAGGGGTTTATGACTCAGCTGAGATAGTTGGGACATCCCTGCTGAGATAGTCCAGATGTCTTTGTAGGTTTTCTCCTATCTTTATGGCTAGCCAGTTCCTGGAATGACTTAACAGCAACAGCCTTTGTTCTTTGCCCTTGGCCCAAAAAGCCATCCTAACTAGCAAGCCACATGAGTCATGGACCTTGAATTTAGTTTTCTTTCAGGAGAACTGCCAGACACTTTCCACACAGCCCGGGTGGGCATCTGGCTGTGTAAAGCCACAGACCCCACACAGCGGGGGTGAACAAGGGGCCCTTGTACCAGGCCCCTGTACCAGGTTCTTAAGTCTCCAGCATCCTACACTGGATACGGTGGAGGAGCTGAGAACAGAATAGGGGCCCCTGGTGGCACTAGGCCCCAGAGATAAGGGAAGAGGGCAGGGAGAGATGGGGGCGCTGGGTGATTCCCACACAGGCAAGTGTCTTTAGTCCAGGCCTTGATGATCAGAGACAGTCTATGGTTTTAGAGCTTTATTGTAGGAAGGCAGGGGGAAAGAGAGAAGATAAAAGAGAGAGAGAGAGACCAGCCATGGCCAAGAGGAGAGAAGGGGGAAGGGAAAGAGAGAATGAGAATTAGAAAGAAAGAGAGGTGAAAGCTTATAGAGAGAGAGAAAGAGAGCAAGGAGGATCCAAGCAGCCCCTCTTATAGAAGGCTGGGCTATCTTGCTGTTGCTAGGTAACTGTGGGGAGGAGTCTAGCCAGAATGCCAGAAGCTTGGGACATTGTCTACATGACTGCTAGCCACATGTTTTAGGGACTACAGGAAACAGCGGAGACATTAAGGGGTAGTACCTCTCTGGAGAAAGTCTGTGGCTGGATGGATCTGACTGTGCCTGGGTCCTCTGGTCTTTCTTTTGCTTCTCTGTTGTCAGGAGGTGATCAGTTTTCACCCACTGTGATTTATTATGTCATCACAGGTCAAAGGTCACCAGGCCAAGTGACCATGGCTTGAGACTTCTGAAGGCTGAGTTAAAATAAATCCTACACGTTGTACATTGTTATCTCTGGAATTTCATTGCAGTGACCCAAAGCTAACCCAGAAGGAGGAGGAAGAAGGACGTTGTCATGGTCCTTTCTCCTCATCCATTCCTCATTCAACGCTACAGCCTTCACAGTTAACCTTTCCACACACCCCACACTCAGGCTCACTGTTTGCCGTCATGACTGTACTCATTACTGAGACAAAATTCCCCACAAAGGCAGCCTGAGTTTGGCTCCACAGTTTGTGACAGGGCCACAGCAGCAGGAAGAGGCAGCTATCCTCCCGCAGCTGCCAAGAAGCAGAGTGTATATCTGCACTCATTCAACCCAGGACCTCAGAGCACAGATTGGTGCTGCTCTCGTGTAGGCTTGGTCTTTCCACTTGACTTAGCCTCATTCAGACACTCCTCACAGACACTCCCAGAGCGGTAGCTGGAGCTGGTTTTAGAGCTAGTCAAGTTGACAGCGGTAATGATCACACTGCTCAGTCATATGCCAACAGGCCACCCTCTCCCATTTACTGCACCGTGAAAGAGAGTCTCCTTTTTGCTGTCAGTCGTGGCACTTTGCATGGTCTAAAAGCAATGATAAAAAATAAAAACAAGAATGAAAAGGCTACTGTTACTCTCCTCCTTCGGTGACTAAGGAAGCAAACTTACAGGCAGCTTACAATGCTTTATCAGATTCTTCATCAACCCCTAGACACTTTTTGGTGATAGGCTGGGCAACAAGAGGTAGTCTCCATAATGCACACACCCCACAGGGAGACAGCATCCATTACTAAGACTTTAGAGGTTCTTGGACCATTTTCTTTAATATCCCCACCATTGCATACAGTAGTTGCTCAATAAATATTGAACAAACGACTGAGTACACATTTTTGGGCACTCAAATCCCCTTTTTTTGTTTTAAATCATCACACACTTAGATCTACTCTTTAATGCCCTTCAACAAACAACCCAACTGCATTATTTAATCTGGGAGTATATCAAAGTACCTTGACTCCTGGAAGGTAGAATAGACCCACATCATTTTGAGTACTCTGTTATGAGTTGTGAGAATTAAGTCAGACAGACTCTCTGAAGAAACCCCACTTTGTGGTAAATATATCCTGTTGGTGTGGAGCATCCCTGGGGCTATCAGGTTTTGCCCACTGACACAACTTTCTTTGTTCAGATTTTTAGTAAAGATTGGGTTTTCTCTGTCTCAAAAGCCAAAACAGAGATTAGCATAGCAGTGTGGAGATTTAGAAACATGACCTCTCATCAGTAGATCAGGAAGTTGAAGCTCAGAGCTACTTGTGGTCTGTCTCTATTTACAGCTGTTAAAACCAAACAGTAGCTCACTGTCTGAGGGATGCGCTGGCTCACTGCAGAGGCACAGGGAGCCTGCCTCTGCACCCCCTTGCCTCACGGGGGCTAGAGAAGTTAACATTCTTTCCCTCCCCACTTCATAGGCTCTTCTGGCCTTTGGAGAAGGCCCAGCCTGGCACTGGAATATTGCAGTTCACCCTTTCTCCTTTTCACAGTAGTGTTCCCTTCCATCGACGACCTCCCCCCACAGGGCAGATGCCAGCCTTGGGAACAGACAGAAAGCACCATACCTAAGTCTCCTTGTTAACGAGGCCAATACTCCCTTGATTGATAACTAGCGTTTCCCTGGTACAGATGGCTCCTGCCCTTGAAGGAAGCAGAGACTGATATCCTTGAAATAATAGAAAGCCCACTCTTGGACTATGGAGAAGGGCAATTAAGTGTTCCCAGACAGCTGTGACTGGGCTGTAAAAATACACTAGCTTCTAATGATGCAATAAGTTACTTTTCCCGGGTCAGGAAGGTCCCTCTGCAGATGTGTGCATCTGCAGTTCCACCCCACTGTCTGAACAAATGTTATCAGGGTTGAAGAATGGCTCTCCCATTATCACCTCCCTTGTCATGTAACCCCAAGGTTCTAGGATCCCAGCTTAATGCATACGAACATATAAATACTCCAAGCCCCTAACCTAGACCTTGGGGAAGGATTGAGGTCCATGTCAGACTCATGGAAAAAAGAGTCTGGTTTTTTTTGTGTGTATTTTTGTTTGGTTGGTTTTTGGGGTTTTTTTGGGGTTTTTGTTTTTTTGGGTTTTTTTGTTTGTTTTTCGAGCCAGGGTTTCTCTGTGTAGTCCTGGCTGTCCTGGAACTCACTCTGTAGACCAGGCTGGCCTCGAACTCAGAAATCTGCCTGCCTCTGCCTCCCGAGTGCTGGGATTAAAGGCATGCGCCACCACGCCCGGCTGAGTCTCTGTTATTACATCAGACTTGCACTGTCTAGTGTTCTCCCGGGGGTCCCAAGAACTGGGCTTACCACTCACACTGCTGATGCCAGCCATCACGATGAGGGGTAAGAGATGCACATGGGAAAGAGTCTGTGAGGTAGAACTGTTTATAATTAGTCACATGGAAACCTCTCCAGATGCAGCTGAACAGCAGTACAAAGCAGCGTGGAAGCTGAATCACTTACGATGTATGTAGTGCACAGTCCTTTCTGGGTAGCGCATGGAAGGATGGGCCTAGGTTCAGGATGGAGGCCAAGGGAGTCTCCCCTCATGTATTTTATTATGTATTCGTAAGATGGCCCTGTACATTTATGGCATAAGTATTAAGCTCAAATGTTAAGACGATATTGTTTATGTCCCATGCCACACAAGTGGCTTTGCTCTGTGGAACTCATCCTGTTGTCTGTCCCAACACAATGTCTATCTTAACCCCTTGTCTTTGGGGCCTCACAGACAGGGAAGGAACAAAGGCTAAGTCATAAGCTTACCTTTCCCAGAAGACTCACTGCCACACCCCCTCCACAATGACTGCCCTTTGATGCTTTGAACATAATGGTGGTGATGATGATGATGGTGGTGGTGGTGGTGGTGATAGTGATGGTGAAGGTGATGGTGGTGACTGAATGTGAATACTACTAGTAATATACACTATGCCCTAAGCTCTTTCAAACAGTAACTCCACCAAACACCATCTTTCCATCTGCTCTGAAGCACTACAGAGTTGAAGAACCAAGGCTTGAAGAAGCCAGCCAATCTGAGTGTGGCTGTGTGCCCTGTGGGTGGAGAAGCCCAGGTCTGAACACAGGCACTCTGTCCAGCGTGGGCCCAGAAGAGGGCCTTCCCTAGAGCAGTGCTGACTGTCAGTGTATACACACACACACACACACACACACACACACACGCACACACACACACACACACACACACATACACACACACACACACACACACACATACACACACACACACACACGCACGCACACACACACACACACACACACACGCACGCACGCACGCACGCACGCACACACACACACACACACACGCACGCACGCACGCACGCACACACACACACACACACACACAGACACACACAATGGATGCAGACGGGGAAAGCCAGAGAGAGCTCTGGAGAACCCCACAGTCTGATCTGTGCCCCGCTGGGCATCCTTGGGCTTCTTTAACTCAAGTTTCCATTGCCCCTGAGTTTCTAAGTCAAGGGCATCACTCTTTCAGGCAGTGTGTATGAGGCAGGTTTTTTTTTTAATTGTTTATTTACTTATTTACATCCCCAAATACTGCCCCTTCCCAGTTCCCCCTTTCTGTGTTCCTCCCTCCCCTTTGCCTCTGAGAGGACATCCCTCCATGTATCCCCCAACCTCGGTACATCAAGTTTTTGCAGGATTAGGCACATCTTCTCCCAGAGAAGCCAGACATAGCAGCCCTCTACTAAGTACGTGCCTGGTGGCCTGGGACCAGTCCATGTGTGCACTTTGGTTGGTGGCTCAGTCTCCGGGAGCTCTCGGGGGTCCAGGTTGTTGACACTGTTGGTCTTCCTGTAGGGATTCCATGTCCTTGAGGGCCTTCGGTCCTTCCCCAACTCTTCCACAGGTGTCCCCGACCTCAGTTCAATGTTTGGTTGTGGGTGTCTACATCTGTCTCAGTCAGATGCTGGATGGAGCCTCTCAGAGGGCTGCTATGCTGGGCTCCTGTCTCAGCAGGCTGTCCCAGGTGGACCAGCTGGGATGATGGGGCAGGACCTTAACTGGGGAGTAAAGCCTGTCTACCGCCACATACTAGAGCTTCCCTATCACCAGTTTACTGTATGTAAAACAATGACAGTAAACATCCTTTAGTGGCTATCAGGGCTAGCCTGCCTGGGGCCAATGAACAGCTGCTTCTTTTTTCTTTTGATTTCAGTTTGGATGTCAGTTTTGCTTCTTAGTGCTATGGAAAGCGTAAGGTAGCACACTTCTAACTTATTCCTATGTCTTCCTGTTGTTCAGGAAGCTGGCCATCTCACACTAAATTACATCTTCTTCTTTGTTCTATCTCTACCCATATTTGAGGGTTTCATTTATTGTTTCTATGGTCTTAGTCAAAGCATCTATGTTTTATCACTAAAATGTTGAGTTAGATGACAGGAATCAGAATGTAAGTGTATTTACATACATTTATGTATATATGCACATAATGCACTCATTCTCATCTGTGTGTGTTTCTATAACGAATCTATTGAAAAGAGAAAAATCCCAAGAAGTCTCCAACTAGAGGAGAGATGTGAGGACAGATAAAGGCCGTTAATCAGCTTGCCACTGACAGGAGAACCAACCAGAACTCTTCCCTAATCCTGAGTGACTGATGGTTTTCTGGATGGTCAAACTTCAGTGCTGTGTCTTCGCTTATTTTCCTGTTGTTGTGATAAGATACTGTTGACATCAGGTTAAGGAAGGAAGGGTTTACTTTGGCTCATACTCAAAGTGCAGTTCATTGTGGCATAAAAGTCAAGGCGGCAGGAGCTTGAAGCAGCTGGTCTTTCCATGTTCACAATGAGGAAACAAGGTGATGAGTGTCCACTTTCTCCATTTTATGCAATCCAGAATCCCTTGATTACAGAATGATCCTACCCACAATTACGATGGGCCTTTCCCGCTATTGCTGAAGATACCACATACTTAAGTCACAGAGCATGGAGAAATCAATCCGGTACCAGCCTGGAAGGTTCATTCCTACTGGATAGTTCTTTTATAGTGCTGGAAGGTGCTGTGTATGCTACATGGGAGAAAAGCCATCATCAGTATTACTCAGATGTGAACCCTGGGAGCTACAATAACAACTGTCTGTCAAGATATGCCAACTGTTAGAATATGGCATGAATGTTATGGGAGTAACCAAACACTTTCTGGTTGTGTTTAAGGCCCATTCCACAAGGCAGTGCTCAAACCTGGCACCACTGACAGAGCCAACCTGAGGCTAGATAATAGAGAAGAACCCTCACTATTCTTCTTCTAAATAAACATAGTGTTAAACAGACTGCTGAAGACATATCGTTATAACCATAGATAAGTGAAGCTCTCTGGCCTCATCAGAGAACCTTCTAGTGACAGTAGAGGGTGCAGAGAATGAGAGACTGTGGATCAATCAGCCCTAAATGGGACATTCATATGGCACTCTCTCTTCCTAAGTAAGGCTCAGGGATCAAGGTGGAAGATGACTCAAACGAATTCTAAGAGCCGGAGCCGAGTTGGAGCTGAAGCCAGGGGCAATGGATGACTAACAAAACCCAACATTTTCTTGACACACCTTGGAAGCTGCACATATAACTGACAGCAGATGTGACTGCGTGCACAGGCCTGCACAAAATCAAGGCAGACAAAAATATCATCACGGGTGTGTAAGATGGTCAGGAAATCCCACCCCTGCAATCCAATAGTGCCTTAGCTGAGGCACTATTGGCAACTGGTGTCTGTTGAGACAGAGAGCCTGTTTTCTTCAGGGAACTGTCCTGGGAAAACTACTCATGCTCCAATAGATGCTCTGCATGAGCACATACTGGCAGTGCTAAGTGCACTCCATGGGTTAAAAGATAGCATATGAGATTGGAAGAGGATGGAGGTGGTGGAGAAACACGTTATATGCATGTATGGACTTCTCATTCAATAAAGGAGAAAAGAATGGGTCTTTCCACGTCAATTAATGTACCCAGGAGTCTCCCACAAGAGTACCCACAGGACCATCCGCCAAGGTGATTCTAGATGTCAGATTGAAAATTGACACTAACCATCACACACTACCATGCCAGAAGTAAATAAGCATCTTGGGTTATTAATCTTAATCTTGCAGCAGCAAAGTGCTTCTCCTTATGGAGAATTACTGCCCACCCCTGTGCATTGTCTTATCTATAGCCAGTGCAGTCTTGGGGTAAGTCCTTTATATTTCCTCCCCCAAGTTTCCATTCTTAGGTCTAGCAGACATATTACTAACTGCTACTTTGCCTTCCTGCTGGGAGTCCAGTAACTTGTCCTAGGTCCACATGGACTTTTTCTGGCATCTGTACAATAAAGCTTTTTATTCTCAAGAACCCCTCCCCCAGTCTCTAATTTTGGTTAACACTATTTTATAAGCACATATATGTACATATACTTTTAACTGGAAACATTTGTTTAACTTGGAAAACATTCAATGAAATACATACTAATATGTAAATATATATGTATAAAATAATGACTGCATATGTGTACAGTCACTCATTAGTTAATAGTCAGGGGTAAATGTATTAGGTCATTTCCTTATGAGAACTCATACAAGCTGTAAGTATGGCTAAGATATCACTAGCAATAAGTAGAATTCAGCTCAAGCTATTCATATGGAAGGACATACCATCATATATTCAGTTTACTGGCAATGCATCGCTACATATATCTATATGTGTATATATATGTATATATATGCAAATGTATATAACATACATATTGGCATAAATAATGTATTTTGCTTTTTAATTGGAAAAATATAAGTTAAATCAGAGCCATATGATAACACTCTTTTCAATTCTCACATCACCCTCAGGCACTCAAACTTTTATCTAGAGTACTAAATTGCCTTCTTAAAAAATAAGGTATGTATAGAATATACCTTGATCATATCTATTACCCCTTTGTCCCCCAATATGCCCCCACCTTTATGTCCTTCTCTTGCTCGAGTGTAATTGGCTTTGTCCATATGTTCCTGGTGAAGCATCCACTTGGAATGTGGGTGATACAGTGGCTACATCCCCAAAGAAAAATGGCTTCCCCTCCCTTGGCAGCCATTAACTGCCAATAGTTCCTCTGCTATCAGAGCCCTTCCCCAATCCATGCTGGAATGTTGACAAGCTTGAGCTTCTACAGGTCCTTCATGAGTTCCTGAGCACAACAATGTTTCACAGGGCTTCCACACCTTCCAGTTTTTATACCCCTCCCCCACAAACCCCCCACTCCCCCTCTGCTGTCCCCAGAGCTCTGGATGGTGGGGAGTTGATACAGAGGGTCCATACTCGAATTCTCAGAACTTTGACAAATTGTGAGTCCCTTCATTAATCCTTGCCAATAGCAAAGTGGAACCTCTCTGGCCAAGACTGGGAATTTAAGACTCTAACAAGCCTTAGCTACTGGGGAACCTCTGAGTGAAGCACGTGGAGCCAGGGATCGATGAAAAAGCAAGAGGAATTTATTGTTCCAGCGTGCTGGAATTGTCCTGCACCTTAAGGAGAGGCAACAACCCCAGGCAGTCTGTTCAGCCAGTTTTTATACAGTTGTCAGGGGTAAAATAGAGCAACAGCCACTAGGCACAATGTGATTGGCAGAACAGTGTGACTTTTAAACTGATTGGTCCTTAGGGAATGAGGTCTACTGGTGGCCAATGGTCGGTCTGCCCTGAGGAATATGTCTACATGCTCTGGGCTTCCCTTATCTGCAGTTGGCAAAGGTCAGTTGCTCCTGTGATCTGAGGAATGTTATCAGCCTTTCCCTTCCAGAGCACAGAGGTACCTGGTGGAATTTTCCAAAGGTCCTGAGGTGACTTCTTCAAGAACAGCCTGATTAGATGAGTATAGTAGTCAGAATATAAATATTCACAAATATTCAAAACAAAGTTTGACTGTGACCATTTAGCAAAAACAATAGTAGATTTTCCTGTACCGCCTATGACCTCGGGATCCTTTGATGGAGTTGGTTGTAAATTCATGTGGAGCAGGCCTACATTCCACTCAGAAAACAGTTGGCTATTCTTACAGCAAGCATGCCAACATTACACCAGTTGAGCTACAGTTTTCCATCCACTTTCCTACAAAATTCAGAATTGCATTTTTCTTCACAGCTGAATAAAACATCATTGTGTATATGTAGCATGTTTTTATGATTCATATGTGGGTTGGCAGATATCTAGGCTGGGCTCATTTCCTCAACACTGTGAACACAGGCGTGCTCTAGAAGGAGAGGAGAGCATGGGGCGTGTGCCCAGACGTGGACACTCTAGCTTTAGCTTTCTGAGACACTTCCTCACTGACCCCCACAGTGATTTATTTATACTCTCACTAAAAAAACGATTTCCATTTCCCCATGTTCTCCCCAGTATTTTGTTGACATTTTAAACTAGATTTACTTTTAATTAAAATATAATTACATCATTTCCCCCTTTCTCTTTTCTCCCTTCAGACCCTTCCATAGCCCTTCCACCTAACCCCTCCCATGCCCCACCTCACTCCTAAATTAATAGCCTCTTTTCCTTTATTATTGTTACACATATATTCATATATATGTATATATATTCATACACATACACACAGATTGTGTGTGTGTGTGTATACACATATATAACCTGCTGTTCATGATAGGAGAGGTGGACTCTCTCAAAGCAGTTTCAATTTGCATTTTTCTGATGACTAATTATGTTAAACACCTTTTAAAATGTTTATTGGCCATTTGTATTTCTTCTTTTGTAAACTGGCAATTTCCAACTCCTGCCTAAGCTCTGTATGGGGAGATCCATGTTACTGCAATGCCACACTGATATCTCCACATATGTCTTGCCAGTGCTTTTTCTGGATAGAGTAATTCTGCTTCCTCGCCTTCCTTCTGCTGTAATGTACAAGTGTGTTCCTCAAAGACAAAGCTGCTGGAACATGTTCTATTCCTTCTTAGCTACCTCTCCCCCAAGTCACTCATAAATACAACAAATGGGGCTCCTGCTCTTTGTCCACCTTTTGGCTGAGGTCTAAGTTGGGTGGACATACTGGCTAAGAGCCTCACCACAGTGGAAATTGTGTGTTCCCCTTACCAGCCTGTAAGACTCTCCTCTCCCTTCCACTAAGCTCCCCAGTTACCAGGACTACAGCGCTTCTAAATTGAAGAGTTTTGGCAAATGCATGCTACTTATTTCTAAAAACAAAATCATTTATGTTAGTATGAAATGTTTGCAGCAAAAGCTAAATACTGTGTCTTTAATGTGTTGAACACAAGGCATTTGCAAATCTTATTTCTTTGTAAGTGTTGGGGTCCAGGAGTCACCTCACAAACCATACGAACACTGATCTCAGTCAGACAGGGATTGTTTTTTGAGCATTTGCCCAGGACTGATCAACCAGGGCGACAGTCCAAATCCAGGGACTGAACTGTGACCCTGAGTTAAGGTCCTACAAGGGCTTTTTAAGCCTAAGATCTACAAACATCTATGCCAAGTGATTTCACCAATCAGGATTTAGGGATAGGGGATTCCTTAGGATCATGTCCTTGCTGTACATTTATCCTGTTTCCATTGGTTGAGATATTCAACTGTGGCAAGAGACTTTCCTTGTCTAATATTCATGTCTTAACTTGCCGACCAGGATGTCAGTTACCCAGGTACATACATGTCTCTTTCTGCCAAGTAGGATGTCAGTTCCCAGGAAGAACTTAAACTTTACTCAACCCTTATTCAAAATGGAAGTCTTATTCCAAATAGTTTCTTAGAGTGGTGCAGGTGTCTCTCTCATGTTGGGGTCCATCCCAGGGGCAGCTTATACCATAAAAGCTCATACACAGATGCAGGAAGTGCTGTTGGGTGGTTGGTTCAGGGCCAAACTTATTGTGAGTAATTATACAAAACAGTTCTTCTGACTTCTATTGTGATTGGTTCCTAGTAACAGCAGAAACATATGAGAAAGTTTCCTTATAATGGCAGGCTATCCAGGTAACTGTTACCTAGGCCTTAGCATTTTAGCTAGGTCCTAACAGTAAGAACATTTATGATATGAAAACTCAACTAACTCTCTATTAGCTGCAAACAGAATGTGCAGGGTAAGCCATCCTGGGCAGTCTCAGGAGTGTGCACGTGCCTGAAGGGACAACCTTAGGTAATTATTGCAATGAACCAAGACATCCCATTACTCAATACTGAATGCTGGGGATAGTACAGACATTTTTATTGGGCCCAGCTGTCATGTAATACTCCCTGTTGTATTGTGACCCAAAGGCCTGGAGATAGTTTGAATCTAAAGCCCCCACAAGTCACAGTTTCTGTGCTTTCTCCTGCTGGCAATGCTATTTTGGAAGCCCAGGAAATCTTTTGGAGGCATAGATGGTGGAAGGAGGTGGAAAGGCAGGCCTTTAACGGTCTACCCACCTCCTGATTCTGATCTCTTCCTCTGCTTCCTGGCCTCTGTGATATGAACAGCATCTGCTATACACTTCCAAGTTGTGCCTTGCCTACTGCCGTATTGGACTAAAACCTCCTGAAACTATAAGCCAAACCATCATCATCATCATCATCATCACCATCATCACCATCATCACCATCCCTGCCCTTAAGTTGATTTTGTCACGTGACAGCAATGTAAAAGTAACCGTCATATTCTCTAGTCCTACATCTCCCCCAAAATATTGTGCTGTGAGTAAACATAAACATGGGCTCCTGAAGTTTTAAACTGGAGCTCTTTAGGCTAAGTTGGTACTACTCTCCCCATGGAAAACCAGTTCAAAGCCTGTGGCTATTGTCTTGTAGTGGGCTTCGTCTGTGCAGGGGCTGCCCGTGTAGCTGACGTAGGGGTGAGTCCCGGCATTTGAGAGTCACGGTGCTCTGGAAAGTCTGGGAAACTGAAGCACTGGGGAGGCGGTCACTAAGCATGGCAGGGGTCTTGTAACAGGTTGTCTACCCTCTTGACTCTACCAAGGACCAGCTATTTGCTTCTAAGAAATCTCTAAGATATTTTCAAGTACCAATAAGCTTTTTGTCTTTCTGTATCTATCCAGGTTTTATAATACAAGAACATTTGAACATATCTTTGTCCAAACCCCCAGGACTAGCTGAGCTCCAGGTATCTCTGTAGTCCACTGAACTCTATAGGCCCGGAAGGGTCCCTGTCAGAGCATATTATGCTGGACAGTCAAGGGAAGCAGAAACTGCTGGCCTCTCTTTCCACAGCCAGCAGGACACATTCGCACCTCCAGCACTTTGCATACAAAGCATTGCACAGTCTGTGTGTGATTTAGAAGCGGTGCACAGAACTCTCTTCTTTCTGCCTTTGCATTTGGTGTTCTGGTGAGAGACCTGAGCGCAACTGCAGTCTGTGTTTGGAAAGCAAAACACCTCAGTTTTCATTCTGTTTAGAAATAAAAGAGAGACAAGCATGTTCTTCTTGTGGGCAAACATTAAGGGAAAAGAAGCTTTTATTTATAACTTTCATTAGTTATGTCTTGCTGGCCTTAATACATTTACCCTGCTGGAAACTTAAAGTTGGAAAAAAATAACCTATTAAAGAAGGAAAAATTGCATACACTGTGAATTCTGGGTTGGATGGTAATGCAGAGTACATGGTCAGAATCTATCTTTAACCTTTGTTTATGTGTTTATTTAATTTAATAAAACTAAATTAAATTAATCTCTTGAGTCTCTTGTTACTGTTGGATGAATGTTTTCCCCGAATAATAGGCTGAGCATTAATAATTAATAATAACAATAAACTGCTATGATTTTATTTGTGTGCAATAAAGCCCTTATAATGGATCACACAGTAAACTCTCTACAGTGACATGAGGGTGGTTTTAATTGCTGTAACTGAATCCAGTCAGACTTAAGGTAAGCGTGTTTCCATCTTCCAGTGCTCAACCATATTGTGGTTACTAGAATGTACTTCTTCTATTTAAAACCTGTTTTCTCTTAGCATCTGATTATGGTGGGAAATTGACCAATACTGACAATTCCAGAAATGAGAAAAGATGAACTAAAGCCTCAGACAGCAGGCACAAAGGCAAAAATGAGTGCTGGAGGTAAGCTCTAGTTAGCATAGCACCTCTAAAGGGGGCATCTGTGCCTCTGTGTGGACAACACTGCCACACTCACATCTGTCCAGGCTGCCATCACTCTGAACACAGCAGCTAGTACTATGCAAAAATGGAAGGCTAAAAAAAAACCAAAGATAATCAAATAATATTTGTCCTTTTCTGTAAGACTATTCTAAACAAACTCTGATTGTTTTTACTAATTTAAATACCACAACACAATTAGCTTTGTTTTCCCATCTCTTTCTTCCAAAGTTTGGGCTAATTCTACTTTTTAATTATATTCATAAACAGTGCTGACTGTTTCTTATACATAATTAGCAGTATAATTACCCCCAACACCATTTAAAACCATTGTCTTCTGGTCTTTTTCTCATGGTGCTGTTGGAAGCTGCAGCCTGTGGATGTGTGGTCAGAAAGGAGCCCAGGCTCAGAGAGGGCACCTAGCTCTACATGACACATTCAAGGTGCTTCCTGCAGCTGTCTGTCCAGCTGGCTGGCTGTTTGTCCTTCTGAGAAGAGCATGGACTCCAGAGGAGAGCTCTACACATACCACCCTCCCATGTGGAAACTTCCTTGCTCAGTGCACATACTCTGGAGATCAGTTACAGCCTTCACTCCAACCCTTTCACAACTTGTCTTCGGGCTTCTCAGGGCTCTTTGGGCCTCAGAAGCTATCTTGCACTGGGAAGTGACTTTAACCTCACAAGAAGTAATGAATTTTCCTTTTCTCCCTAGAAGAAAAGGTGAAAATTTCCCAAGTTCCACTTGTCTAGTTTACATGACAAATCTCTCCAACCACAAACTCACAATAAAAGAAAGTGAATATGGGCAGGTTCCCAAACGGTGTCCAAGAACTAACATTATTGCAGAGGAGAAACAAGCATTGTAGGTTTGAAGGGAAATGTTCTTATCAAGAAACGACCTCTGAGGGAGTAAAAAAAAGCACCAGGTTGCCTCCAACCTATTCCCCACATTAAAAATGCAAAGGTGGTGCTTGAGAGATGGCACACACACACACACAAATAACAATAATAATATTATAATAATATAGGTAAAATGCAAATGTACACACAAAGCAAATAGGGAAAATATTAGAAACGTGCTGTATAAAAATATACGGAGAGAAGGACTACATTTGGTGGATGTGCAGTCAGGTGTGGGGGAAGAGGACTCCTCTGCGGGCCCATGCTGAGGCATCCCTTCCCACTGAGGGACTAGCCACACAATGACAACAGTATAATGTAGGGTAGAGTTTATTCGGGGCATGGGGAGGGGAGTTGAGTTGAGAGGGTAGTAGAAACAGAGAGAGAAAGATTGAGATTGAGAACTGTTGGGTGGAGCCTAGACAAAATGCTAACAAGACATAGTTAAATCTAAATCTAGATACTGGATGTATGGACAGTCCCTGAAGCAGTAGCTAAAGATCTACACAGCAGTTGGAAATGCTGTGGCTGCACATAGGACACTAGCTTAGATTTGAAGGACACGTTCAATAGTCAGTCTGGGCATGGTGGCATATGCGTATCTGTAATCTAGCACACTGTGAATCTGAATCTATCCTGGGTTACAAGGTGAGATCCTGACCCAGAAAGAGAGAAGAAGGGAGCGAGAAAGAGAAGAGAGAGAAAGGGCGACAGAAAGGTTGGTTGGTTGGTTGGTTGGTTGGTTGGTTGGTTGGTTGGTTGGTTGGTTTGGCAGCATAGGGATGCCAGCAGGTTCTACCCATTTGTGTGGGTATCCTCAGCAGACTGGCTTTTGACAGTCATGATTCCATGGCAGCTGCTGGAGCTAGAGGCATTGGCCACAGTCCAGGATAGGATGTGATAGGGTAGCATGAAGAAAATGTTCCTCTTGCAGTTGAAAGCAGACTCTTGCCCAGAAACCCAGTCTGTGGTGTCCCCAGAGGCTAGAACAATGGATAGCCAGCCTCAGGCCCAGGGCAGTGTGAAATTAGACTCACCTAGGTAGACTGAGTCCATTGTGATTCCATACCTCTGGCATGACTGCATTGCCATGGGCACATACTTGCCTCTATTACACAGAAAAGGGGGAAGTGATGGCGATTTGTCACTTCCTGAGCTGAATGGGCACCTCGCCCCTTTTCTTAGAAAGGAAATGGTGTTACTTCACTAGATAGTGAAGTGTATTAAACGAAACCAAAACCTAAACTCATTATGCACAGTGACCCTGTCGATGCCTGACTGCAGATAACAGGGGCTCAAAAGGAGACTTGGGTTTTCTGACTGTGTGTGGTCTCTTGAACGTAATCAAATAGAAACTCACCCTCCACAGAAACTACCTTTGTATCGCTTCAGTTGGAAATCCCTTTCTGAATACAGTGAACTTTTAAAATCTGTTCTCACTGTGGTAGACTCGTCGAACAGAATGGAGTCTGTTCCTTCAGAATGGAAACTATTCTTGGTCTCATCGTTAGCCACAGTTGGTCAAGGGTCCTCTAAGTGCAAGGCACTGTATTAGGCAGGAGTGTGTTCCTTCATTTATGCACGAAGAATGTTTCTGGCTACTCCACAAAGCCCTAAACTAAATCAGAGTAATTTCTTTAACAAAGAAAGAAAGAAACAAAATTTTCACTCACCATTCTAATCTCCCTCTCCATCTCAAGTAAGCTTACAACGGGAAACTCATGATACTTGGACTCTTTTTAAATCATTTATTTATTTGAGTCTGTGTGTGCATGTGCATGTGTGCTTGTATGAGCGTGTGTCTGTGTGAGTTCTAGTGCACCATGTGAATGTGTGGGAGCCCTTGGAGGGTGAAGAAGAGTGAGGAAGAGGGTGTTGGATCCTCTGCAACTGCAGTTGCTGGCATTTATGAGCTCCCATGTGGTGCTCTGCAAAAGCTGCAAGTACTCGTCACTGTGAGGCAGCTCTCCAGCCCCTTCTCGGCTCTACTGACCATAACAAGCCACAACTAGATCTTTTCTAGATCTGCTCAATGTCCCCTTACCTTAACTCTTTTTGTTAAAAGGTGCAATATGTTCATTGTGCAGGTGCAGGAATGAGTTATCAGATCAGTAATAAGCACATAACCATCAGGGGAGGAGACATGGCTGTGGGCCTTGGGAAGGTGCAGTGGAGACAGTCCTGTGGAGCAGGCAGATGGCCTTTGTCTCCCAGCTTTTGCCTGATGGCCTAGTATGCAGGGTTCACCTGAGGTCTGTCTTGGTCTGTAGCTGAGCACTGTCGTGCAGTGCTGTGCTGTTCTCTGGAAGAACAAATAAAACCAGCTGACAGGACTCCAGGCTGCTCCTGCCCTCGGCCATTTGCTGTCTGAATTGTGAGTAAGAAACCCAATGAGGGGCTGGTGAGATGGCTCAGTGGGTAAGAGCACCCGACTGCTCTTCTGAAGGTCCGAAGTTCAAATCCCAGCAACCACATGGTGGCTCACAACCACCCATAATGAGATCTGGTGCGTCTGAAGACAGCTATAGTGTACTTACATATAATAAATAAATAAATAAATCTTTAAAAAAAAAAAAGAAACCCAATGAATAGAGGCTGGTGCTCAAGTCTCAAGTGAGTCAAACCCAGAGGCCAGGGTGGTGATGGAGAAGCCAGGGTGGTGCGATGGAGAGGCCAGGGTGGTGTGATGGAGAGGCCAAGGTGGTGTGATGGAGAGGCCAGGGTGGTGTGATGGAGAGGCCAAGGTGGTGTGATGGAGAGGCCAGGGTGGTGTGATGGAGAGGCCAGGTTGGTGTGATGGAGAGGCCAGGGTGGTGTGATGGAGAGGCCAGGGTGGTGTGATGGAGAGGCCAGGGTGGTGTGATGGAGAGGCCAGGGTGGTGTGATGGAGAAGCCAGGGTGGTGTGATGGAGAGGCCAGGGTGGTGTGATGGAGAGGCCAGGGTGTGACGGCAGGGAGTTCATCATGGAGAAACCCAAAAGAACACATGAGAAAGAATGGACATGTCACAACAAGGGGCTGGAAGAAAGTAAGACCAGCCAGGCAGAAGAGGAGCTTCAGAGCTAGTTAGCCAAGAGCCGACTTGGGTCACAACAAAGTGTACAGGTCTCACCATAGTTTGTTCATTCACTAAACAAATTCCCCTTCAAGTATAGGCCATGTGCCAGAATCTGTCCTAGGTACTGAGAACTTGTCTCTGAACTTTTCTCCTTGGGGAGCTTGCCTTGTAGCAAGAAGAGCAAACAATAAATATGACCCAGGATTAATTTACATAGTATAGTGTAGTGTAGTGTAGTGTAGTGTAGGGTAGTATAGTGTAGTAGTAGTAGTGGAGTGTAGTATATATAGAATTATGTAGTATATTACCGACAGATGGTAAGGAACTACTAGCAAAGGAGATGACAAGTGTGTAGGTGCTGCAGCTAGAACATAGAAGTTCTGTTAAAATGAAAAATTCAAACCAAGCATGGCAGTGCACGCCTTTATCAGCTGTCAGGAGGCAGAGGCAGACAAATCTCTGAGTTTGAGGCCAGTCTGCTGTACAAAATCAGTTCCAGGATAGCCAGGACTACACAGAGAAAACCTGTCTTGAAAGAAGAGAGAGAGAGAGAGAGAGAGAGAGAGAGAGAGAGAGAGAGAGAGAGAGAGAGAGAGAGAGAGAGAGAGAGAGAGAGAGAAAGGAAGAGAGAGGAAGAGAGAGAGAAACAGAAACAGACAGAGACAGAAACAGAAAGACAGAGAGAGACACAGAGGCAGAGACACACAGAGAGAAACAGAGACAGAGAGAGACAGAGAATGAGAAAGCAAGAGAGAAAGCAAGGGGGTTTCAAGGGTGGTGAAGTCTCTCGGTATAGCTGGACTTCTGAGTCAGATATCTGGAATCCACATAAACCTGGAAGACAAAACTGACTCCACGGGTTGTCTGTCCTCCAACCTCCCCATGAGCTCCATGCTAAGCTCGTGTGATAACCCTCATTTCCTTATCACACCTCATTTCCTCTCCTCACAGCCATGCAGTGCTTTCCTACCACTCCACAGGACCACATTCCCGCCATTTCAGAAATTTCCACTGGTTAGTATTTGAGTAGAAAATATTTTTCCTTTCCTTTCCCTTCTCTTCCCTTTCTTTTTTGTTTTTCCCTTCTCTCTTTTTTGGGAGCATCAAGTGTCCTTGTAGCTTAGGTTGGTCTCAAACTTGAAGACTCAAATGATTTTCAAACAATCTTCCTGCCTCAGGCTCCCAAGTAGTCAGAACTATAGACCCAGGCTGCCGTGCCCAGCTCCTGAATCCTGAGCAGGTGGAGATGACCTTCCGGGAAGATGACCATTAGGGCTGCTGGAGTCGAGAATTCCAGACAGAGGAAAGAGCAAGTGGAAGAGACAAGGGCAGGAATGATGTTCCTGCATCTGAAAAGTCATCACACAGAATGGTGTAGTGAAGGATGAGCGGAGTCGGACACGGAACACTTTAAACTATTGTGAGGACTTCAGGGTTTTCTGGGTAAGATGTAAATATTGGAGGATCGAGCAGAGGAGCTCTGTGGCCTGCTTTCCACCACCCTGGCTGCGATGATGGAGAAGGACCAAACGTGTGCTGCAGTTAAGTGAGGATGAGGGAGGGACTACTGCTCTAATCCCAGAGAGACAAGGGCGCCCCCTTCTGTTTCCCTGTGTCTTTCTTCCTTTCTTCCTTAGACCAAGTCTTCTGCCTCAGCCCCCCCCCCCCCGGGTGTGGGAAATCCAGAGAATGGGAAACACCCGGTTCCCATCATCCATAATTTGCACTTCACCCCCTAACCTGGAGATTCTCTTGTGCCTCCGTCTTCTTCCCACCCAGAGAGCCAGGTCCAGCCCAGCTCTGTTCCTAGCTCAACTCCTACATGCTCTCTGAACTGTTGAGGAATAAGTCCACTGAAGGTGCCTGTCCTACCTCCCCAGACTGGGCTGGCTGGAGCTACTAAGCTTTTCCATTATCCAATAGGCCATGTCTTTTAAAGTATGGAGTAACTGGCTCTCTGCACTTGAGAAAGGGGACATCGCTAAATTTTCACCCGGAACAATAAGAGACAACTACTTTAAGCCAATGGAAAAAGAATCTGGGAATTCCCTAATTTGTATATATTGTATATATTTTCTGTTGCCTGCATTTTTATTTAGCCTAGGCTAGTTTCTGAAAGTATATTAATGCTAAGCAACACTACTTTCTCAGTTACTGGAGAATCTGCTTTGAATATATGCTCAATTTGGATTTAATAATTATAATGATTTGGATGTCTATGTTTTAAAAGCAACTTTGATCTACCTCATGAGTCCAAGATTTTATGTTGGCTGTGCCTTATCAATATGGGTAATATGAATTATGAAGTTAATGTTTTTATATTGTTAAGAAAACTTACATTAAAGATGATGGAATGTCCCAAAGTAGAGCATGCAAAATATAGGTGTTTGTTTTAAATGAGACAGGTATAGTAGTGCACACCTTTAATCTCAGCACTTGGGAGGCAGAGGCACAAGGATCTCTGAGAGTTTGAAACCAGCCTGGTCTACAGAGTGAATTCTAGGACAGCCAGTGCTATTACACAGAAGAAACCTGTCTCGGAAAAAAAAAAAAACAGCAAAAACAAGCAAACAAGAAAAAGAGAAGAGGGGATATGTTTTCAATGACCAACTGTAGAATGAATACAAGAAAATGAACAAAACATATTATAAAGCATGATTTTATATATATATGGTAATGTGGAACCCCAGGGAATAAGGGCACAGCCGGCTCTGAAGCCACCTCTCAGGGACCACTCTCAGCCACACTGTCCGCACCCTTGAGGACTAGCTGTGAGCGCCTCACCCTGGAGGACTAGCTGTGAGCACCTCACCCTGGAAGACTAGCAGTGAACACCTCACCCTGGAGGACTGGCTGTGAGCACCTCACCCTGGAGGACTGGCTGTGAGCGCCTCACCCTGGAGGACTGGCTGTGAGTGCCTCACCCTGGAGGACTAGCTGTGAATGCCTCACCATGGAGGACTGGCTGTGAGCACCTCACCCTGGAAGACTAGCTGTGAGCAACTCACCCTGGAGGACTAGCTGTGAGCACCTCACCCTGGAGGACTAGCTGTGAGCCTCATGGCACCCATCCTTCCTATCTCTCATTTCTGATTTTTCTTTACTCCAGTGTAGCTCTGCTGTTGACAATCCTCAGTGGTGTAGTCATTTAGTCTCTGAAGTTTATATAGATGGACTTCTATGGTATACATTCTATCTTCTTTTTCTTACTATCATGTTCATGATAATTACATTGTTAGAAGCAGCCCTGAAACATTTCATTACTGTGTAAATTTCCATGTCTAAAATAGAGTAATTCACTTTATAAGTGTTTCCCAAAAACCAGCTTTGGCTCCATTGGCTTTTAAAATTAATTTATTTTAAATTTTTTATTAATTCTTTGAGAATGTCATGCCACATGTTTTGGTGTTTGCCACCAGATCTCCCCTTGACTTCTCCCAGATCTGCTTCTGCTCCCCACTCCCAGCTTCATACCCTCTCTTTTGTGTGTCCTCATTTTCATTATATTTCCAGTTTGGCTCTCCCTCCCTGACTCCTTCTCTCTCACACACACCCTTTCCTTTCTTCCTTTCCTTTCCTCTCTCCTCTCTCTTGCTTGCTTCTTCCTTTCTGTGCTTGAGACAGAAAGCACACTGCCACTGCCCCACTTTCTCAAGGCAACTGCTCTGCCACGGAGCAGCCGTCCCAGCCTCTGGCTCTTCTATTTCTTACTTTTATTTAACTTGTTTCCTTTGCTCTCTTTGAGGTTCATTTGCAGCTCATCTTCTCTCTCTCTTTCTCTCTCTCTCTCTCTCTCTCTCTCTCTCTCTCTTTCTTTCTTTTTCATTTTTTTCTCGTGTCAGGCTTTCAGCTCTCTCTATGTAGCCCAGGCTGGCCATGAATTCACAATCTTCTTGCCTCTGCCTCTTAAAAATAAATGAAATAACAGTCATGAAACATCATGTCTGGCCCCTTTCTTACTTTTTTTTTAATGAGTACATTGCAGCTGTACTCACAGACACACCAGAAGAGGTCATCAGATCCCATTACAGATGGTTGTGAGCCACCATGTGGCTGGGAATTGAACTCTGGACCTCTAGAAGCGCAGTCAGTGTCTCTTAACCACTGAGACATCTCTCCAGTCCCCATTTCTACCTTTTAAACACACATCATTTGCTTATTAAATTTAGCCTTTCCTTTCTAGTAGAAACATGGACTTGTTAGAAACTAATTTATAAACCTATGGGAGTTTTCTGGCTTCTTCATGTAGTGGTTTTTATCTTAAGTGCTTTAAGGTCAGAGAACAAGACATTCCCACCCTATCTTACCCCCATCATATGACTAATTCCATGATGTGCTTCGTGTACCGTATTCTATACATATTCTGTGCACATTTTATGTGCATTCTGAATTTGTTGCAGCATTTGTGATGTGACTTTTAGGTCAACTACACACAGACATACAAATTCACACATTAACACATATTCATCTATTTTTCCTTATTCTATCAATTATAAAGAGGGAGATGGGGACTTAAAAACACCTCCATTGGCTGTCGTTTCTCACCTCAGTCTGGTACATCCTTGGGCCAGGGATTTGAACTCTTGTTCATAGATACAAGGAGGCTTGGAATTTGTGTAGCTTTCTAGTGAATCCAGCTTTTGTCATTATAAAGTGACTTCCTTTGTTTCTGGTAAAGCCTTTCAGCGAGGTCCATTTAGTGACATGGGTTTTATGCTACATCATTAGTCATCCAGTTACTTCTGTATTTTCTTATGTTTTTAAGAAATATTCATCTTTAGATAGAATATAATTATATTTTAAAATCCAACTCATCAATCATTCTTAGCTTTTAACTGGAATAGTTAGTTCACTGTTACCAACCTGGATTTGTGCAGTCTCTGTAGGTCTGTCTTTGCTGTTGCTTAGATTTCATCTGTAGTGATTTCCTTGCCTCCTATGACAGGATATCTTTGACTATGTGCCAGACATTCTGTTTGAAAATGATTGCAAGAGTACTGGGAAGTCTATCATAATGGCTTTTCCATTGCAAAGGCCCGTGTTGGGGCTCAGGAATCGCCTCACAAACCACATGAACATTGATCTCAGTCAGATAGGGATAGATTATTCAACACACATCCCAAGACTGATCAGCCAGGATCACAGCCTAAACTCGGGGCTTAAGTCTGGACCTAGAACATTTCTCAGGGCCAGCTTACAAAGGAAACAACAGTGAGCTCATACAGAGGCACAGGAAGTGCTGCTTGGTGGTCAGCTCTGACTCATGCTATTCTGGCTGACTAGGCAGATCAGTTCTTTTTTTTTTTAAACTATTTTTTAATTAGGTATTTTCTTCATTTACATTTCCAATGCTATCCCAAAAGTCCCCCATCCCCTACCCCCACTCCCCTACCCCCCCCCCACTCCCCTACCCACCTACTCCCACTTCTTGGCCCTAGCGTTCCCCTGTACTGGGGCATATAAAATTTGCAAGACCAATGGGCCTCTCTTTCCAATGATGGCCGACTAGGCCCTCTTCTGATACATATGCAGCTAGAGACACGAGCTCCGGGGAATACTGGTTAGTTCATATTGGTGTTCCACCTCTAGGGTTGCAGACCCCTTTAGCTCTTTGGGTACTTTCTCTAGCTCCTCCATTGGGGGCCGTGTGATCCATCCAATAGCTGACTGTGAGCATCCACTTCTGTGTTTGCTAGGCCCCAGCATAGCCTCACAAGAGACAGTTATATCTAGGTCCTTTCAGCAAAATCTTGCTAGTGTATGCAATGGTGTCAGCGTTTGGAGGCTGATTATGGGATGGATCCCTGGGTATGGCAGTCTCTAGATGGTCCATCCTTTCGTCTCAGCTCCAAACTTTGTCTCTGTAACTCCTTCCATGGGTGTTTTGTTCCCAGTTCTAAGAAGGAGCAAAGTGTCCACATTTTGGTCTTCGTTCTTCTTGAGTTTCATGTGTTTTACAAATTGTAACTTGTATCTTGGGTATTCTAAGTTTCTGGGCTAATATCCACTTATCAGTGAGACCTGAGACAGCATTAGGGAAGCGGGAATGGCAGATCAGTTCTAACTGACCTTTATTCTTATTGGTCCTAAGTGGAGCTTATGTTTGTGGAAATTCTTAAGAGTTACCAACCTCAGAACATACAGAACATAACAGTTTGTGTGGTCATCATGACCCTGCTCTGAGTCAAGCTATTTTTCTGTGTCAGTGACTGTCAGGCATGGAACAAAATGGCAACAGCTATGCTAGCAGGCAGGACTCAACAACCTGTAACTGCCTCCTCTCCAGGTGGAGCGGGCTAGATGTTTGCCTCTGACTTCAGGGTGCAGTTGCTGGTGAGGAGGATAAAGCTGGTGAGCACTGATTATGTAAGACTCAAAGTGAGACTTAGCTACCAGGAGACCCTAGGTGAGAATCAAGAACAGAGTTCAATGCAAAAGCAAGGGGTTTATTGTTCTAGTGCACTGGGGTCATCCTGCACCCAGAGGAGGGGTCACCCCTTCTCTTTCTTTCATACACCTTTTAAACAATTTTTGAGGACAGATTATAGCAACAGCAACTAGGCACATAATGATTGGTGGTCCTGGTGACCTTTACATTGATTGGCTGGGCAGGGATGGGGACTCAAGAACCTTCCCTAAGGCTCAGTGGGAAGTTCCAAGTCTGGGCTCTCTCCTTCCCTGCTTTTTCTTGTGAGTGCTTCAATCTTAAAGCAATTAACCACATTCTGTTAACTCATAGGTAGAATTATTGAGAGGTATATCTTCATACTGTTGTCTAAGTATCATCAGCTATACTGTATTAATGTGTTCTCTAATAAAATTAACTAAGTGACTTAAAATGCTGGGTCCAAAGGTTAGCAGCAAAAGTAGAAACATCAAGGGTCCAGCTAGGGTTTACACTAAGGTAATTAACCATGGGGAAGAATTAAACAGTGAGTGGTACCAACTTTCGGAATTTTCTCCTATTCTCTGGCCTCTATCTATATTTTTTTCTAACTTTAGCCAGTAATTCTCTAATAACTCTAGAATGGTTGACATAGAAGCAGTGTTTCTCATGTAAGGTGGCACAATAGTCTTAATGTAGGAAGACTAAGTCTAATTCCTGCCTGTTTTGTTACACCACTTCAGCCAGATAATGTACGTTATGCTTCAGGTGGAAAATGAACCTTTCTAGGCACTGGATATCTTTATCTATGTCTGTCTTTAAGCTGCTATAATCCTTTTTTTATAATATTAGCACAATTATTCCAGTGCCAAACAGGGCTAGCCCTGCCCCTAGAATTAATGTTAGAGTTAAAGAGATAGATTCTTCTTTGTCTCATAAGGTCTCCCTCAATTTGTCTTAATAAGGCTCTTAATACCATTTTCTCTCTAAATAATAGGTTATGTGGGGCACTAATTGAACCAAAATACAGAACCCATCTGGGATAGAAGAATTAGAACGACCCCATTTATGCAAGGGGTCAGTCTTGTTGAACAGGCCCACCATATCTATTCTGGAGGAATAATCTATTTGAAATGAACTATGGGAATGGTCTGATTACAGAGGTGTTGATGTGACAAGGGGACTTTCCCCAGACAGATACGATGTTCTAATATGGTCTGGAGGGTTGAAGCTTGACCTTCCTGTGACCATCTTTATATAGAAACATTATATTCAACTATTAACTCAATATATTCATAAAAAGGAGGGATGTAAAACACACAGTACATAAAATTAGCAGGGACAACAGACTCAGGACTGAGACTGAGTCAACTTTAACTTAAGGAAGTTGGTATCCTTTTGAACCCACCATTTTGGTACAGCTGGAGCCAGGTAGTCTTCTCTCGTGGAGAAGCAGGTCTGGTGTGAGTGTAATGCACTCAGGTGGTGATTTCATCCACTTTGATGACAGTTGGCATGGTCAACAGGATAATGTAATGTCCTTTTCACCTGGGTTTAAGTGCACCTTGGTGAAATTTCACATAGACCCAGTCTCTTTGACTCGTGTGGTTCTGGAACCAGGCCTGCTTCATAGAGGGCACATAATTTAGGCCAAACATTTCTTGCCAGCTCATTATTTTCAGTACATCGAAGCTGCAGCCAAGACAGGTGTCTCTGTTCAGGCTGATAAAGCCTATCGTTCAAGATCTGTTTAGCCTGCCTGTCATGGCAAATATTCAAGGTCTGCTTAACCAAGGTCTGTTCAGCCTGCCTGACAAGTGTTCAAGGTCTGCTTAGCCTGTACAGGCTGGGGAGGTCACAGTTCCCCCTTTTTTATTTTTTGAAGATGGCAGTACTAGCTGCTGGACAGGGGCACAAGATTTACTTGTTTTCCGTAATTCCATCTAGGGCAAAGATTGGCCAAGTGACCATGCCTGTCTTAGGTTGGTTTACCCATGTAAGCCGTTACCCATCATTGGCTAACCAGCCCTCTGTAGCACAATCTTTTCCAGTCAGACCAAAGCCACGAAGAACATATCAAAGCTGAGTATGTGCTTAATGCATTTCTTCATAGCGATGAATAACTGCCATGGTGAATAGCTGAGCTTGCTGAAAGTGACCCTGTATAAAGGCAACCAATCTGTTTAAGATACAAGTCCAAAGGTTATAAGTAGCAAAATAATGATCAGAGGTCCAAGTAAATTTGAAATCAAAGTTGGCAACCAAGACTCAAATCATGCTTGATTCTGTTCCCTGTCTCTCTCCCTTTTTGTTAGTCCTTTCCTAACTTTGCCCATGGAGTCCTTAACCACTCCAGAATGATCACTATAAAAGCAACATTCTTCATTTAGAGCCACATGTAACTCTTCTTAGTGTGCAATGCTATGGAAACATTTCTGGATAAATCATATACAGAATGAGCTGTTTGAACACTTTGGGATAGGGCAATAGCAGCTGGAGTAGCAGTGGCCACTAAAGTAATCAAAGCTACAGCACCTGCCATAATTAAAACAAACATACATTTAGGCCTGGCCAATGACTTTGTTAACTCTTAGTTGCCTGTAAACCCTTATCATCAAACCAATCTTTAGTAATATTTACAGGAACCATCACAAAATCAGGTTGTTGTAAAAATCATTATAGAAAGCTTAGAATGGGCTTTAAAAACACAATTAGTCAAATTACAGCCAACACAAGACATAGCAAAGTATTATTTTCAGAATGTAGAATAATGCTAATATTTCCTACTGATAGGGCATAAGGCATGTGAACACATGCTGCAATAGGCCCTTCCATCCAAGCTGGACTTGATCTTTCAGGCTGAGCACTCACATCATCTAAGGCAGCACCCGACTTCCATACACGTCCTTGCTGATAGCCTGTGCGAGTCCACCAGAGTCCACCAGGCAAAGCTGATGAGGGAAGGGGAGGTGGGGACAGAGGCCTGTAGCATAATTAGTCATACTAGCCACTCCCATATATTCTGACCAGTCAAAAATGTTGAGGTCAGTCCCTTGGGGCTGATAAAGCACAAGCTTATTCCCCACACATCTTTTCCAGGGAATTGTGATATTTGTGCATTTCCTCATCCCACAATGCAGGAAATGCTGTGGTGCCTGGTATCCCTCAGCCACTAGGCCAGTGGGTAAATTTACTCAAATGTCATTTAAACCATCTTTGCATGAGTCAAGATCTTTTCCCTGCAATGTAGTAGGAGATACTCTCAGACATCAGTAGCATTCTGCTTTGAGACACCAGTTCCCAATCCTTGGTAATTAATTTCTTTACTGATAGTGAAATTTCCTCCAGCAGGCATATCTATCAACTGAGTATTGTCGCCATTACCACAACTTCTGGACCTACCCATACCATTGGATGTACGGGGGTGGACCAGGGACATAGGCCCAATACAGCTTCCCTGTCATCATTATCAGGGCAGTCTGCAAGCTCACGATCAGCATCATTATTTTTCCTAGCATCAGCATGTCTCATTAACCACTCTGGCAGCTAGCATGCTCCTTCAGCATCCTGCAGAAAACAAACAAACAAACATGCCCTCTTCCCCATACTCAGGGAGTTCCTTAGCATCCAGATTTTAAACTTTTAAAATAAAAAGCATAATTTAAATAATTTTGTGGTGTATGGGGATATAACTTTCCCTTTTTAAAAAATTTTATGAAGATATTGTTCTAAAGTTCCATTGGCCTGTTTTACAATACCTTTTCCTTGAGGATTATAAGGAATCACAGTAATGTGGGTGATGTTAAATTGTTAACAAACATTTTAAATGCTTGACTGCAGTATCTAGCTCCATTATCTGTCTTAATCTTATTTGGAACAGCCAGCATAGAAAAATAACATAGGCAATGACTAATTTCATTTTTAGCTGCTTCTCCTGTTAAAGCAGTTTGTGACTAGAAAGCCTGAAAAGATATCAATAGTCATGTACCTTTTTTTAAAAAATTTTTAAAGATTTTATTTATTTTATATATGTGTGATGAGTACACTGTAGCTGTCTTCAGACACACCAGAAGAGGGCATCAGATCCCATTACAGAAGGTTGTGAGCCACCATGTGGTTGCTGGGAATTGAACTCAGGACCTCTGGAAGAGCAGTTAGTGCTCTTAACCTCTGAGCCATTTCTCCAACCCCAAATTTTTCAAGATCAGAAAAATGAGTAACACCCATTTGCCATAATTGCTTAGGTACAAGTCCTCGAGGATTCACACCATTATGTGGTACAGGAAGAAACTGAGAACACTAAGGACAGGTCATTACAATCTGACTTGCACATTCTCTAGAAATGCCAAATTGTTGTTTCAAACTATTAATAACTTGATGATGTAAAGAACGAGATTGTTTGACTAATTGTTCCTGTGTAAAGCCTGTAATCTGCCCAGCATGCAGACCTGCTGTGGAATTGCCCTGGGTTCTGACAATCCAGGATGAGCTCTTAAATGTCCTCTAAAGTAAGGATCAGTACATTCTTTTAAATTAAGTTGTACTTGCATAAATAATTGCAAACTTTGAGAAATAGCAATATCTAAAAAGGAACAATTTCAAGCAATTATAAACCATGAGCTATATTTTGGGCATCAGTATACAAACTAAGAGCTTGATTTTTTTCAACATTTTTAAAACAGTGGTTACAGAACATGATTTAATTATTTGTGAAGCAGGGGAGAAACTCAAAGAGTAAACATGAGATTCAATTACATATACTACCTTCCCATTAGCTGAGCTATCTATAAATACAGTAAGTGCATTCTCTATCAGCTGCATGCATAAATTTATAGGAAATACAAAAGCAAACATAGAGGCAAATTCTGACAAATTGTCTTTTGGATAAAGATTATCAAATCTGCCTAAATTTACAGATGCAATGGATCAAATATCAGTATTCTGCAATAACCAATTTAATTGCTGTTTGAAATAAGGAATAAATATTTCATCAGGTTTTTTTCCAAAATACTTTCATTATTCTATCCTACATTCTGTATTAACATAGCAACAGCTTCATAATAGGGTGTTCAAACTTTACTTGGAGATGATAAAAAAAAGATGAATCCACATTAATGGTCTCTTTTGCCAAAGGACTGCTGTGAAACAGCCAACAATTGGCCATAGTCTATATAATGTATCTGTTGTGGGCTAATAGCATTCTCTACTTTTCTACAAAGCTATTCATCCCTCATCAGTTAATTGTCCAGGGGAATTAGGAAGTGCAGCCCCTTGAGAAATATCAGAGTTTTAAGTTCTCCTGTGGCAAGCTAAAGGTGAGGTCTTAGCCAACTAACATCTCCTAACAGCATTTGAAAATCATTTAAAGTCAGTAAACTACCTTTTCTTTTTTGAATTTTCTGTGCCACAGTTTGTTTAGGATATAACTGATATCCCAAATATTGAAAAGGATATTGTCTTTAAATCTTTTCAGGGATCAACAACTAATTTCCAAGATTTTAAAGCTTGTTGTATCAGAGCAAAGGCTTGTAGTAAAACTCCTTCAGAGGGATAAGCTAATAAAATGTCCATATATTGAGTAATATACACTGAAGGATTCAAAGTTCTAACCTCTTGTACTGAAGAGAAACAAATTTTTGACATAATGTAGGGCTATTGGCCATCCCTTGAGGCAAAACTTTCCAATGATACCGATTCTGGGACTACACAAGATTACAAGCAGACACACTAGACACAACCTTTTGTAACCAACAAGATGTAAGGGAATCATATAAAAACAACCTCTTAAATCTATAATAATTTTATACTTATATTTTGAAATGACAGCTGGAGTAGGTAAGCTGGTTGTAATGCCCTCATAAGTTCCTAGTTTCATTAGCCTTTCATAAATCTTGCAATAATCTCCACTTGCTTGATTTTTAATAGAGCATAACCATAGTTTTTAACAGTGTAAATAATCCATTCTCTCTAAAATCAATACCAAGTGTATTACTTTCACGTTACAAAGTTTGGCTGTTAGTTCTTATATATGAAAGCATGACAATACAGCTTTTAATACCTCATTAAAGAGGCTTTAAATTTTATATTTTATAAGTCTAGTTTCTAGGATAAGAATTACATAAAATATTATCCCAATTTAGAAGTGTCTTTAGAGACCTGTCTTCCTAGGTTGGCTCATGCCACATGTTGTTGTCTAGAATGACTCCAACTCCGAGTTACCAGTTTTAAACTAATTTTCTGTTACAAATGTTACAAACTTTTAATCATACCCAATAACTTAGAAGACAATACTCTATAACCAAGACATGTAGAACATATTTACATTTTAAAAACCAGTCAGAAACAAAAATGAAGTGGCTACACACATATATTTACACCAGACAAAATTTTCTTACTTTTTCTAGCTGTAATTTCAAGAGGAAAGTACCTCAGTCACTTGCTGAACCCAATGAACACAATCACAGAAATTTTTCTAGGAAAACCAGACATCAGCTCCCTTACCATCAAAGCAGAGAGGCTGTTGGCCCCCACCCATCCCCTACCCACCCCCCACTTTGTACAGAGGGTGGGGGAGATCTTTTTTATTGGATATTTTCTTTATTTAAATTTCAAATGTTTTCCTCTTTCCAGGTCTCCCCTCCAGAGACCCCCCCCATCCCATCCCCCTCCCCCTGCCTCTATGAGGGTGCTCCCCCACCCCTCACTCATTCCTGTCTTCCCATCCTGGCATTCCCCTACACTGGTGCATCGAACACCCTCAGGCCCAAGGGCCTCTCCTCCCACTGATGTCCACCAAGGTCATCCTCTGCCACATATGCAGCCAGAGCTATGGGTCCCTTCGTGTATACTCTTTTGTTGGTAGTCCAGTTCCTGGGACCTCCAGGGGGTCTGGGCAATTGACACTGTTGCTCCCTCCATGGGGCTGCAACCCCTCTCAGCTCCTTCTGTCCCTTCTCCAACTCCTCCATTGGAGGGACCTGAGCTCAGTCCAATGGTTGGCTGCTAACATCCACCTCTGTATTTTTCAGGCTCAGGCAGAGCCTCTAATGAGACAGCCATATCAGGTTCCTGTCAGCAAGCACTTCCCGGCATCCAAAATAGCATCTAGGTTTGGTGACTGTATATGGGATGAATCACCACGTGGAGCAGTCTCTGGATGGCCTTCTCTTCAGACTCTGCTCCACACTCTGTCTCCATATTTCCTCCTGTGAGTATTTTGTTCTCCCTTCTAAGAAGCACTGAAGCATCCACACTTTGGTCTTCCTTCTTCTTGGGCTTCATATGGTCTGTGAATTGAATCTTGGGTATTCCAAACTTATGAGCTAATATCCACGTATTAGTGAGTACATACCCTTTTGTGTTCTTTTGTGACTGAACTAGCTCACTCAGCATGATATTTTCAAGTTCCATCCATTTGCCTGTGAATTTCATGAAGTCATTGATTTAGCTGAGTAGTACTCCTTTGTGTAAATGTACCACATTTTCTGTATCCATTCCTCTGTTGAGGGACATCTGGGTTCTTTCCAGCTTCTGGCTATTATAAATAAGGCTGCTATGAACATAGTGGAGTATGTGTCCTTCTTACCGGTTGAGACATCTTCTGGATATATGCCCAGGAGAGGTATTGCGAGATCTTCCGGTAGTACTATGTCAAATTTTCTGAAGAACTGCCAGATTGACTTCCAGAGTAGTTGTTCAAGCTTGCAATCCCACCAGCAATGGAGGAGTGTTCCTCTTTCTCCACATCCTCGCCAGCATCTGCTGTCACCTGAATTTTTGATCTTAGCCATTCTGACTGGTGTGAGGTGGAATCTCAAGGTTGTTTTGATTTGCATTTCCCTGATGACTAAGGATGTTAAACATTTCTTTAGGTGCTTCTCAGTCATTCGAGTTTCCTCAATTGAGAATTCTCCGTTTAGCTCTGTTCCCCATTTTTCAATAGGATTATTTGGTTCTCTGGAGTCTAACTTCTTGAGTTCTTTGTATATATTGGATATCAGGCCTCCATCAGATGTAGGATTGGTAAAGATCTTTTCCCAATCTGTTGGTTGCTGTTTTGTCCTATTGACAGTGTCCTTTGCCTTACAGAAGCTTTGCAATTTTATGAGGTCCCATTTGTCAATTGTGGATCTTAGAGCATAAGCCATTGGTGTTCTGTTCAGGAACTTTTCCCCTGTGCCCATGTGTTCAAGGCTTTTCCCCACATTTCTATTAGATTCAGAGTCTCTGGTTTTATGTGGAGGTCCTGATCCACTTAGACTTGAGCTTTGTACAGGGAGATATGAATGGATCAATTTGCATTCTTAGAAGAATATGTAGACATATTGACCACCAGTTAAACCAGCACCATTTGTCGAAAATGCTGCCTTTTTTCCACTGGATGGTTTTAGCTCCTTTGTCAAAGATCAGGTGACCATAGATATGTAGGTTCATTTCTGGGTCTTCAATTCAATTCCACTGATCTACCTGCCTGTCACCGTACAAGTTTTACATGTCTTTATTTTCAGTCAAGACAATTTCCATGTGTAAAAGATACACCCTGTACCAGATAGCTAACCTCAGTACTGGGAGACTTACTTGTTAAATGGAGATCTTTTAGTCTTTAGTAGTAATATCTTTATAAAATCTCCCTTGCCCAGAAAGAATAAAGGCTTTTCTACCTGTCCTGTCCATGACTAGTCAGCTAGTCAGCATGGCTTTTTGGTCACACCCAACAGACTTGGATAGACAGGTCATAGAAAAGTCAATTGCTTTAAAACCTGGAGTGTTGTTTCTTAGGCCCAGTTGCTAAGACTTGGTTAGAGATTAAGTCCAGGACAGTCAGATGTAGCCTTAGAATTTCACATTCTTTAAATTAACTGGAAACCAGGTTGTGTTTGTTTGTTTGTTTGTTTGTTTGTTTTGTCTTCTTTCTTACGGGGTTTGCTTTCATTCACTTGCAATGTTCAGCTCTGGTTTTGCTTGGCTGGTTTTGGTTTTGGTTTTAAATTTGTTGCAGAGGCTTTAGTGCTCATGGAATCTGCCCTGAGCCCTGCCTAAGCCTGGGACTGCTGATGGAAATGATGAACCTGGTGGGCACAAACATGAAGTCAGACATAATGGCTCTGCATTAGATGGTGACGTAACTGTGATCTGCCTCTTAAAGCCAATATCAATACCTGGCCCTGGGGTTTCCGTTTGCAGTTGCTCGTGACTCAGTCTTCACTCACAACTTCTGGCAAGTGGTCCTCAAGCTGGTGTTTGCCTACAGGAGGGAGATGGAGCGACTCTGACATGGCTGCCTCAGCAGGACCTGTGTCTCTTCTCTCACTCCTGTGCAATAAGAGTTCATGCTATCAACACAGCCAGGTATCTGTCAAGAGGTGCTCTCTACCTAATTGCCTCACCATCCCCTTTTGTCTGCCCTCCAGGCCTCTAATTTCTGAATTGGATCCCAAATCCCGCAGAGGATGAGGCAGTGGAACAGCAGACTCATCCGCAAGGTACGAATTAGCATTGCATCTGGTCTGACGGGGAGAGGAATAAAATGCGTTTGGCTTAGACTTAACACAGCGCCTTTTCCTCTCAAAGGTCACAGGCTCCCTTTACATGTTCCTCAAGCAGTCAGATAAATAAGCATGTTCTTCCCTGGGCCAGAGGTCTATTCTTGGCCTCCCTCCAGCCTCTTCTTCCCTCCCTTGGTAGGCGGCCTGCTATGCAATGGTGATTACCCTAGCAGCTATGGCAAAGCTGGCTGGCAGTGCTCTTACCATCACCATCCACAGGGACTGGATTGTGAGCCTCACAGGGGACAACACAGATCAGCTGTGGACAGTGCCACCCTCACCAGTGCAATGGGCAGAGGAATAGAGGTGACAAGCCATTAAGGGCTACAGGAAAAGCAATATTGTAGTCTGTAGAAGAAAGGGATTTGGAGCCAAACAGGTCTAGAATTGAATTCAGCTGAAACCTGATATCTTTTACCAGCTTCATGTCCTGGGGCAGTGGGCTTAACCTCTTGGAACTCAACTTTCCTCATCTGTAGCATGGGGCAAATACACAGGCATGCATGCTGGCACATGTGTCCATCTACACACTCACTCTCAGCTCACTTTGGGAAAGGAAGGATTTCGTGAAATCCAGTTTTTTAAAGTTCCGCATAGAAGGAATGCCCAAGAAATGACCACCTCTGCTGTCCCCTAATACACAGGTAGACCGTGGTTCTGGAGGGAAGATTTTCATTTACCGACATTCTGGAGCCGTTTTAGGCCCAGACAAGCGAATGAAAAGATTTCTAAATTCTTGCCAGTGATAACTTCCTACATTCTCCACAAAATATTACCCTCCAGCGTGACCTTTGATTATTGCTGATGGTGGTGGTAGAAATTAGCGTTCTAATAAAGCGGTGAGTGCAGCAGGATGCTCTGACAGTGGGATGATCTGACAGCTTGTCTTTTGCCTCCATTTACAAAGCGTGCATGGCTCCTGATGCAATGTGTTCTAATTGCCAACTTAGAGCTGAACACTTCAGGCTACCCTATACTTGAGCAGTTGTAGTGCCTGTGAGTTGATGGCCAAGATAAAGGAAGCTATTAAGGAGTCTAAAATACTCGCCTTGCAGACTGGAACCCCTTATCATGCTTTCTATCTAAACAGTTCTTATTTAGATGTACTGCAGCTTCAACAACATCATCCAGAATAAGAAAAGCCGCATGAGACTTCAGTGTGTCCTCTGCTTGGGGTCAAGAAAACTTTCCTTCTCTCTGTTAACTTCTTTTAAAGGACTTCAGGGTAAATTTTTTGGCTCAAGTTTATTACAGGTTTGAAAATAAATTTGGGGATCTTTTCTTCAATGGTGGTAGAAGCCATAAGCTTTGGAGTCAGACGGCCTGGATTTTGAGGCTTGGCTCCATCATGTTCTTCCTCTGCAATCCTGAGAAAGCAGTTTCCCTCTGTGTGCCTCAGTTTTCTAGTTTGTAAAACGGAAGCACCATTAGCTTCTTAGAATTGTAAGAGTTAAATGAGATGAATGAGGTTGGTGACTATTCGCCTGACACAGTAAGAATTCTTCCCATTCACCTCTTCCCCCACCTCTCCTACCCCCCCCCATCTTCCTTCCCATGTCACTGTGCTGGCGACAAATCGGTGACCATCACTGTTATCAGCACTGCAAGGACTGTAGGTGACCTACTCTCTCTCTCTCACTTTACTAATCTGATCACTCACATCCACTACAGCTGCCTTTGCAGCTGTCACCCAGGTTGAAAGGGCCATTGCTAGTCTGCAGACAAACCTGCTGTCCACATCACTGACACTCAGGACAAGCCCAGGGAGCACACGGTGTCAAGGTCAGCAGAAAAGGCAGCATCCGTCCACTAAGTCTCAGTGTTTCCCCCTCCCCCTTGCAGAGAAGGACACAGCAGTGAGGCAGCTGGACCAGCCCATTGGCCCCTGTGACCTGAGCCAGGTGACAACACGGGCATCTCATGTGACTGGGTGTGGTTTCATTCTCAGATGGAACTTGGTTTCACTTCTTGTAGAGGTTCTATTTCTGTACAGGGTTTATCAACTAGTTCCCCTGTTGGCTGTAAAAACCCCAGCAGTGCACAGCGGGGTGCTTCCTAGAGAGGCAGCAAGCCTTCTTTGGAGGCTGCACACCCAAGGCAATGCAAACTCAGCGAGGTCTCTCATTTTGTTTACTCTTCCTATGTTGGTGTTTCGTTTATTATTTCCAGGCCATGTGTCTAACCACATCTTAATATTCTGTCTGCGAGTGTACATACAAACAGTGGGCTGCAGCTGAGTTCATATGGCTTGACCACATTTCAGGGGGCAGGCAGGGTAACTTGGTACAGTTAAATGGATTATTAAAACTTCAGGGACTCCATCTGAGAAGGGCAAGGGCAAGCAGCATGCCCATGGGACCTGCATAGCCTATCCTACCATCTTGGGAGACGAATTACTCCTTCCCATCTTGTAAATTCCTCCCCCAAAACCTCTAAAAACTTAAGAGAGGCAAATGTGTCAAGGAGGATGGGCCACTCTTTGGTCACGATAATAGAGTGGATCCCTGCAGCATTTGTTTCAAAATTATAAATTCCCTATGTATATGGGGAAGAACAGGGGTGGGAACGCTGCCAGTAGACATGACGTCATTCCCAAGTAAGAGCCATCTTCACCTATTGACAATGTTGCTCATCTCCCTGATTAATTCAGTTTCTTCTTATGGGCTTATGATTAGTATTCACTTTTCTCAATTTATTTTTCAGATAAAGACCACTAGATTAGCCGGGCAGTGGTGGCGCACACCTTTAATCCCAGCACTTGGGAGGCAGAGGCAGGTGGATTTCTGAGTTCGAGGCCAACCTGGTCTACAAAGTGAGTTCCAGGATAGCCAGGGCTATACAGAGAAACCCTGTCTTGAAAAGCCCAAAAAAAAAAAAAAAACAAACAACAACAACAAAACACTAGATCAACTTTATGAACAAGATGAAAGATCAATATGTAGAGGTGTGTATTCAGATGATAAATGGACAGAGGAATACATAAGTGGTAGCTCAATAGAAAGGGTATGCCCACTCCATGTTTTGCCTATGTGAACTTTCAAAGTTACTTTATTTCATATTCTCTGCCTCTCTGCAAAGTAAGAACAATTACAGAACTAATTTCATCAGGATACTGTGAGATTTCAGTAGGGTACTGTACACAAAGCCTGCTTTTATCCCCTCCCATACAATAAGACTGAAGCCAATGTTCTCTGTATTTCCACCATTGTTGTTTGGTTGTCATCTTTGTTTCTAGTAGCCTGGCAGTACATCCATTTGTATAATAAGCAGCTCCTACCTCTTGCCCCCTGTGCCTCACCTTCCTTCAGAGCTCTACTTGGCTCCTCAGGACTTTGCAGGACTTGTCTTCCCTGTGCTGAGTACCTCTGAAATAGTTGTGTATTTCTAATCCACCTCCACAAGCATCTAGTTTTTTAGAAAGAGTAACCAGTAAGTACCTGTGACGATTTCCAGGAGCTCACATTTTGAGCAAGTGGCAATTTGGTCTTCGTGCTTTCTGAACTAGCCCCTTCTCTTTCCCTTTCCTCTGTGCCTTAGCTTGGTTCTTTCCTGAGCCTATCTTAAGACAAGATTCTAGGGTGAAAATTAATCTGTTTGCAATGTGATCCAGACATCGAGGAAAAGAAAGGGAAGTGGGACAGGAAACGAGAGCAGGGTGGGGGAGATGTCGATAAAGGGAATGGCATGAATATGACTGTAGGGAGAGTGGGAAATCTTCAGGGACTGTATCATGTACTCAGGACTGTCTCACTGAAGGCCAGGAAGATACGGGTATTCGTCCAACAACTCCTGGAACTCATGAGTCAGATTTGTTCCCTAGGGTCTTACAATACCACTGACATTCCAGAACTGTAGCAAATCCCAGATCCCTGAGGAAGGAAAGATAGAGGTACACACACAAACCATTCAACATGGAAGCAGAGGAGTCTACCATGAACAACCGAGGGATATGGTTGAAGCTTATCTGGATTTTATTTTAGGTGAAACAGAGTTTGGGAAAGCTATGAATAGATTCATCCACAAATCCAGAACCCTGGAAAGACCAAAGGGACACAATTCCAGCCTTGAAGAACAGCAGGCCACAACCAAAGGGTTTCTCCACTGCCTGTAAGACACACATAGACTGCTCTACACACACTGGGAGGGATGGGAAGCGTACTGCCGACAGACTGTTGTCCTAGCTGGTAAGGTCTGGCTTTCCTCTACGTGACAGTTCTGGGGTTTGACTGCATTGCCATGGTATATGCTGACACCCAGGGCATTGGAAACTCCTTGCTTAGCATCCTCCAGCCCTTTCAGCTGTGTGGCCTAGTGGGAACAATTCCCTTTATCTGGCTTTGGAAGCATTATGGCTTGGTCACCAGAGGAATCACTGCCAGTTGGCTCCACGTAGGGAAACTGACACTCTATGTGTTTTGTGGTTTTGCTCTCCTTTTGATGCGGCTACCTTTTTCCTCCCATTAAACAAGAACTCCCCTTCAAACCATGAGTTGCTAAAAGATGACCAGGCACATGTTTATTACCTTTGGAAGGAACCTAAACTAACCCAAGTACAGTCCTGTTTGATGGCCAACAGGATCCTGAGCAGCCTGAGTCTTACATCTCTATTATCTTGCTCTTCTCAGGTGTGATCTTGGTGGGTCACATGGGGTATGGGGTTCTAGAGCCTGTGGTGTTGATAAGTGATCTTAGAAGCATTGGTCTCCCCACTGAACTACTGTATATATTTTCAGCACCATTCATAAAACAAAAACAAAAACAAAACAACAACAACAACAACAAAAAATTATGTTATGTGTGAAGACAGGCTTGAAGAATAAAAGCTTTAAGATTTGGGGAAATGGAGGCACCACAGTTATTTCCTGGAATGTCAGGAAGGTTTGTGCTGTAGACACCATCTACAGGAACACTGTTGGGGAACCCTAGGGGCTTTTTCCAGTCCCACACCCTCCTTATAGCTTTCCCCCTCCCACCTGGGGTCTAGGCTGGGCCAAGTTCCATTCTCCACCCATAAGAACATTCCTGAGTAAAAAAATCTCAGAATGTGCTGACTGATAGTCACCTGACCCTCTGGAAAGTCCCAGGTAGAGTTCAAATGTGTGTCACGCTTGCTAGCCAATAGATTTAAAGGTCAATATGCTTAGTCAATAAGTTTGAACTGTAACCTTGCTGATGTAACCTGTGCCCCTAGAAAGTATAAAACCTGCCTGTAATAGCCATTCGGGGTGGCCTTCTCATCACTCTCCTCAAGGGACTGATTGAGGGCTGACCCCAACACTCCTGAAAATAAACCTCTTGCTTTTGCATAGATCTGTGTCAGTGTCTCACTCAGGGGCATCTTGAAGTAAGTATCACTGACTGAGGGTCAGGGTCTTACACTGTATTTCCACTGAACCCTTCTCTGTAGAACAGGGATGAGGTTAGACAAGAGATGGTAAGGACATGGGGAAGAGGTCAGAGTACCCCTTCACCCAGAGATGTGGGTGGGGTGAATAACCATGAGTCTCCTCTTCCCTGCACAGCTGTTAACTGCCCTTGGGTATCACATCATGCCTTTCATACCTAGCAGTAAGAACATACCTGTTTTTGTTGGGGTGTTTATTAAAATGAAAATAACTAAACTTCCGTCCTTTGATGCCTGACAGCCCTAAAATGTCACCATAGATCAATGGTGATGATGACCAATTAACAAAACCCTGGCTCTTGTGATTACACTTCCAGGTTCCTAGCTGGGAAGAGTCTGGGACATGGAGTCCTGTGAGTGGGTCTCCAAACAAGCAGCATCATTTCTTTGCCAAATTAAAAAGTTCTCAAATTTAAAGTCATCACAGTCAAAGTCCAGTTTAGCCCCAGTCAGGTCAGAAACTAGGGGCTAGGAGGTGTGCAGCGTGTGGAAGATGTGAATCAAAGACCCACAGACCTCCCCCTGGATACCGCATTTTTTCAGATACTTAACTAAAATGAAATCTTTGCCATTTAGGGTATTGGAGCATCATCTTCTCATATTTGGGCTTTGGGGAATGGGACCAAGGGACTAAAACATTTCTTGCTGGCTTCTGTCTTGGATTTCAAGAGCCCCATGCTCTGCTAAAGCTTGAGAACACCAAAAAAAGAAGAAACAAGTTTTGAAGATTGCTTCAAGAGGCTGTAAGTAGGCTAGATGTGGAGCCTCATTCCTCTAATGTATCTGCAGGGAAAGAGAAGTGTGCCTCTGCTTTACGTCTAAATCAATGCTTGCTGGATATAGTGGTACATACCTTTAACCCCAGCACTTGGAAGGCAAAGACGAGACAATTTTTTTGTATTTTTTATTAGACATTTTCTTTATTTACATTTCAAATGCTATCCCAAAAGTTCCCTATACCCTCCCACCACCCTGCTCCCCTATCCACCCACTCCCACTTCTTGGCCCTGGCGTTACCCTGTACTGGGGCATATAACGTTTGCAATGCCAAGAGGCCTCTCTTCCCAATGATGGCCGACTAAGCCATCTTCTGCTACATATACAGCTAGAGACACAAGCTATGGGTGTACTGATTAGTTCATATTGATGTTCCACCTATCGGGTTGCAGACCCCTTCAGCTCCTTGAGTGCTTTCTCTAGCTTCTCCACTGGGGGCCCTGTGTCCCATCCTATAGATGACTGTGAGCACCCACTTCTGTATTTGCCAGGCACTGGCATAGCCTCATATGAGACAGCTATATCAGGGTCCCTTCAGCAAAATCTTGCTGGCATGTGCAATAGTTTCTGGGTTTGTCGGCTGATTATGGAATGGGTCCCCGGGTGGGATAGTCTCTGGATACTCCATCCTTTCGTCTTAGCTCCAAACTTTGTCTCTGTAACTCCTTTCATGGGTATTTTGTTCCCTATTCTAAGGAGGAATGAAGTATCTACCCGTTGGTTTTCCTTCTTCTTGGTTTTCTTGCGTTTTGCAAATTGTATCTTGGGTATTCTAAGTTCTGGGCTAATATCCACTTATCAGTGAGTGCATATCTAATGACTTCGTTTTTGATTGAGTTACCTCACTAAGGATGATATCCTCCAGATACATCCATTTGCCCAAGAATTTCATAAATTCGTTGTTTTTAATAGCTGAGTAGTACTCCATTGTGTAAATGTACCACATTTTCTGTATCCATTCCTCTGTTGAGGGACATCTGGGTTCTTTCCAGCTTCTGGCTATTATAAATAAGGCTGCTGTGAACATAGTGGAGCATGTGTTCTTATTACCAGTTGGAACATCTTCTGGGTATATGCCCAGGAGAGGTATTGCTGGATCTTCCAGTAGTACTATATCCAATTTTCTGAGGAACCTCCAGACTGACTTCCAGAGTGGTTGTTCAAGCTTGTAATCCCACCAGCAATGGAGGAGTGCTCCTCTTTCTCCACATCCTCGCCAGCATCTGCTGTCACCTGAATTTTTGATCTTAGCAATTCTCATTGGTGTGAGGTGGAATCTCATGGTTGTTTTGATTTGCATTTCCCTGACGATTAAGGATGTTGAACATTTTTTCAGGTGCTTCTCAGCCATTCGGTATTCCTGAATTGAGAATTCTTTGTTTAGCTCTATACCCCATTTTAATGGGGTTATTTGAATTTCTGGAGTCCAGCTTCTTGAGCTCTTTGTATATATTGGATATTATTCCCCTATCAGATTTAGGATTGGTAAAAATCCTTTCCCAATCTGTTGGTGGCCTTTTTGTCTTATTCACAGTGTCTTTGGCCTTACAGAAGCTTTGCAATTTTATGAGGTCCTATTTGTCAATTCTTGATCTTACAGCACAAGCCTGACATTAAGCTGTACCACAGAACATTGCTGTTCCGTTTAGGAATTTTTCCCCTGTGCCCATATCTTTGAGGCTTTCCCCCACTTTCTCCTCTATTAATTTCAGTGTCCCTGGTTTTATGTGGAGTTCTCTGAGCCACTTAGACTTGAGCTTTGTACAAGGAGATAAGAATGGATCAATTTGCATTCTTCTACATGATAACCGCCAGTTGTGCCAGCACCATTTGTTGAAAATGCTGTCTTTTTTCCACTGGATGGTTTTAGCTCCCTTGTCAAAGATCAAGTGACCATAGGTGTGTGGATTCATTTCTGGGTCTTCAGTTCTATTCCATTGATCTACCTGTCTGTCATTGTACCAGTACCATGCAGTTTTTATCACAATTGTTCTGTGGTACAGCTTAATGTCAGGCATGGTGATTCCATCAGAGGTTCTTTTATTTTTGAGAATAGTTTTTCCTATCCTAGGTTTTTTATTATTCCAGATGAACTTGCAAATTGCCCTTCCTAACTCAGTGAAGAGTTGAGTTGGAATTTTGATGGGGATTGCATTGAATCTGTAAGTTGCTTTTGGCAGGATAGCCATTTTGACTATATTAATCCTGCCAATCCATGAGCATGGGAGATCTTTCCATCTTCTGAGATCTTCTTCAATTTCTTTCTTCAGAGATTTGAAGTTTTTATCATACAGATCTTTCACTTCCTTAGTTAGAGTTACACTAAGGTATTTTATATTATTTGTGACTATTGTGAAAGGTATTGTTTCCCTAATTTCTTTCTCAGTCCGTTTATCCTTTGTGTAGAGAAAGGCCATTGATTTATTTGAGTTAATTTTATATCCAGCTACTGCACTGAAGCTGTTTATCAGTTTAAGAGTTCTCTGGTGGAATTTTAAGGGTCATTTATATATACTATCATATCATCTGCAAATAGTGATATTTTGACTTTTTCCTTTCCAATTTGTATCCCCTTGATCTTCTTTTGTTGTCGAATTGCTCTGGCTAGGACTTCTAGTACTATACTGAATAGGTAGGGAGAAAGTGGGCAGCCTTAAGACGAGACAATTTTTATGAGTTCAAAGCCAGCCTGCTCTACATAGGGAGATCCAGGACAGCCAGGGTTAAATAGAGATTTTGTCTAAAACAACAACAAAAAGCCAGTTTTTTTTTCATCCTGAGATTATCTGACCTCCAAGTATTTTGAGTGAGGTACATGACAGTTGAGTTACCTTTTATTTAACTTCCATTTCTACCTTTTTATCAAACAAACTGAGAGAAGACTAGCCAAGAAGCACTTGTGTAATTCATAGTACATTGCGATAAGTGTTTAGTTGAAAATGGAAAAAGAAACATTCCGAGCAACTCCTGCCTACCAGGATGACTGGGCTTCACTGAGGAAAAGAAAATGCTCACATCTGGAAAGGCTGGAAGCAGAACCTGCCATCTGGGAGTGGGTTCAGTGCTCCAGAACTCCCCTCCCCTGCAGCCCCCCCCCCCAAGGACATCTCTTACTGTATTCCAAATGAAGATTCCAGACAGAGCTATCTTGACTCTCTTGTGGATGTTCAGGACCTAGAGCTTCACTGCTTGATGTTAGCATGGCACCTTGGTCTCTGTTTGCTGATCGGTAGGTGGGACAATAACTGTGGTTCTTCCCCATCAGGGAGGTCTTGAGGTAACTCCTGTAGGCAGTTTGGCCAGCACAGCATTTGTAAAGCTAGAGGGCTTTGCAACTGATAACTCTTGTCCTTGGTCACCATTGTCATAACTGTATTTTAGCTGTGATTTTAGTACTTTCATGAGTGCTGTGATATAACAGTGGAGTCTGCCGTAGACAGCAAGACACAGGGGCCCCTGGGCTTCCTGACTCCACCTCCCAATGCCATCAAGTATCGTTTACATTTATTCCCATTATGCAGACAACCTAGATGTTGGTAGGTGCTGTGGTATTAGAACCATAGACATTAAGAAACCACTGCCTAGGAGGATGCACAGGCCTCTGGTAGTATGGTTACTATGGTCAACCTGGGAGCCAGGATCAATGGTCCCCTTGCTGAGAGCAGCACCACACACACTGGGCCCATCTTAGGTATCTATTCAATGGGTGTTTCCACTCCAAGAGACCACCTTACAGAACCATATCAATAGTGGGATTGAGCAAAATACTTATCAGTGATACATTAACTGGCTGTTTATGGCGGCAATAAAGACCATGACAAAACCCAGCTTAGAGGAGGAAAGGACTCATTTCATGTAACAACTTACAGTGCATCACCAAAGGAAGCCAAGGCAGGAACCTGGAGGCAGGGGCTGGAGCAGTGACCTGTAGGAGCACTGCCTGCTGTCATGCTCACATGACTTGCTCACTTGGCTTTTTTATACAACTCAGGCCTAGCAAGGAATTAGGAATTCAAAGGCCCATCACATGGAGGCAGTTTCTGACTGAGGCTCCCTTTCCCCAGATGACTCCAATGCATGTCAAGTTGACAAAAACCCCAACCAGCACAAGTGGCTTCCCTTTTTAAAGTCTAAGCATTGTAATTCTTCACGCCCTTAATTTAGAACTAATTCTCAGTGTATAATTATCCCACACTTTACATTGTACCGCTGCCACATCTATCTGTGCGAGCACTTCTTGCTGAGGGCCAGGGTGGGGGAATTAAGCACTGAACCACAGCCCAGCACTGGGTGATGCTCTTCACCAGCAAGCATGGGGGACCTAAAAGCCGTGTGGTATAACTAGGATAGCCCAAAGGGATAGGGAGAACATCAGAGACCATGGTGGGTGCCATAGCAACATTGTTAGGGCAGCCCAGACCGGGAACACCTACATGAGCAAAGGAAAACAACAGAAAGCATAGAATATTATTTCCATATAATTTTTGAGTCCAGAGCTAAGTCCCGTAGTTGGGATAAAGGCAAACAGGAGATCCCAGAGAGCGTTGGAGAAGAATCCAGAATGTGGTTGTCTGGGAAACCAACCAGGCTAGAAGAAGCTGGAATGTTGGTCTCAAGAGTGGGATGAACCTGGACACCCAGAGAAGGTGTGGCCACTAAGGGAGAGCGTCATCTTCAGCACAGCTGGTGGTGCCGACCCTGTCTGAGGATTGAGCACCAGGTTCGCAGCCTGCTTCTAACGCATATTAGAATGTAATCTTCGTATGGAGTTGAAATGGGGCAAGAGAAGCCTGACCTTCCTCCCATCTCAGGGGTGAGCAGGAAACACTGGGTCTATACAGGCCTTGCAATGAACATGGAAACACAGGCAAAGTGTATCTGCTGTGCTTGCTGTGAACGTGAATCAAAAGAACACTGTTGTGTAAAAGCCATTTTATTCTTTGAGAAATGATTATGGGATAGGCATGGCAGTGCCTGCATCCTGGCATGGGTTAACAAAATCTATTTTGAGGATGGGCCCCACCTGTTAATTCTAGTACTTGAGGGGCTGAGGCAGAACTGAGTTTGAGGATCTCCTAGTTACTATGTGGCCATGTTTGAAGACAGCACCAACACCACAAACTACTGACACCTCAGACTCTGGCAGTACTTACCAAGCACGAAAGGCAGGCAGTGTGACACACTGTGATTTCATGGAAACTTTCAGTAGGGATTGTTTGAATTATCTCCATCTCACAGATAAGAAAATGGAGCAACAGAAAACCGCATTTACAGAATGCAACATCAGTTCATGCCAAAGTCACAACCTTTTGAGACCTTCTGACATCTCCTCATGTTTATTTTCCCCCTACATGGCTGTCCTGTAGGCCTCTGGTCCTTTGATCTCACTGTGACTCAGCTTCTCTGGGAGAACATTCCAGAAGCAGAACGAGGGGCCGTGAATGATGTGTAGTGTTCTCTGAACCACCTCATGGGCCCTATCCACTTCATTCTGGTCATGCTGGGCCCGAGGCCGCAGCAGCTTGGCATGTTGGTTTCCCTCTCCGTGATGTTTGTGACCCTGGGCATGTGCACCAGTTCTTTCATGCAGGAGGAAGAAGGCATCTGGGAAAGGCACTTGGATGCCCCCACCTGAGAGGGGGACACCTCGTCTTAGCTCTCTGGGCAACTTAGACCCATCACTCACGGAGTGTCTCCAGCTGTTTTGTGCGTGTCTTGTGCCTTTTCTACAGCTGAGAGCAAATGTGTCACTTTCTGCCAATGACGTCACCTGCTTCCAGCACAACCCTGGGAGTCAGGGGGACAACTTGAAGGGCACCCATTAACTAAAGTTAGAACGATCTTCCTCTCAACTCCCTCAAGGTACTCGTTTTGATTTTGCCAGTGTCAGGACTGAGGCTGTTGCTCAGTTGGCACAGGGCCACCCTAGCATACAGGCTGGCTTCAATCCCCAGCATTGCTTAAACAACTGGGTATGGCTGAGTGGGGTGGCCCACGCCTTTTAACAGCAGCACTCGGTAGGCAGAGGCAGGTTCCAGGCCAATCTGGTCTACAGAGTGAGTCCCATGACAGCCAGTCATACATAGCCTGTCTCAAGAAAGAAGAAAAAAAAAAAAAGTTGGGAGTGGTGGTTTATGGTCTAAGTAAATCCAGTACTTGGAAAACACAGGAGGGAGGGGCAGCAATTCAAGGTGACCCTCAGGACTAGGCTTTATTTAGCAGGGGGGAAATGAACTCAGTGGTTTTATATTTTATTATTCTCTGGGGACATAACCAATCAGAATATTCTGGCCCATGTGCCTGCCGGCCACGGTGGTCTTGTTATTTGGGTTGAGTTTGCTGCTCTTCTGGATGCATTCTTTGCTTAAGTGTCTTTCCTGAAGTGAAGCCATTTGCTGGAGATGAAAACAGTCTTTCTGGCTTACAAACCTTGGGCCAGGTCACAGGTTTTCTCTTCTGGTGGCCAGTGTGGGCAAAGCCTCATTTCAGCAGTCAAGCTAAGACCACCTCTGAGAAAGAGTCTGTGTTGTGTGCAGTGAGCACATGGGGATGTCTAGTGATTAACTAGTTTCTGAGTGTTGGCCTGTACAAGGTCATCTGGAAAGGAAAACAGTACACCTAGCCACAGAGCCCCTTTGGGCTCATACTCCACGGAACCTGTCTGAGTGCCAGGAATTGCCTGTAACATTCGTACCTAGGCAGGTAGGCGAGTACCAGGTGCCAGCCTGGGCTCCTTGACTGGGTTCTGTCCCTCGAGAGGAGATAAGAAGTCAGCAGGGGGTAGGGAGGTGAGTCAGGCATGGTGGTCAGGGGAATCTTGCAACTCTGAATGACTGGCAACCAGGTTGCTTCTTTATTTATACAGGTTTCACAGACAGACCAACTAAAGTACAGACATGTTTCTGGATATGTGTTTGATTTTTTTCATTCCTTGTCTGGGGTCACAAGTTCAGTCAGAACTGGAACGATTTTATTTGTATTATCAGCCCTACAACTCCAATTCAAAGAATCTAGGAAGGTCTCAGCCAAAGCAAACACATTTATTACCTGGCAACATGCTAAATGCTGGCAGTATCTGCAGTTTTAAAACACTCCAGACAAACAGAATATCTGACCCAGACTTTTTTTTGGCTTTTCAAGACAGGGTTTCTCTGTATAGCCCTGGCTGTCCTGGCACTCACTTTGTAGACCAGGCTGGCCTCGAACTCAGAAATCCGCCTGCCTCTGCCTCCCAAGTGCTGGGATTAAAGGCGTGTGCCACCATGCCCAGCTTGTAATTTTTTTTTTTTTGGATGACCCAGACTTTTTATGAATGGCAAATACTAATTTGTAGCTTCTTTTACCTTTATCATTTCATCATCTACACTGTAAAGTAGGAGCTGGCTATTTTAATCAAGCTATGTTATTTACTGAATTCTATCCCTCTGGGTATACCCTGTATACTCCATCTTTAAATTACATTTCCAGAAAGCTCTAAGTGTATTGTAAAAATGAGCGTAGAATCTGTTACTAACTATTCTGGCCAGTCAGGGTTTGCCAGTTGTGTCTGTTTACTCTGCACCAAGTATACTATTTGAGTTAGCTTAGGGGAGGAACCCCAAGAAGATTCCTGGAGTCATGGCCTCATTTAGAGATTCCTAGCTTTCGCTTATCTGAGCTAATCACCAGGGCATAAGAAAGGCATCCAAATAGTGTCCAGATAAGGTTATTTCACTAAAAGCAGAATTAAGTTTAGAACTTTCCTTAAAAAAAGATTTAAGACATAATTTTCTTGGGAAGATGAAATATAAAATGAATCATAATGCAGGAAGTCCACAAGCATGCCACACAGAGACCAAAACCCAAAAGTTAGAGACAGAATTACAGCGATCACAGCATTTGGCTCAGCTTTGCTGGATCCGTGCCAAACAGCTGGGCTGGCTTCACAGCTTTCACCATTTCCAGTGGACTTGGCTGTGTCCGGTAGGAAATGACATTTATGACAGAAATTTCCAACTTCTGCACTACTGACATTCTGGACAACAGCCTTTGTTGTAGGGACATCCCTGCAGGATACCTTGTAACACCTGTCACTACTCGCTAGATATTGCTAGCCACATCTCACACCCGGTTGTGATATTCAAGTGTCTCCAGATGTTACCAAGTAGTTCCTCAGTTGAGAACCCCAGCTTAAAGGGCCAGAAATGGTGGTGCACACCTTTAATCCCAGCACTCAGGAGACAGACGCAGGTAGATCTCCATGGATCCAAAACCAGTCTGGTCTACAAAGTGAGTCCAGGATACCTAAGACTTTGTTACACTGAGAACCCCTGCCTTGAAAAATAAAATAAACAAAACCAAATACACCGTTTAGGGAGTATAGAGATGGCTCAGCAGCTAAGAGCACTGACCGCATCAGTCACTGCGCATGCGGAGGAGATGGGGGCAGGATCTGGAGCTTCGATGAGTACTGCAGGTATGAACGACATTGGAGACTGTTCGGGAGGACAGCTCACTCAATGAAGTAGATGGGGTAGATAATACAACTCAAGTCATGGGGGAAAGGGGAACAAGGACAAGGGAGGAGGTGCTGCAGTGGGAGCGGGGCCTTCCAAGCACATCAGCGGGACTAGCAGACTGCTGCCTACATGATTCTGAGAAGCCAGTCCTCTGGGGGTGGGGGTAGGGGGAACAGAAGCCTAGCTGGCTTCATCTTCATGGCCTTTGTCTCTATGGAGTTGAGCAGGCCCAAGCCTGATTTGGGTAGGGAGCAGCCCCACTCCTGCCGCTCTCTCAGAGAGATGTCTGGGGTATGGGCAATGCTCTACCATCCCTTATCTGGCTTGGGAACCCACATCTCCATTCTTGTTATTTTTTTTTAATGGGGCCATAGCATTATGTGTCACCATAGTCTGTGGGAACAGCTTGATATTGTACTAGGACTTAGATGGCTGACTTTGGCTATGTTAGTAACTTGGTTTTTGAGAAACACTGGATAAGGAATGGGGCTAGAAGGAGGAAGGGCTCCAATGGCTATGACCAGGTCCATCAAGGCAAGAACCAGACAATGGAGGGGTTGGAGTACCAGGGAACAAGATCATTGAAGGAATATTGGGACATCAAAATGGAGGTCGCAAGGGGTCTAATATTTTGTTCAACCAATACTGATTCATTCTTTTTTTTTTTTTTTTTTTTGGTTTTTCAAGACAGGGTTTCTCTGTGTAGCCCTGGCTGTCCTAGAGCTCACTCTGTAGACCAGGCTGGCCTTGAACTCAGAAATCCGCCTGCCTCTGCCTCCCAAGTGCTGGGATTAAAGGCGTGCGCCACAGCACCAGAGCCTTTCTGTTGTGTCATAATTTCAGCAAGGTTGGTCATTTGTACCTGGGGAATAATCATAACAGGAACTCAGAGGTAAGGGCCCTTAAAGAGTGGAACCCCTGTTAGGGTTGATTAAGGGAGAGATCTGGGGCTGAGGAGGAACCATGCAAGGTAGTGTTGGCAGGTACCGAGACTAAGAGGGGACTCATAAAAGAGGCACAGAAGAAACATGGAGAGGCATTGGGGTGGGATGTGGCAGCAGGTCAGCTGCATACTGAACATGCTGTAGCCAGGACAGGGTGGATCGAGCATTTCTTCTCAGCCCAGGGATGTGTGCAGCATAACCAGTGGGGCACAAGTTTTCCCATGATGCCTGGCTTCCATCTTTCGTCACAGCATCATCTACAACAGTAGTAAGATGGTTACTAAGGTTTTGAAATTGGCTATTTCCATGAGAGTGAATCCTCCAAGCAGTCCACCTCTCCTCTCTGATGCTTTTATCAATGCGGTGACAGGTAAAGTTAGGTTAGACAGGAATAGAAACAGAGCTTTGACATTCTTGGTCAGGGCAGTCTGTGGACCCGATTTCCTAGTTCTTGCCATCATAGGTTTCCCTAGCAGGAAAATGCCAGTGCTGGTTGTTGGGGACAGAATTATAGGGTGAGCATTGGTGGGTAGGCCTGCAAAATAACAAAGACTGCCATTAAAGTATCAGAGAGAGGCTTGAGGAGAACACATGCATTGTGCAGTTACTACCAGGTCATGAATGTCCTACCAGGTGGTCTTGTTCCCTGGTCACAGATATCTGTAGCTCCTCGTGGGTCTCCTTCCCTTTCCCACCAGCAATAGATGGGCCATCTTCCAGGTGGGGGGGGGGGAAGGTGTCATACATGTTTTGCTCATATTCAGATAGCCAGAGGCTGATCCTGTGGGGATGCACAAAGTCCCTGCCCATCGTGAGGAGGTCTGATCCCTTCCAGATCCCAGGCTTGGAGGGCAGAGATGCACCTGAATGTAACACCCCACTGGCTGTGCTGCTCGACGGGCTCCCATGGAAAGGGCTCCCTGGCCAAAAGCCTCATCAAAGCCCCACATGACTTCGTCTCAGCCCTGACTCCACCCAAGTCATTAGAGGCATTCATCCTGGAAGAGGGTCTCCCATTGTAAGACCTACAGGGCTGGACAGGGAAGAGTGACAGATGGCCCACCTCTCCTGGGATGTGGTTAGAATGGCAACTTGACTTTGGGGGAGGAATTTAGTCAAAGGGATATGGCTGCTGCCCTCCTTGACTGCCTATATGGGCTTTTTAAAATCTGTAACTTGATAGGGGTACAGACTGATTGACTTAGCCCAGGTGAGGTGAGCACTGACTGGGGAATACCTGAAATTCATGACTTTGTGGTCCTCCCTTCTCCCCAAGGTCATTGTCCACCAGCCCATGAGGACAAAGGAGATGGCAGACTTATCTCTGAGATCAGCTTCAGAGAGGCAGCCCAACTTTACTCTGGGTGAATCAAGGGCTATATAGTTTTGAGGAAGGCAGCTGGTAATTTCTAGGGTGGGTATGTGTCATTGGCTTCAGCTTAGGGTGCCAGTAATGCCTGTTTGCATGGAGACACAGTCCAGGAATTCCAGGTACTTGCTAGACAGGTTTTTATTGGGAGGAAGGAAGCTGAACCTGCAATCTCACCAAAACTATGTGACATTCTGCAAAGAGAGGTTTGTGTGGCCAAATACCATTGGCCAGGACAGGGGTATTGAAAGATGCTTCATCTACATACTCAGAGACTGTGGGTCCCGGGGTGGAAGAACCTTACAAGTGTGGGTCTCCCTTTCCTCATGGGTCCATGAGGGTGAGGGGAGCAGAGCAGGGGGCAGGGTTCTGATGGCCATGAGTACAATGGAATGGTTACCAGGATCATAAAGAGGCTGTAGAAATTCTGTAGGGATAGGAAGCCATGACTGGAGCCATTAGCATCTGAAGGAATACTAGAACTGGCTATGAGGATGGACTGAGGTTAAGGAAATTCCTGTCCCCAGGGCGATGGAAGTGTAAGTCTGAGTTCTGCCTCGACACTGGTGGGGTGTGAACGCTGCTCGAGCAGACAAAATGGAAAGGCGCTAGACTACATCCCATGCTCTCTGCCATGGCAGTGCTGGGCTTGCTGAATTCCAACACCTGCTCAGGGTGGCAGAATGTCATGGTTTTGTGTTCTGCCTCCCATGGGGTGTGGTAACACTGCTGGGCAGGTGAAATGTGGAGTGCTAGCCTGCATTTACTCTGTGTCGCCATCTGGTGCTGTCTAGTGAAGCGCAGAAACACTGCTCAGGGGAAGGGAAAACAGAGCCTAAGATGAGGGAGGCTGAAGTTGGGATCCTGACTTCCATGTGGAAAGTTGCTGCTGGAAAACAGTCTCTGAGAATGAAGAAGCCTTGTGGGCTCAGGATGTGCCCGGGGTTGGGGGCTCCCAAACTCTTGGACATCCTAACATTGTTCCAAACAATGTGTTGGGAACAGATTTGGGTCAGAGAGCTGAGGAACCTGGAGGTAGGGGAACTCTGGCTTAGCTCAGTGGTGGAGAGTACAAGGAGCATAGAGGGGCCTCTGCCAGGAGGCTTAGATGGTGTGGCTCTATAAATAAAGGCTTTCTCCATGTCCCCCACGGTGATTCTTGATGAAAGAGGCAAGTCCTTGGTGCTAAACTGTTTATTGATTGTTGTCATGAAAAATGAATGCATACCAGACACTTGGAGTGGACCAGAGATTAAATACCTTTTGCAGGGAGAAATGTCAGAGAACGGATGCTTACTGGACAATGAGATACCTCATCAGAATGGAGAACTCTGGTCTGGGATACATCAGGTAGGGAGTGTGGTCCTGTGACAGGGGCCTGGTCGGGAGCAGGTGAAGCTCCTACCGTCCTCAGAGGTTCCAGGGTTTGCAACCTGCTCACCTGTACCAAGTTCCCTGGCACTGTCCACTGCTCCACAACACCTTTCCTCTTTTATAATATAAAGGAGAGGCATCATTGGAGTGACTGTCTCTTATGTTATTTGCAATGAAAATCTTGGGTCAGGTGGGGTGTAAGCATCAAAATAAAACACAACATAGGCCAGAGGGGTAGCACAATATAAGCCAGAGGGGCTAGGAAGACCAAGGATTACTGAATCAAAGATTTGGTGGATTAAACTGAGAGTGAGTTTGTATAGTTTGTAAAGGTATTAACATCTGTTTTAGACATCTATATATACATCATCAAGGTTTCCCCAAGTTCAGTAGCCATTAGGCTCTGGCAAGAGAGTTCATCTGTTGCTAGAAGATCCCAAGACTGTCAGCATCTGCTTGTCTTACAAGTCTTCAGTTAGATGTTATGTGTGGACAAAGGCAGCTTTTTAGCCCTAGGCAGGTCCAAGGGGGTGGGAAAAAAATAATCCTTAATATCTATGGCCAATAGTGGAGTATTGACCGGGATTGCAAAGACAAGGAAAGGCACCACTGAGGGGACGCCCAGTTCCAAGTGGCCTTGATGATAGCCTGTAGGTATTATAATAGCTACCATTGCCTAGAATTCTTTTTAATTGCAAGTATGAGAGTATTCCAGGGGCTACAGGAAGGGGAGATATGTTGGAGTATGAGTTGAGTAAGAACTTTTAATTTCTCCCTGGGTAAAGGCCACTGTTCAATCCAGACAGGCTCATCTGAGACCCAGTTGAGGCAGGGAATATCATACCTAACAGTGGCTCTTAGAATTGGGGCTGACCCTGGGAGGGTGCTTGTCACAGTCCTCTATCTGGATGTACTCACTTTGCATGTTATTTGAGAGGACTGTATTTAGGGCTCCTAAGATCTCTCTTCCCCAACAGGTTGATTGCCATGTCCAAGACAAGAGGTCTGATAAGTCTGACCCAATGGCACCATCTGGATCCTACTTGAAGTCCTCTTTTGTGGTATACATCCAGGAGGAGCCTTCTATGCCCTTGTAGTTATAGCCCGGGGATTAGCCCCAATGCTATGAGACCTTGGATCAGAGTCTTATCTGTTCTGATGTCAATTAGGCATTTAAATAGTTCTCTTCCAACTTTTATATTGAGTTAGGGGTGTGAGTCTTCAGAAATATTAATGACTCACATTTTGTGGGTTTTCTGTCACATTGTTTGGGCTGCAGGTTGCCCCTTTTGGAGTTTAAAGGCAAAACAGGCTTGCCATCCTTATCACATTTAGAACGGCAGTGCTTTTTCCAATGGAATCCTTTCAGGTGTCGAGGACAAAGGCTTTTGGGGTGTGCAGCTTCCACTCCGTTAGATGGTGCAGAGTTGGGACATTCACCTTTCAAGTATTCCTTTCTACCTTTAAAACAGTTTTTGTTTTAAGAGCCTCTGTGAAGGCCTTGGCAAGGGAGGCGGCTTTATAGGGTCCCAATGTCTTCAGTGGCAACTATCATTTCTTATAATGTTCATCTTCCAGCTCTGACACACCAGCCAGTGTTCCAAATTCACGCCTCCCCAAACTATGCTTTTAAGGAGGACTTCTCTACCCATAGAGTCAGGAATTTTGATTTCCAGGCTCAGGTTTGTTCTAAGAACAAAGTCAGAGAGGGCTTTTTCAGGTATCTGCCAGAGGCAGAGAAGCAAGGAAGCCCAGTCTTGGGATGCAGAGTCAGGGACTATGTGATCCCAGATCCGAAGTGCACAAGGTGTACTTGACCAAAGCACTCCAGAGGTTGGGTAGCCTGTTGTTGTGTGGAGAAGTCATCTTGGCCCAAAAGCTCATTAAAGCCCCAAGGGATATTTTGTTGGGTTTGGTTTTGATTTTTCCTGATCTGTTGCAGGCATTCATTTCTATAAAAAGCCTCCCACTAAAGGAACAGGAGGGTAGGCAAGGAGGGTCAACAGATGTCATGCCAGTCCTGTGGTATATTAAGGGCAGCAGGAAGGTTCAGGAGAATAGACTTGGCCCAAGGGGCATGAATACCATCCTCTCAAACTGCCTGTCTAAGCTCTTGGTAAGCTTGGTAGGGATGCCAGTCTAAGGGCCAACCAAGATCAAGTGAGTTGAACATTAACATGGAAAGCCAAGGTGTTATTTCCATTGTGGTCAAGTTTGGAGGAGTCTTAAATAATTATTCAGAGGTAGCTTGTTGAGGGGTAGAAGGCATGGAGCCTTCAACAGTTTCCTGAGTGTCTTCAGAGGGCGTTGCAGGAGGGATATAAGGCAACAGTGGAGGATTAAGAGAGGTGGGTGTGTGGGGGTCAGGGGTCATTTTCTGTCTAGTGTATTCAATTGCTTGTTTTAGGGCAGCAAGGTCTGCCACAGGGAAGTCTTCAGGGCTTTCCTCCTCAGTCCTCGCGGGGAGTAACAGGTTTAGGTTCATCCTCAATTTCCTTCTCAGGGTGACCCGGGCATTACTGAATGGCCGCAATGATGGGTGGAACAACAGGGAGTTGCCCCTTGGAATTCTTGGAGTTTGGGCGAGGTAAGCCACCCAAGTCCATACCTCAACGTCATAGAGGCTGCTGGGGGTTCATCAAAGGGGCTAAGGGAAACTGCTTCCTTAAAAGAGATTTTAAGGCCCCCAAGCTAGAGGAGGGCCTGCAGGCCTCTAATTTGGGATTCCAGCTGGTGAGAGGTAGAATTTCCCATGGCAGAAAAGGATAAAAGCACTCAGCCAAAGGGGGAATGTCCTGGCCAGGTTGCAAAGCCTGCCTGCAAATTTAAGAAAGCCAGCAACCACCCTAAGGCCTTGTAGCTGGTTGCTGTGCTACCAGGTTCCTTCAGAAAGTTTTTTGCCAATGCCCAAGGGGCTGTTGGGGTCAAACCATCAGGGAGACAGTCAGATGGAAGGTAAAGAAGAGCCAGATGATCCTGAGGTCAGGGTGAGTTACGATGCTGATGTCCCTTAGGGAGGGGAGGACTCACTGCAAGTCCCTGATTCTGCGCCACCAAATTCCAATCAGTTGCTGCCCACTGGTGGTGTCAGGACAGAGGAAATGTGGAGCAAGGTCTTAGACAAGGGTTCCGTAGGTATCAACAACCGAGGTGTAAGACCCCCAAGACACAACCTGACGACAGATTGTTGCAATGGCAAGATGTTTATTGCTCCCATGCGTGCGCGCTCGGGGTTGCTCAGCCTCACAAGGAGAGTCAACCCCCAGCTCTAAAAGCACAGCTCTTTTTTTTTTTTTTTAAGATTTATTTATTTATTTAAGAAGTACACTGTAGCTGTCTTCAGACACTCCAGAAGAGGGCATCAGACATTGTTACGGATGGTTGTGAGCCACCATGTGGTTGCTGGGACTTGAACACTGGACCTTTGGAAGAGCAGTCGGGTGCTCTTACCCACTGAGCCATCTCACCAGCCCAAGCACAGCTCTTTTTATACTCTTTTTATGGAGGGTTGAATAGTCATATTGTGATTGGTCAGCAAAGCAGCAATATATTTGTAAATTCATTGGTCAGCTAATTAGTATCTCAGGGAATTTTGGTGGCAAGATCAGGGCACTTTGTGGTTTTCTTTGGAATTCAGTGCAGGGAAGGGCAGGAAATTTTTTCTGAGAACTAGTAATCTTGTTTTGGTGGCTGCAGACTTGGTCTGGTCATCTTCACCGCTAAATCTATGTTTCTACCCTAGGATACTGTTTCGGAGAACAGCTCAATTATTGAACTAGCAGGACTGGCTTATATAAATCAAGTCAGGGGAGAGGGAAGGTTACTTGACTCTGAGAGGCCAGGTGTCTAGCAAGGAAACAGAAGCCTAACTGACTTTATCAAGAATTAGCCTTTGGGCCTATGGAGTTGAGTAGGCCCAAGCCTGAACCTTCAGGAAAGGTCTGTACTTGAAACAATCAGGCTGGAGTGGTTTGGTTTCTCTGTGTAGCCTTAGCTGTTTTGGAATTTGCTCTGTAGGCCAGGCTGGCCTCATATTCAGAAATGCACCCGCCTCTGCCAGGATTAAAGGTATGCAGCACCACTGCACAGCTCAGGCTAGGCTTATGAGTGGCAGGTGAACCCTTGCCCACGGTGGTTGGCCATTTAGGGAGGAATGAAGAACAAATGGAGTCTCCAAATCACAAGACTCCTAAGAAATATGGGAGGTAGGTTTCTATCTCCTAATGGCTACCCTCCCAGTTTAAGTTCAGACAGCCATTTTAAGTACCTGCAGCAACCAAACCATAGGGCTGCTGTGCAACAGCCATCCTTTTGTTCAGAGGGGACAGGGACAGTCTGCGGGGTCAAAGCAGGTCAGGCTGGCAGGCGATGGTAGATCTGACGAAACCACAAGAAACATCGGGTTTACTCACTGTCAGGTAACTGCACTGGCTTTTCCTGGGGGGGGGGGGGGAACCTAGAGATAAGAAACAATCATTTATTAGAGATGAGAGACCAGTGGGCCTCGGGGTAGGGCTAGGGCCCTAGAGCGAGATTCCTGCATTGGAGATGGGTAGTGTCTGCCAGTTGGATGAAGATCTGGTGAGACTGTGGCCACCACCCCACCCCCACCAGACCATAGTTGCCAAGTTTACTCTGCTCATGCCTGGGAGCGCCACAGCGCATCATCGTGGACAATGTAAAGCTCTTTCACTCCATATATTCAAGACTCTTACTTGGAATTATGAGTTCTCTGAAAACATTAACTTTTTGCTTCATTTCTCTACAGAGCATTTGAACATAATGAGGCATTGACATGGTAGTTTAAATCACATAGGCTATTTGCTCATTCCAGCTACAGCTAGAGTACACATGGTGGGTATTAAGCCAGGACACCAAAAGGATCCTACCATACAACTCACTCTCCTGGGAGGACTAGATCTCTCAACTATGTGTTGGACAATTCTGAGCTGCCAAAGTTTAGGGCTCAGCAATTAGGAGCCCTGGCTGCCTGCTCTTCTTGGAGTTAGGTTCAATTCCTAGCAACCAAGTGTAACTCCAATTCCAGGGGGATTTGATGCCCTCTTCTGGCCTCCACGGGCACTGCACACACATGGTACAGACATGCAGGCAAAACATATAAAAAAGTTTTATAAATAAAACTAAAATTTTCAAAAAAAATTTCTTGATGCCCTCTTCTGGCCTCCAGGGGCACTGCACACATATGGAACAGACATGCAAGCAAACATAAAAGTAAAAATTTTATAAATAAAGCCAATTTTTTCAAAAGATCTTTTATGTTAACATTGTGACATGTTTCAGAGTAGGGCTGACGCATAGAAAACTAAATAATGGAACTTCGTTCTACAGACACAAAATTCTCATGCTCTCTATATACAATGAGAATGCCTCAGAATTCACCCGTTCCCGATATGAAGGGGAACAGGTAACCTAAAACCTTGACTCTACACACAGATGCCTACCTTCTCTTCTAGAAGTCGGACCAGTTCATCTCAAGCTCCAGAGCTGCAGAAGGAACACCAGAGGTAAGTACATCTGCAACCATTACTTAATAAATAAAGCAACACACCCATGTGTGGACTATGTTGACATTAACCATCTTTTAGTATAAATAGAACACTTAATGTACTACCCAGTACATTGGGTGGATCTACTCAGAAATGTTTGAACACAACTTGAAATGCAAAGCCATATCACCCTCTAAGTATTAAACATTCACCAACGCTCCCATTTATTACATTTATTATTTTGAGTGTGCACACACGTGTGCTAGCACACACATGAAGGTGCAAGAATAACTCTAGAGAGCTGGCTCTCTCCACCAGGTCCCAGAATCAAAGGTAACGGGCTTGGCACTGCTAAGCCCTCTCACTCCATTCTCCAACCCCTCATCTACTTTAAAAAGACATGGGGTGACTGCATTAAATTCCTGCCTGTTCTATTGGCCTCAGGTAAATCCTTTAACCCATCACAGCAGCGTATCCAGTCAGGTTAGAGTTCTCATCCTTGGCCAAGAACTGTTCCTGGAATTATGCCTGGAAAGCCAAACTTGCCATCTAACACATACCTTGAATTCATGATCATCCTGGACACAGCACTCATCTGCTCAAAAGAAAAAAGAACCAGCACTGTTACAAGCAGCAGCCACAGCTTCCTTCAGAAAGGACCTTCCTGGTGGCTCCTAGCTGCATCTGGTGATGGAAGGCCTGCCTCTGACTAGCATTTATTCCTGCACAGAGCTCTAATCTTCATACTGCTGACAGCTGGGAGTCCATTTTATTCCCTCTGGGCCATCTTTCCCACTATTTCCACCCCAGAAGCAAAAACTCTTAATGTTTAGAAGCAAATAGTACTGCAGGTAATAGCAGTACTCTTCCTTTAAGAAAGTGAAACATTTTCTCTGATTTCAAAACCAGAAGCAGCGTCAGATGTGTCTCCTGAGCCTGAATGAGGAAGGGAAAAATAACTCCTTACCTTAGAAGGTGGCTCATGCTGCCCTTCACTCTCGAAGGGGCTCAACAGAACCCTAACCTCTAACGGAAAGAAAACTACAACACAGGGAACTTGTTTACAAGAGCCCACAAGCCTATTTTTCCTCTAAAATGTCCTTTACCAGGCACAGTGGCTTATGTCCATAAATGCCAATACTTAGGGTCCTAGAGCACAAATATTCTCTGGGCCAGTATGACAATCTGTCTCAATAATCTAATAATCTTTTAAAAAGATTTATTTCTTCTATATGAGTGCACTGTTGCTATCTCCAGACAACACCAGAGGAGGGCATCAGATCTCATTACAGATGGTTGTGAGCCACCATGTGGTTGCTGAGAATTTAACTCGGGAACTCTAGAAGAGCTGTCAGTACTCTTAACCACTGAGTCATCTCTCCAACCATGATATTTACTTTTAATTGGTGTCTCAATCAGTCACCTCTTAAACAGGGAGGACTCCTGGGTGCTCGCTAAACACCTATACCCGGTCTTAGGAATTCCAAATCACGATTCCTAAATCATTGCTTATAAGTCACCTTGCTTAAGTGCTAATCCAGTGGCTCAGATTTCTCCCAGGACCCAAAACCCAGACAGGCTGGGTCTGTGTCAGCAGTAGGGTAATCCAGGTCCTGTAGGCAGAGGTCCCTGCTGGACTCGGTTGCAGGTATCCGCCTGAATATACCCTCAAACCTTAAAACAAATGAGCACAAAACAAAAAGCCCAGCCTTTGTGCCAAGCAGCAATTAAAGGACACGTGCGGCGGCGAGGACGCGCCTGCGTGGGCGAAATCACCCCTGCCCTTGCTGACACTGGGATTATCCTGCCTCCTGCTACTTTCCGAGCTCTGATCTCATTCGCTTCCTAAATAGTCGATGTCCCCGTCATCGGAGTCCTGGGCGGGCGGGAAGCCCCGAGTGTGCCCAGGACCCGGGCTGTCCGGACGCCGCGCCTCCATCCGAGAGGGGACAAATCCGGGCAGCGCAAGGCTGATCGCCTGTCCCACACAGAAGGGACGCGTATGGGCAGGGACCCGCGCCACGGGCGAGCGCCGTGAAAATCGCCAAGACCACGTGGCGTGGTCCTGGGACTCGCAATGGGGAGAGTACTTACCAGGAGCGCGCCGCGGCGGAAGAGCTGGGCGCCAGGGCGGGACCGAGTTTAAAACCGACCGGACATTGAGCACCGGGGCTCAGCCAACCAGAGTGGCCCAGCGCCCCTCCTGCCCGCCCCTTCCCCCGTTCCCGCCTGACTCCAGCGCCGGCCCTCACGCGCCCCCTGGCGGCACCAGAGCCACTGGCCCCGCCCGCTTCCCCAAAAAGACTTAAACTATGTCTGTCTGTGATATTTGCATGTGCTCAAAATGCCAGACATAGGTGTCAGCTTCCCTGGAGCTGGACTCACAGACAGCTGTGAGCCTCCTAAATTGAATGCTGGGAACTAAATTCAGGTCCTCTACAAGAACAGAACACTGTTTAAGCGGCAAACCATCTCTCTAGCCATGTAAAAACAAAACGTAAACCAACCAAACAGACCAAAACATCCGCCATTAAATTCCTGCTACATCCTGCCACAAGTAAGCCACCTTTTATTTCTCCTTATAGCAACAGCCCTCAAAAGAGTTGCCTACTCTTTGTGTGCTCTTGGTATGTTAAGCGTCACAGGCCACTGAGGAACTGAAAAGTAAGACACCACCATGGTACCACTTACACACTTATCAAAACGCCTGCACCCCAGACCCCACTCATCCATTGCTTGTGGGAACGCAAGAGGAGAATTCAGAAGACAGTGGTGTAAGAAGGAACCAACTGAAGCCATTTGGAACAGGCCTTAACTCAAAGTTTAAGTTCCCAAGACCTCCCTGGGTAACTGACTTCCTGCTTGGTGAGTAGAAGCATGGATGCTAGGTGAGTGCACTTCAACATGAACGCTGCAGTTGAGTCCTGTAGGAACAGAGTAAGTGCACCACAAAGACGTGCTCTTAAGGAAGTCCCCTACCCCTAAGTCCTGATTGGTGGGATAACTTAGCACAGACGTTTATGGATTTCAAGCTTAAAAGCCCCGTACCATTCTGGCTTGGGGTTGCAGTTCAGTTCCTGAGTCTCTTCTATGGCCCTGATTGATCAGCAGCAGCCCGAGTGCAATACATCTTTGTCATCTGCTTAAATACTTACTAAGATGTTCGAAGACGCAGTCAGACGGAGTCTGTGCTGCTGTTCCTAACTGGTTGATTTTTGCTGCCTAATTCAAATAAAGATCTTGCTTTGGGGGGACTCTTGAACCTGCTCGGGTTGTTTTGGATTTTTAGACCCCAACACAAGAACATATCTATAGGCACCTTAAACTGTTTCTCTATTTGTTTCTCAGTATGTGTACGTGAGTGTCTTTGTGTTTGTGCTCGTGTTGCCCATGCACGTGGAGGTCACAGGTTGGTGTTTCTTTCCCTCAATTATTCTCCACATTATTTTTTGAGACAAGTTCTATCACTGGGCGTCACTGACTCAGCTAGACTCTTCACTAGTCCTCCCCGCCCTGCAGAGGTCTCTGCAGCCTGCATGGGCATCAGAGAGAGGAGCCTTGGGAGGTGAGGATACAAGGCAGGTCAGCTCCACAGGGCTCAGTGGTCAGCGCTGACAAAACTTTGGCAGTCAGACCTCAGTTATTTATTTTAGGTATACTTAAGCACAGCACAGTGTGGCCAAAACTATCCTTGTGATGGTTTGTTGCATTCGTCCTCGACCAGCCCGAACGACAAGACCACCAGTTCTTCTAACAGCAGTTTATTCGGCAACCTTCAGTCTTCATCTCTCTCCCTCTTCATCTCTCTCCCCCAACCCCGGGCCTCTCACTCTTATATACTCTCAGCCCGCATCCACTCACGGCAGGCCACGTCACCTCACCAGGCACAAGGCTTCAGCCAATCAGGGCGGCAGGGGCGCGTCTCCACCAAATATAGATTTGTTTACACCACCAGCTCTGCATCCGGCAGGCACCATCTTTAAGGTGCCGCTCAGGCAGCCTAAGGGGGAGGCTACAGCCTCCTACAATGGTTACCTCAATCCCACATGCACAGGAAGCATACCTAGGTCAGTCTCTCTGTCTCCCTTCTCCCTCCCCTCCTCTCCCTCCTTCTGAAAGACCCACAACGTGAGGACTCCCCCACGTTCTGACTCAGGAGAGGCAACACCCCAAAATCACTCACAAGAAACGGTCTTGCTGCAAACTGCAAGAGGATTTTTATTCAAGAGCGCTCTCAGGCCCACGGTCATACACCATGCAGGGGTAGAGGACCGTGGGGCGCCGAGTAGCTGGATAAGGGGGTATTTAAAGGAAGAAACCACAACTCAAGGAGGTGGGGAGGGCGTTGTTGGAAAATACCAAAAATACCAGTTAAGAGTCACAAGGAAGTGCAAAGTCACAAGAGTCACGAGGAATACCTGGTAATTGTGAGGGTTATTTCTCAAGACAGTTTCTAAGAGCCCCTAACAATAGCACATTCTTTGAATGAACACTCTTTGAACCCAGGAAGCGGGTGGGTGGAGGAATGTTGCTATCTGTTTTATGACCAGCACACCTTGAAGCACTGAGCCACAAAGGCCACACTCCAAACCTGGGCCCAAAGGCCTAGAATTTTGTTTTTACGTTTTACTCTTTCACTTCCTCCACCCCCTACCCCTCTCTGGCTTTTCAAGACAAAGTTTCTCTGTGTTTCCCTGGCTGTTCTGGTACTCAAACTCAGAGCTCTTCCTGCCTCTGCCTCCTGAGTGCTGGGAGTAAAGGCGTGGGCCACTGCAGGGCCATACCTCAATCTCTTTGTGGAACATAGACAGATCAAATGTGACTACAGCAAATCTCTTTGTAAAGTACATGTGACACCTTCCATAACAGGAGGTTTTGTTGCTTGCCTGAGGGAAAACAAGAATGGGTCTGGAGGAGCGTCCAGCACCAGAAAGTCTTCAGCCACCCAGATTGTACAGAGGTCACCAAGCTAGAAAGTATGTCTGCTCAAGGCTTCTGGGAGGAAAACAGGTTTGATTTTACATTCCTTCTCTTGAAGAACCAAGCCTGTGTGGTTACCATCCCAGGCTCTCCTAGTGCATGCCTATGAGTACCAAGACCACCACGCCCCCTATACCTCCCAGCACTGGTGTGAGAGACAAGTGCCTCTGTAAAAAACTGTCCCTCCCCCTTTCAATGTGGGTGCTAGGTTTCCAATCCAGTCCTCAAGCTTGCCGGGAAAATGCTTTACTGATTAGACCGAGACTGCAGCCCCTCATTTTAGTTTTAAATGAAAACCAACATGAACTAAGAGGCAGCTTTCTTGACACTCCTTCCACAGAGACTGACTTGTCACAAGGTTTCTCTTCCTACTTCTAATGTACATAGAAGATGGAGAGGTGGGATGGAGAAGGGAATCACATCTGCCATTGATTCAATGTGAAGATATATTGTTGCAACTATCAACTTTCTGATCCCTGAGAATAATCGGGAAGTAGCAGGGCTGAGGACAGAGAGGAAAGAAGGGCAGAGAAGTGCGCAGTGAGGTGGATCAGTGGGTCAGTATTTGAAAAGTTCAATCCCAGACCCCATGGAAGGGTGGAAGGAGGAGAAAGACATCTCAAAGTTTTCCTCTGAGCTGCATTCGTACACTATGGCATGTGCTTGTATACACACACACAAACACATGCACATGCACACACATGCACACACACCTCACACCTCATAGACAGATATACACACACCACAGACCTACACAGACACACACCACACAGACATACATATACCACACACCTCACAGACAGACAGACACACCACAGATGCACATAGACACACCACACACACACACAAACCACAGACCCACACATATCCACACACCACGGACACACACATCACAGACACATACATGTCACATACCTCTCAGACAGACAATCAGACACACACACACACACACACACACACACACACACCACACAAAGAGACACATACAGAGAAACAAATACACCACACATAGACACCACTCACTACAAGGACACAAATAACACCTCATAGACAGACACACCACACACCTCACAGGATGACAGACACACACATACACCACACAGACACATACACACACATCATACCTCCCAAACAGGCAGACACACACACACCACACACCTCACAGACAGACACACAGACACACACACACCACAGACACACAAATACGTATACCACATACCTCAGAGATAGACAGACAGAAATACATACACACACACACACACACCACAGACACACACAAGTACATACACACACATCATTCCTCACAGACAGACAGACACACACACACACCACACACACATCATACACATACATACACACACACACCACCGACACACACACACAGACAGAGACACACCACACAGTCATGCAGACACAGACACATATACATATACAGCACACAGCATGCACACACACAACACACACAGAGACACACACACACACCACACATATACACCACACAGATGCACACAAACACACACATACACACCACACAATAATAATAATAATAATAATAAACAGTTTTACAAAGAAGTGACTGAAAGATGGCTAAGGTGAGTAAGAGCTGAGTGCCCCTGATTCTCTGGCCTTTGTGTTCCTATTAGGATCTTTGCTGAATATGTTAGTTTGTTTTGTTATTGTTGGTGGTGGTGTTGTTTTGGTTTTTTGAGACAGGGTTTCTCTGTGTAGCCCTGGCTGTCCTGGAACTCACTCTGTAGACCAGGCTGGCCTTGAATTCAGAAATCTGCCTGCCTCTGTCTCCCAAGTGCTGGGATTAAAGGTGTGTGCCACCACGCCCAGCTCTATTGTGTATTTCTTTCTTTTCTTTCTTCTCCTTCTCTTCTTCTTCTTCTTCTTCTTCTTCTTCTTCTTCTTCTTCTTCTTCTTCTTCTTCTTCTCCTCCTCCTCCTCCTCCTCCTCCTCCTCCTCCTCCTCCTTCTCCTCCTCCTCCTTCTCCTCCTCTTCCTTCTTCTTCCTCTTCTTCCTTCTTCTTCCTCTTCTTCTTTTCTTCTTTCTTCTTCTCTCTTTCTTTCTTTCTTTCTTTCTTTCTCTTTTCTTTCTTTCTTTCTTTCTTTCTCTTTCTTTCTTTTCTTTCTTTCTTTCTTTCTTTCTTTCTTTCTTTCTTTCTTTCTTTCTTTCTTTCTTTCTTCTTTCTTCTTTTTCTTCCAGAGCAGAGGACCGAACCCAGGGACTTGCACTTGCTAGGCAAGCACTCTACCACTGAGCTAAATCCCCAACCCCTCTATTGTGTATTTCTAAACAGAGTATTTTGAGAAACAAGATGCATAAAAATTTCTGTTCTCATTTGGCTCATTTACATCACTGCATTTTAGGATCAGAGCACTGCTTTCCTAGTAACCATGGTGAACTAATTAGATGCTTTGCTATGGGATCAGCCAATTCACAAGTTTCTTATTTCAAGTCAATTGCAGAATTCGACTAAAATCTTGGCACTTCTGATCCTAGAGTCGCATTTTCTACACCTATGTTCTTTATTGTTGGTTTTTTTTTTTCATTGCATTGTATTAAT